>NC_134090.1:3037049-3361749 GCF_000715075.1 Nicotiana tabacum
CTCCAATTCATGTGGATGCAGCAAGTGGTGGATTTATTGCACCATTCCTTTATCCAGAGCTTGAATGGGACTTTAGATTGCCATTGGTGAAGAGTATTAACGTGAGTGGTCACAAATATGGTCTTGTTTATGCTGGTATTGGTTGGGCCATTTGGAGGAATAAGGAAGACTTACCTGACGAACTTATCTTCCACATTAATTATCTTGGTGCTGATCAACCTACTTTCACTCTCAACTTCTCTAAAGGTATAATTCCTTCATTACAAGTCCTTAAATATATGTATAATCATAGACGAGTCGGGATTTGAGGTTAATGAGTTCTGAACTTGCCATCAAATTCATAACTCGTCAAAAATCGAGTCCGAATGATGTCAATTCTCTTTTTCTGAAGGGGAACTTTAGAGCAACGGTAAAGTTGTCTCCCCTGTGACTTATAGGTCACGGGTTCGAGCAATGTAAGCAGTCGCTAATGCTTGTATTAGGGTATGTTGTTTACATCACACTCCTTGGGGTATCGTTCTTCCGCAAACCCTATGTGAATGCGTGATGCTTTATGTACCGGACTCCTTTTACTATCATAAAACATATGATGCTCTAATTGAGCTAGATATATATATATGATGCTCTAATTAGCTAGATATATATATTTCTAAGGCTAAACATTGAAAAGTACCACTAGAGTCATATCACTAGCCTTACAAATCTAATCATTTTTGCTATTGTAATGCAGGTTCTAGCCAAGTAATTGCTCAATATTACCAACTTATTCGCTTGGGTTTTGAGGTAAGTTAAGATTAATTTTGTTATTCTCAGTGAAGCCATGGGGAGGCAATTGCTACCATTACTTCTAAGTTTTATCAATACAATTTAATCAACTATCAATTGCATAAAAATAGGAGTTTAAAATATATACATCATTATTCTAAGTAATTTTTACACTATTATATCACTTTTACCTGTTATATCAGGTAACCGTCTTAATTTCAAGATTACAAATCTCACATTTTACGGAGTCTTGTCTATAGATATCTTTTGAGTGACCTGATATAAGAAACTTGAACTCTAAAAATATATAATAGTATTTTTTTTCCCCACAAATTACACACTTTAAATATACTTAAGATTGTGATAGTAGTCTTTACAATCTGAAATTACCATGTTAAAACAGGGTTACAAGAATGTTATGGAGAATTGTCAAGAAAATGCAAGGGTACTAAGAGAAGGACTTGAAAAAAGTGGAAGATTCAACATAATATCCAAAGAAATTGGAGTTCCATTAGTAGCTTTCTCTCTTAAAGACAACAGTCAACACAATGAGTTCGAAATTTCTGAAACTCTTAGAAGATTTGGATGGATTATTCCTGCATATACTATGCCACCAAATGCTCAACATGTCACAGTTCTCAGAGTTGTCATTAGAGAAGATTTCTCCCGTACACTCGCCGAGCGACTGGTAAGTATAATTACGCCTCAATTACAAATAAGTTGAGGTTAGACTATATGTAACCCTTTCATTTAAAGTAACTACTTATATTTAACCATTTACGAGTTTCTTTTCTAGCGTTATAACATACAAACGGAAAAAAGTAATCTATTATTAAAATATCTTTTCTCTTTTCCTCCAAAAACACTCCTTTCTCTCCCAATTCTCTTTCTCTTCTTAAAGAAGAGACTAGTGTACAAGATATTCCACAATTACAAAAGGTCCGGAGAAGGGGTTGTACCCAAAGGGTTTGATGTAACAGTCTACCTTAATACAAGTATTAATGACTGTTTTCACAACTTACAAGTATTTTGTTCTTAAAAACCTAAAATATGTCTTGATTTCGTAACCAAAATTTCTCCCCTATTTTATTAGTACAAAAATTCGATAGACTTGTCATATTTATTATAGCTACCAGTGTTCAATCCTATAGCAATTTCGTTTACAAGTTTTTTCTTCCATATAAATTGATTCTTTACATGCAAAAGAAAAAACAAATCTTCTTGTCTTGCATCTATTATCAAAATATCTTTTTGCTTCTCCTCCAAAAACACTTTTTTCTTTCCAAATTATGTACTTAAACTTGAAATATGCCATGCTTTACTAACCAAAACTCTCCACTATTTCATTAGCATAGAAATTCGAAAGACTTGTCACTTGTTATATTTACCCGAAGAATTAAACCGTAATACCAGCTCAGCCAACCACTTAAACTAAAAATAGCCACGGGATGAATAATATATGTATAATTAATGTACAAAGGCTATTTGCGTTCAATCCTTTTGTGTTTTTCATTAATATTTTTCCGATTCAACAGGTAATAGACATTGAAAAAGTCCTCCACGAGCTAGACACACTTCCGGCGAGGGTCAACGCTAAGCTAGCCGTGGCCGAGGCGAATGGCAGCGGCGTGCATAAGAAAACAGATAGAGAAGTGCAGCTTGAGATTACTACTGCATGGAAGAAATTTGTTGCTGATAAGAAGAAGAAGACTAACGGAGTTTGTTAATTTAATTTAACAAAATATGTTTATAATTAATATGATGATTTATAACTACTAGCAGTGGTACTGCTTGTTTTTATATTTGAATTGTTGGGTTTTTTGAGTATGAGGAGCTAGCTATTTATTGCTAGTGAAATATTGGTTGATTTTGGACTACTTTGTATTATTAATGTTAATTTTCTTAAGTACTTAATATGAGGATATTTATCATGCATGTGATATAGAAAAAAGTTGTGAGTGCCTGAGGTCTAGTTTAATCCTTTATATTCAAATATTATATACATATACATGGACGGAGGTAGAAAAACCAATATATTTGTATTAAGAATATTATTATATTAAATTTTAAATTCAATTATTAGATCAAAACTTGGATGTCTTTTGCAATTCAAATTAAGCCTTTGGATTTAGACAAATGATTAGACAACAGTTCATGAAAATGGAAGCATGAATATAATCTTGAAATATGATACTGCCCCACAACCATCTCATTCATCACTCTCAAACACAAACCACATAATATCTAAGAATGTGATTCACAACCCAACAAAATACACAAAAAAACAGACAAGTGGTAAAGTACTGCACCAATAATATATTTAGTATAATTTTAATAGTGGAGTTTGAGAAGGACTTGTTTTTTTATTAACTTCATATATATATATATATATATATATATATATATATATATATATATATATATATGAAGTTAATAAAAAAACAAGTGACAAATCTTCGGCAAACATGAGTGAGGATTGCCCTTCACAACGGTGACGGGACAAGATGCATTACGCACCAGGTACTTGCTCACACTTCCAAGTAACACCCTGAAAATATGTCAAATTGTAAATTTAGCCCCATTCTGTTATGATAATCAACTTTTTCATGATAATTTTTTTTTTATCATTTCTCTATTAAGGTCTGCCTCATTTTCGAGGGTACTGTTTAAGTACATGTAATTAGTTGTACACCACACAAAAAAATGTTAAGATGGATTCTGAAAAAGGGACAAATGACAATTTTCTAGACTAGAAATAATCAAATATCAATTTAAAATTTATTTAAATCACTTGAAACGTAATTAAAAGATGAATTTTACCTTTTAAGGACTCCTAAACCTCTGCTTCCAATCACAAGAGTATCAAGCTTGAGATGATCCACAGCATCACAAAGCTTCTCCCTCGCATCTCCCCAATACACCTTTGCCACCACTGTCACCTTTTTTTTTCAAAAAAAAAAAAATTTATTTGCAAAATAACTAGAAAACCCTTTCCAGAATAATAAAATTTATTAGAGGAAAAAATATAAAAGTATACCTTCTTAACCTTGGAAACAGTGTCAAGCATATTAAGAACCTCTTTATCAGGGTTTAGTCCATAATGCTTAGACACATTAATCTCTCTAAATTCATCTAAAGGTATCGAAGCTGTGCAAAAGATGAATAAATACATCAATAAAATTATAAACCATCTAAACATGACAAAAAAAATGTTTTAACTTTTTTACAACAATGCATAAATTCTTTTAATTAGACCATGTATCCATTTAAGATGATCAACGACAATAAGTTTTCTAATTTACAATAATAACTAACCCAGTATAATTTCATATGTGGTGTTTGGGACCCTATCTTCAGAAAGTAGATCGTTGTTTCCAATAAACTATCGTCTCAAGAAAAGATAAAAAAGAAAAGAAAAAGAAGGATCACTAGCAACAAACAGTAACAACAACAAGATAGTAAAAAAAACAAAGAGAAAGAAACAACAAGTAATAATAGAAATCTATGAATAAGAAAATACAAAACTACACTAATACTAATGGTACTGAAAAGAAAAGCGCTTCACTATCTATTAACACTCTACCTTAATTCTCCACCTACACACCATCCTATCAAGGGTCATATCTTTGATAAACTGAAGCATTGTCATGTTACCTAATCACATTTCCCCGATACTTCTATGGCCTACCCCACCGCTCCTCAGAACGACAATCTCTCACAAGTCACACCTCCTTTTCTAATTTAATGACTTCAAAATAAAGTATATAACTTACTATAAAGGACAGCCCGATGCACTAAACTCCCACTATACGCGGGGTCCGGAGAAGAGCCATACCACAAGGGTTTATCGTACGCAGTCTAACCTTACATTTCTGTAAAGACTATTTCGACGGCTCGAACCCGTGATCTCCTGATCACATGACAGCAACTTTACCAGTTATGCCATATAACTTACTATACTGTTAGTAAAAGATACTAATAGTAAGAGAAATATTTACACTATCAACGCATATAAGTTAAATACTGTAAAGAATAATTAATAACAAATTAGGGAAGTAATTAACATACGGGAACCAGTGTCTTCAAAGAGTTGCTTATTAGGAGGATCAGCTTTGGGAGAAGCAACATGAATAATGATAATCTGATCATCTTCTTCTATAAGATTATCAATTGCCCATTTTAATGCTGCTCTGCTTGTTGCTGAAAAATCCATTCCAATTCCTACTAATCTTGCTTTTCCCATTCTTCTTATTGTCGTTTCTTTCTTTTATTTTCTCTCTCTTTTTTTTGTTCTTCTTCTGATTTTTCACGAGCTAATAGCTATATATGTTTCTATATATTTATATGACTATGTGATTGTGGGGTTTGTGGACTATTTAATAATGCAAATAGACAGAATTTGAGCTTCTTGAAGGAGCTAGAAGGAGGAGATTCTCTTACTTTTACAGGAGTAATACAATGGGCTAATTAGCTGGTATTCAAGAATTACGTAAATTAGTTTGCTTACTTACTCACTTTATTCTCTCCTTTGATGATAAAGTATTTAGATAGTATCATAGAATTTCTTTTATCTTTAATCAAAAGTTTTAGATTCGAGATATGACGTGAAAAAAATTCTGGTAAGGAACGCTTCCCTTTTTAATGAGTCTTGTGCAACACGAGTTCTAATTAATCAGACCTGCAAAAAGTATCGAATACCGGGTAGGGAAAAAAGACTTTAGATATAGTAAAGAAGACAAAAGAAAGAATATATGACATACTTAATTACTAAACTTGCCTTTTATTGTGATAATAGAATATGGCATAAATATGGTTATTCATGACATATTAAGGGATCCTCTTTGATCTATTAAAAAGAAAATGACACTTTTATAATATACGTTCATAATGGCATGACAGGTTTATCATTAGTCTCAAAAATCTTTTTTCTTTCTTTATTAAATTTTATCAAATCAAACAGTATCATATAAACTGGAACGAGAGAATATATGGCAAAAGTTGATCAATTAAGGAAAGTCTAACCCAGTGACTACAAATATTAAGTACCTGTTATTAAACAACTTTATTTTGAGATATTTTACAGCAAAGTTCGTGTGCTTGAGATCAATGTAAGAAGTCATGATCTCACACTGGTTTATATATATATATATATATATATATATATATATATATATATATATCAGACAAGATAGGAAATGTTACGACCCAAGCCCATGTTTGCTTTTGCCCAATAGATTCATGAATTTGTCCTTTTGGCTACACTAGCCCAAAAGCGTGTATACCATGTGATTTGTGTTGTGCATTATAAAGCATGTGTGATACTGACTCTCGTCGACCGCCCTCGGGCATCACATTCACCCTCCCTTTGGGACACAGTGTCCTCACCGAGGTTTGCTCCACCGTCGTACTGAGGGAGATTCAGCTCTGACATCATATTTGTCACGACCCAATTAGCCCATCGCACGTATTGTCTGCTTTGGCTCAACAAACCTCACAGATTTTTTCCCTTGGGTTATTTCATTATCGAGCCCAAAAGCGCGTATCATGTGAATTTGTATTGTGCCTTATAAAGTTTTTCACTTTTCTATCCCGTTCATACGTGGGATTCGCCTAAGGTAACATGTGTAACCCCTTTTCAGAAACTTGTCAGCTTACCGGTCCTACTCGACCCGCCCTTGTCGGCCTGCCCATCGTCTAGGCATCACAGGAAATGTTGACTACAAGTTATCAATTAACGTTTCTATTACTATCACATGACACTTCACTAGTTTAAATCTTGTCACAAATAAACATAATATTTCCGTGGAAAAGGATAATGAAGCTCATTATATATCGAGTTTCGAACTGTGTAACCTTTGGAATTTAATTTCTTTGTAGATATATATGCGGCAGTGCAATGTGGTACTAACTACTAACTAGTATAAAGGAAGACCATGTAGGAGCAGCACAATATGTACTAGCAAACTGTGGAATTTGATTTCATTGAGAGGAAGCTTGTATTATCTTACATCAGCCCGTTTAACAAATTTTTGTTGTTGTTGCAATTTTGCGTTTACAGCTCAAACATTTATATTCATATAATATATTTCGATTTTATAGTTCCTAAATACATATTCGAATTATGCTAAATGAAAAAATATCATTTGATGTCAAATATTCTTTAGCACTAGCCAGGGTCGTAGTTAGAGTATCGGAAGCGGATTCGATACACTCATATTCAATGTTTCTATCTTTCTATTTTCTTTTACCATAAAAAGAGTGGTAAAATCTAAATCTAATGATCTGTATAAGTTGTTCTTAAAAACATGTTCGTTTTGAATAAACTACTCTGGCCTGATGGTTTTGTTAGCCATTATTATCAATTCCTATTCCTACTAATTCTGGATTTTCCTTTTTCTGCTAATTTATGTCATTTTCTTGTTCTCGCTTAATATTTGGTGCTTTTCTTTAATTTTTTTATATGTCGTGATTCACATTCTCAATCAATCACTTGAATAGAATAGCTTTCGTTAATTACAAAAGTAGAATCAGTGCTATATATTTGAAAGGAAAAATAAATTTTATTCTGCAGCAAATTGCAACACGTTTTGAATATATAAATTATTTGGGCAAATATCATTTTTAGTCCGCGACTGAAATTGTTTATATTCGATAACCGTAAAAGTATATGAAATTTGTATATTTCTTATATATAACATGAAAAAAAATATATATATAAAAAATATATTAAAAATATTTTTTAATAACTATTTATTTTGAGATCGATTAATTCGTATACTCTTCCCGATTATTTTTAAAGAGAGAGAACGGCTAAATGATCAAATAAATGAACTCTTGAGAGAAAAAAAAAAAAGAAAAAGAAAAAGGATGTTGACACGTCATTATCCACTTGTCATTCCTTAATAGTTAAACATTACGTTTGTTACAAACTCGCTACAGTAGCGCGTGGTTGCCAATCTCTCTTTCTCTTTTACACAAATCACTGTACCTAAAAGAGTTTCAAAGAGAGACTTTTTCTTTATGTGAGTGAGAAACCCAAAAAATGGTGAAGAAGGATAGTATGGGGTGTGGCTATTACGTCGTCGTTTTGGTGCTCTTGTTCTTTGGAGCTACGAGTGTGAGATCAGATTCATCAGATCACAAATACAAAAATGGAGAAGAAGTCCCTTTATATGCAAACAAAGTTGGCCCTTTTCATAACCCTAGGTAGTAACCCTTTTATCCCTTTTCATTTTTTTCCTTAAATATTTGATTTTTATGAGTTTTTTATTTCTGGGTATAAATCAAGATTTTGTTTTGGGAGAAAATGTTGCTGGGATTTGCTGAATTTTGGCTCTATTGCTGAGTTTGTTTAATGTATATTAGTTGGTCACCTTAGTTTTTGAGATTTGTGAGTTTTTTTTTTGTTGGAGTTTATATCTTGTATGTGTTGAATATCTGGGTAGGAATCAAGATTTTGTTTTGGCGGAAAATGTCGCTGGGATTTGCTGAATTTTGGCTGTATTGCTGAGTTTGCTCAGCTGTTCACCTTAGTTTTTGAGATTTTTGATCTTTTTTTGGTTGTAGTTTACATTTTATACGCGTTGAATATCTGGGTAAAAGTCAAAAGAATCTATTTTTGGGTAGTATTGTATGGAGTTTTGGGAAATCTGGCAGGGATTTTCTGAATTTTGGCAGTAATGTTGATCTATTTCAATGTATATTTGTTGGTCTCTTTGGTTTCTGAGAATTGTGAGCTTTTCTTTTTCTTTTTGGTTGTAGTTTACATTTTGTATGTGTTGAATTTCTAAAAAATGTAGTCTTGGAATGAATTTTTGGGGGAAAATGTTGCTGGCATTTGCTGAAGTTTAGCTGCATAGCGGAGTTTGCTCAATGTATATCAGTGGGTCACCTAAGTTTCTGGTAATTGTGAGCATTGTTGGGTAGTAGTTTATATCTTGTACATGTTGAATATCTGGGTAAAATTCAAGATCTTGTTTTAGGCAGTGTTGTAATGAAAAGGGGAATTCTTGTTAGGATTTGCTGAATTTTGGCAGTAATATTAAATTGTTTCAATCTACATTTGATGGTCACCTTGGTTTCTGATAATGGTGAGTTTTTCTTTCTTTTTGGTGTAGTTTATATTTCGTACGTGCTTATTCTGAAAAAAAAAGGCAGCTTAGATGTCACACACCGTATTGGGGTAGGATGGATGAAGTGGAGGTTAGCCTCTGGAGTCCTGTGTGACAAGAGAGTGCCACCAATACTCAAAGGTAAGTTCTATAAAGCGGTGGTTAGACCGGCCATGTTGTATGGCGCTGAGTGTTGACCCATTAAGAACTCACATATCCAGAAGATGAAAGTAGCAGAAATGAGGATGTTGAGGTGGATGTGAGGGCACACTAGGATAGATAAGATTAGGAATGATGTTATTCGGGAGAAGGTGCACGTGGCTCCCATTGATGACAAAATGCGGGAAGCGAGATTTAGATGGTTCGGACATGTTCAAAGGAGAAGCCTAGATGCTTCGGTGTGGAGGTGTGAGCGGCTGGTTGTGGAGGGCACGAGAAGAGGTAGAGGGCGGCCTAAGAAGTATTGGAGAGAGGTGATCAGACAGGATATGGCGATGCTCCAGATTTCCGAGGACATGACACTTGATAGGAAGATGTGGATGTCGAGTATTAGAGTTGTAGGTTAGGATGTAGTTGAGTCTCGACTTACATCGTACCATTGTGGGACTAGCCAGGTAGGGTTTTTGTGTAAGATAGCTAGTGACAATGTTGTGTTTTACTACTTCGCTTTTCAGTGCATGTCCTATTTACTAGCTATCGCTTTTGCTTTGTATCTTTCTTCTGTATTTCATGGTGTTCCTATTTTTCCTATGATTGTTGTGGTGATACTAATATTGTCTCCTTTTGGCTTTTTGTTTTCTTGAGCCGAGGGTCTTTCGGATACAACCTCTCTACTCCTTTGGGGGTAGGGGTAAGGTCTGCGTGCACACTATACTCCCCAGACCCCATTAGTGGAATTTTACTGGGTTGTTGTTGTTGTTGTTATTGTTATTCTGAAAAAAAGGATGTTAATTTTGGAATGAATTCTGGGGGGAACTTATATCGGATTGCCGAAATTGGACAGTAATTTTCGATGTATGTTAATGAGTCTACTTGGTATTTGAGAATTTTGAATCTTTTTATCTTAGAATTTAGCTGGACATGTACAACTATGGAGAAAGACATTGTTTGTTAATATAGTCAATGTTGTAAGAGCACTACCAAAAAAGGGTGGAGCAGAGGGCTTGTCTTTTATGATTTTCGTGTTTGGATATGAGAAGAGTTCAGCCGTGTGTACAGCAGTGTTTTAAAAAAAAGATTGTTTTCTTGTTTTCGACTCTTCATGTTAACAAAAAAGTTGTGTCTCGGCACATTATATATCATGTGCAGTTGTGTAGGAAATATTCTTGATATGATCGGCCGAAATTATAGGTTTTTAATAAAGCCAAACAATTGTAGAACAAGGAAAGGAAGCTTCATAAGAGTGAAAAAATCCAGACCTGCCTTCCACAGAGCTAGTTTGACCCTCACTTGATCTCTATGCAAAAAGTGATTGTAGGCACTCCGCTTTAGATATTGAAAGATATGTTTCACTATGCTACCAATTTGACAAATTGTATGTCCACTTACTTGTTTTTGAAAATTTTGTTCTTGTGAGTCACCTAGGTTTGATGATTATCTTGGCAGCTAGCATACTTCTATTTTAATGCACATAGGAAATTTAAAGTTAATACTACATTTTCCTTTGATGAGCATGTTAGTATCAATAAATTTCCCAACATTTGTTTGAAGCATAGTTCTAAAATGGGCATACCTGTACTCACAAAGGTTCTTCTCAACGTCTGCATGTGTACAAACTCACACATTCAAACACTTTTTTTTTTGGTAAGTAAAATTATCTTATTAATAATGCGCCATGATGGTGTCAAAAGCATGTACAATGTGGATATATAGAGTGTACTTACTCCTTTAAAAAACTGCACAACTACCTAGTAGAAATGCTAGCAAATTTCTCACTTTCCCTATGGATAATACCTAGGTAGGGGGTCATCAGTGTTGGAGCAGGAACTAACCCCCACTCCACGTCTCCGAATATGGAGACAAAAACATTCAACATGTGCTCAATGCCTCCCTCAGATGTTCTTGTTCACACACTTCCTTCACCAAACTTAGGCTTCTTTTAGTCATTTTTAGCTCTTCATATCAATTTCACCAGTGACCTAGAACGGTCGTTCGGCAACTTCTCTCTGATTTCTCCCGTGAAGAATTTGTTTTCTGCATCTTTGTTCACAAATTGCTTCTAATCTAATTTGCTTGTTATTTAACCTAATTAAAATCCACTCTCTTAAGCTTTTCAATTTTTGTATGTGAGATGGACTTTGGTTTTGTCTCTATCTGCTTTGATGTTCTCATTAGCCACTCTGTTTCCTTCTACTGATCAAAAATAGAAAAAATATTTCTGATTGTACTAAGCTAGCACATGCTACATTCACCGTTCTCCACCGAGATCTCATGTTTGTACTGTCAATTGCAGTGAAACATATCGCTACTTTGATCTTCCATTTTGTTCTCCAGGTCAGGTTCATTTCTCTGCCCTCTCTTGCTCTATTGTCTTTGGTCCTTTTTATCTTTTCTTATTGAATATAATATATTTTTGTGACGATTGGAACATATGCCTATTCATGTTCGTTCATTAGGTCATGTGAAAGATAAAACAGAAGCTCTTGGTGAGGTGTTGAATGGAGATCGTTTAGTCACTGCTCCGTACAAGCTTGACTTTCTAAGTGATCGAGAAACTGAAGTAGTTTGCAAGAAGTCATTATCAAAGGAAGAAGTTGCAAGATTCCGTGACGCTGTTGCCAAGGATTACTACTTCCAGATGTTCTATGATGACCTGCCCATTTGGGGTTTTATTGGTAAGGTAGATAAGGAGAGAAAATCTGACCCCAATGAGTACAAATACTACCTTTTTAAACATCTTCATTTTGACATCCATTTCAACAACGATCGCGTGATTGAAGTTAATGCACGAACTGATCCCAATGCCTTAGTCGACATAACCGAAGATAAGGAAGTTGATGTAGACTTCATGTACTCTGTCAAATGGAAGGAAACAGACATCCCTTTTGAGAAAAGGATGGAAAAGTACTCACAGACTTCAGCTTTACCACATCATTTGGAGATCCACTGGTTCTCTATCATTAATTCTTGTGTCACAGTTCTGCTCTTAACTGGTTTTCTTGCCACAATTCTGATGCGAGTCCTTAAAAATGACTTTGTCAAGTAAGTAACTAAAAATTTTGTGGGGTAGGATACTCATTTTTCGAGGAGCTTGTACTCATCCTATGGTATGTCCTGTTTTGGTTAAAGATACGCCCATGACGAGGAAACAGCTGATGACCAAGAAGAAACTGGGTGGAAGTACATTCACGGCGACGTGTTTAGGTACCCAAAGCGGAACTCACTTTTTGCAGCAGCCCTGGGTTCTGGCACACAGTTGTTTACCTTGTAAGTATGCATGCCAATAAAATGGGTTTATTTGGTTCTTGATTTATTTAGCTCGTGATAAATTTCTTTGACAAATGTTAATTCTCACCGCCTCTTTTTCCCAGGACAATTTTCATATTCATACTTGCGCTTGTTGGCGTGTTTTACCCCTACAACCGAGGAGCTCTTTTCACAGCTTTGGTTGTTATTTATGCTCTTACATCAGGAATTGCAGGCTATACTGCAGCATCATTCTATTGCCAACTTGAAGGAAAAAATTGGGTAAGAAAGTATGGAGCATTATTTTTATTGTTGCAAAGTAGCCAAAATTTCCTACAAGTGCATCTCTTATTGTGTTCACTTAGTTTCTTTATTTCATCATTCTCTTCTAGTTAGCAAAGGTCTCTTGGTTTTGACATGGATTAGTCGTGATAGGATTTTTAAGAGTAAAGTGTAAAACTTTCTCCGCGAATTTAGTTCAAAAGAGCATATTCTGCAGTACAAGATCTTGTTTTGTGGGAGGGAGAATGGTGGAGCTATATCGCAACATAGAAGGCCTATGATATGCATCCGACAATTAGAGACCCAACATGCTTGTGTTCCTGGATATGCCTCTCCCTTGGTCGTTACATAAAAAAGGGCTATAGGTTCTGCTTGTAAAAATGTCAAACATCTCTATATTTCATGTCACATGATGTCAAACCCAACACTGAAGCATGTTGGTATGGTTTTCAGTCTTCCAACAATAGCTTAAGTAACTCTTGTTTGCCCCTATAGCAATAATCTTTTTGGCAACACACCCTAGCATATTTCACTTATATTCGGTATGTTTGATGGAAAACTACATTAGTTTCACTTTTAAGGTGGATTATGGAAGGTGGGCTGAGGAGGGAACATGTGTCTTGGCTGGTTGGGGGGGGGGGGAGACAAGAGAAGAAGGTAAGGACTGGAAAAAAGGAGCAACGGGAAAAAGAAAAAGGCAAGAGGGGAAAAAACAAAAGGGGAGGGGTTTACTCTTGAGTGAGCAAGAGGTTGAGGAGGAAATGAAAATAAGAGAAAGATGAAAGAAATTGAGAAGAAGCAAAAAAGATTAAATTTTGGGGGGTTGGGGGGTGGGTGGGAGGTGTTAATAGGAGATTTCTTTAGAATTTAAAAAAGATGCAGAAATGTAGGTGGGGATTGACAAAAGGGGTAAGCTGCTACACTTTTAGGAGTTACCAAGGTTTTGCCATAAGAGAATTAGGGGCTAGTTCGAGAGCACAAGAAAAGCTTCTCACCTTATCAAAATAAATTAGGACTTAGGAGCTTCTTCTCTTCCTTTCACTTAACATCATCTTTTTTGGGCTTCCCTTACAACAACAATTGCTATGCCTTAATCCAAACTTATCATATTACTAACATTATTCACCTTTACTACTGACATGCAAATCTGTTAAAAAAGGCTATTTATAAACACTCTTATTCAAGTGTACCAACATGGCCAAACCTTAATCCAATTGGTTGGTATCACCTATATGGGATGTTGCTCCGATTGTATTATCCCCACTTGTGGGACTACACTGGGCTTGTTTTTGTTGTTGTTGTTGTTGCTCCGATTGTGTTATTTTCTGTCCTAAGTTTCCATGAATTTTGTGGGATTGACAATCTTTTGAGACAACTTTCTCTTTTAAGTTTACCTCGTCCTTTTACTGGCTTTTCCTCGCCGTTCTTTTCTCTCTTTCTGTAGTTTCTCTCCTTTCCTCTTTGTTGTTTACAACTTATTATCCTTGAAACCAAAAACAGTGGTTCCCAACAATTAATGTAGTGGTCGCCCCTTTCGCGGAATTAATATTTACTTGAGATTGTTCGGTTGGTATCACGTAGAAAGAGGAAAATATGTACTAATCTCAAATTCAATTTCTTTTTACAGGTAAGGAATTTGTTGTTGACAGGAGGTCTGTTCTGTGGACCGCTGTTTCTCACATTCTGCTTCCTTAATACTGTTGCAATTGCTTATCATGCAACTGCAGCACTTCCATTCGGTACCATCGTTGTCATTTTCCTCATATGGGCCCTTGTGACATCACCATTGCTTGTTTTGGGAGGAATCGCAGGAAAGAATAGCAAGGCAGAATTTCAAGCTCCATGCCGAACAACGAAATATCCAAGAGAGATACCACAATTACCCTGGCATCGTGGAGCTCTTCCTCAGATGGCAATGGCTGGGTTCTTGCCTTTCAGCGCCATCTACATTGAGCTCTACTACATATTTGCCAGCGTGTGGGGTCATAGGATTTACACCATTTACAGTATCTTATTCATAGTTTTCATCATTCTGATCATTGTCACTGCATTTATTACGGTGGCTTTGACGTACTTCCAACTTGCTGCAGAAGACCATGAATGGTGGTGGAGGTAAGTTATGTTAATAGTACTTAATTGACCAAATCCTTTTCAAACAATTAAAGGACGCAAAAATGAATGCTTACTAGCCATTTCTGTACTTCGTTTGCTGAATGCATCATGTAATGGAACTGCGAAATGTTCCCTGTGCATGTCATGTTAATATGACACATTAATAATATGCTGCATTATCATTCCAAGTATTTATTAGTGAGTATTTAAATAGGTTAGCATCCTTTTAACTTCATCCATGTCCTTTTATGTTCTTTTATTTTGGGGGATTGGGGGAGCTGGCTTAATATCTCCCTGGTTCGGCCTTTGTCTGTATTTGTTTCTTTTGGTGAGTGCTGATTTAGATCTCTTATATTAGTTGGGATTACTTGTAAACTCAATTTTCAATTTTATTGAAGAAATTTATTCTTTATTTTTGACGTATACGTTTAGGCACAATTTGTTTGGAAATACGTGTGCTTTGTGGGGGCTCTCAATTATATGTTGATATTCTAGGTCTTTCCTTTGCGGTGGATCAACTGGTTTGTTCATCTATGGATACTGCCTGTATTACTATTATGCCCGATCAGACATGTCAGGCTTCATGCAAACCTCATTCTTCTTTGGTTACATGGCTTGCATATGTTACGCCTTCTTTCTCATGCTCGGAACTGTTGGTTTCCGAGCGGCTCTGTTTTTCGTCCGCCACATATACCGTTCAATCAAGTGCGAGTAAGATGCAGAATTCCACATTAGCTTGGTTCAACTGGTAAGATTTTCATTTTAGTTTTGACTTTCTTTATTAGGAAGAAGCCTGTAGATCTGTGTTGCTTGGATCCTCTAAAATTGCCGTTGCAACAGTGTCAGATCCTCCAAAAATAGTGCATTCCTCGGAGGATCTAATAGGGGTGCAGCCATATATTTTTGGAGAATTCGAGCAACAAAACTTGTCGACTATAAATTACATATATTTTTAATTGGCTAAACTACGAACAATTTACGTGGAGAATACAACAGGAGCCTGTGTTTTTGGTGTAAAATTGTCTACATGCTTGGAGTAGTGCAGCACATTCCCTGATATACAGTGTTGGGTCCATTTGGAATTGGTGTGGAGCAAAACAAAGAAGATATGTTGAAGAAGATGCTCAAATCAGTTTTCAGGTGGCAGTTTATGTTGAACAGTGCCTTTTATTGTGTTTAGGAACTCTATTTGTAACAATGAGTCTATTAGTTAGCTCAGCTTATTTTTCCTAGTTTTAACCTTTTTGATATATAAAATATGGGTCTGTTAATTGCATGCTTAGCCGTTAATGCTCCAAGTATTCTGTTACACTGTTTTCGTAGACTAGCTTTTAACTCTTCTACCAGTTCTTTATTGGAAAATGCAAGTTATACCCCTACCATCCCCCACCCCCACCCCCCAAACCCCGAACATTATGGTTTCGAAATTTAGTTTTTTAAGTTACTGGGTTCTAAATTAATAATTTGTACATATTCGATGAATTTAGTAAGACAAATATAGGGTCCGGACAGAAACTACTGGATTTGGCCGTACACATAAGTAAAGGGCTAGCTTTGCCCTTACCCTCCAAAAGCCAAACTTAGAACTCATTGGCTTGACTAATCTAGATTTATGCTGCATATTGTTACGGAACCGTTTTCTGGGGCTTCTGTGAGAGCAGCAAGATAGCCTCACTACTACTCTTGCTTCAGCCCTAAACAAGAAACAAGCACAATATCGTGCTTTGGACCAAGGCAATCACACAAACTCAAAGGTTGGAAGATAACGAAATGAAAGACACACAAAGATGGGAGGCCAAGGCCAATTTTCGGGGTTTAATTCATATACAAAAGAAGGAAATACAAGTAATGAGATCTGCCTTCTAACAAGGCCTAAGCATTCCTATATATACAGAAAATGTCCACAGGCAGCTAAGCTGGCTGTGGACTCGTCCAGCTGTGGTGCACTGCTTTGTGCTGGCATCATGTGATTTTCAGGAAAATGTTGGCAACCCATGTGCCAATTGACTTGTCCAGCTGTTGTGCCCCAGTTCTTGCTGGCAGACAGTTGCTCCCATGTTCACCCAGACAGGATGTGGCCCTACCTAGCTGTGCAGCACATGCCTTTGCTGGTAGCATGTTGCTTCCATGATTGTCCTGGCAGACTGTGGTCCTGCCCAGTTGTGCTGCATGTGACTTTGCTGGCAGAATGTGGCCCCTAGGAGGGCCTGGACAGCCTGTCGGATTGTTGCCTCCATGTGCAAAGACCTTTTGGTATTTGGCAGCCAAGTTTGGCTCGTTTGGCAGCCCTTTAGGCGGCAAATTTGGGCGGAAAATATGCGGGTCGGTGCACTCTCCCCCACTTGAAATGGCGACGATCTCGGCGCCACAATGATTCAAGTAGTCGTGAATTTGATCTTTGAACGGCCACAACGCCTCATATTTTTCCCATGATGCCTCCTCTGGCGGTTGCCCCTTCCAACGGATAAGAAATTAGGTGTTAGAATTGCCCCAACCCACTCCTTGTATTACCCGATGGTTGATAATGGCCTCGACTTTCTTGTCAACGATCGAAGAACTTGTGAAAATATTTGGTCGCCTGGATTGCCTCTGTTCCCTATCACCCTTGTCTCTACAAGCTGCCTTTAACAGACTGACATGCCTCGACCCAAGCAACTTTTCAGGTTGCTTCCTTGAATCCTCCAACTTTGGAGGTGCCATGTACGGACCCATGGCAGGCGGCTTCGCCCACGAAATGAAGTCCTTACCTTTAAGGACTTGTTGTTCACAAGGAGTTAAGGCTTCGTCCATCTTGACCTCCTTAGTCTCTGTCCCGACTGCCAAAATCGGTGCTCCCTCTTCCTTGAAGCCTTTTATGATTTGAATCGCGGACAACAAACTAACAAGTTGCGGTACCCGAACTGTCGGTACCACACATGGACCCCTTGGGGTCATAAATGTAGATCTTGTTGAGGAATAGGCATATGAATGCCTTCACTGCATCCCAATAGTCCAGCCCCAATACTAGATCAAATACATCCAGGGAAGCGACAAAAAAACTCACATTTCCCTGCCAAGCCCCTAAGTTGAGCTGCACATTGCGGGCAATCCCTTTCACGTTGGTGGGTTTGGTATTTACCGTCTTCAGCACTGAACTGCTAGGACCAAACACAAGGCCAAGTGACTTAGCCTTTACTTCGGACCCAAAGTTGTGTGTTGCGCCGGTGTCTACCATGATACTAACAGATTGTCCGTTCAATTATGCATCCACGAACAGTGATCCTGGCTCCCCTGACTGGCGCTCCTTGCCAATCACATCGTCACCTAAAGCGTGAACCAGTTTGACAATGTCATGCTTTCCTTGGGCGGCTTGCTTCAAAGCAGGCTTTTCGGCTACTACTGCGCCCAATATCATGTTGCCAAGATGAGCTACGTATAGTGGTTGTTGAACTTCTGCTTTGGCTTGTTCATCAGCTTGGATTCTTTCCTCTGTTAGCCTCCGCTCGGCCGTAATTATGGCACCGATTTTCTTCAAAGAAGGACAATCCTTGTAGACATGCCTAGTATCCTTGCAGATGTAACAACCATTGCGGGGACCAGCTTCCTTCCTCCTTTGGTTGTACCGGTCGCGCCAGTGCGCCCTGTTGCCTTGTTCTCTTGAATCGCGGTCAGGGGCAGCAACCTGCTTGCCCTTGTCCCGATATCCATGGTCTCCATCCGGTTGGAAGTTGGTGTCCCTTGCCTTTGTGGCTTCTGTCCTATAATCATTTAAGGACTTAGCCACCGCGATAGCTTTATCGACGTCTTGGACTTGACGTCGCTGCAATTCCTGTCTGGCCCAGTCTTGAAGGCCATCAATGAAAGTGAATAGCAAGTCATCGCTTGCCAGGTTCGGAATCTGCAGGATGAGTTTAGTGAATTCCCTCACGTACTCGCTTATGGAAGTTGTCTGCCTAAGATCTCTTAACTTCCTACGTGCCTCATTGACAACGTTTTGGGGGTAGAACTGGCGCTTGAGTTCGAACTTGAACTGTTCCCAGCTCTTGATGGAGCAAGATCCCTTCTCCATGTCGGCTTTCTTCCTTCTCCACCACAGCATGACGGTCTCGGCAAGATACATCGTCATTGCCCAGATCTTGACAGCCTCATCAACGATGCTAAGGTGCTCAAAGTAGTCTTCCACCTTCCAGATGAAGTTCTCTATTTCTTGAGCGTCTCGTTCGCCCCTAAACTCTTTCGATTTTGGGCCCTCGATTTTGGTCTCACGCACTGTCACATGACCAGTGCCACCGGCTAACTTTACTGCCTTCAGTTGTTTCTTTAGGATCTCGATCTCCCCGTGCAACGCCGATAGAACCTCGGTCAACTTAAGCTCAAGGTTGGTCAGTCCTTCCTTGTGCTCAAAAATCGCTTGATCTATCGTCTCTTTGACTTCATTAAGTCCATCTAGAGTAGTAGACTCAAGCGAGCGGAAGTTGTGTTCAACTTCTCTCATGTGCTGGTTTAGAGCATCTAATCTAGCTTCAGTGAGACCCATTCTCACGCTTAAGAGATTTGAGGCAGAAGCCTCACAATCTTCGCCACGGCTAACCTGTTGTGGGGGCAGCTCAAGAACTGGCGCCTCAATTGTTAAGGCTATGGCGGGATCTTGCACTTTGCTTGTTTCTCTCTTCTTTGGTTTCTTCCGTTTTGTTGGTGACTCGTCTCTGCCACAAATGTTGTCTAAATTGACGTTATCTCCATCAGTTGCCATGGTCGATTAACCTCGCTCTGATATCACTTGTCACGGAACCGTTTTCTGGGGCTTCCGTGAGAGCAGCAAGATAGCCTGACTACTACTCTTGCTTCAGCCCTAAACAAGAAACAAGCACAATATCGTGCTTTGGACCAAGGCAATCATACAAACTCAAAGGTTGGAAGATAACGAAATGAAAGACACACAAAGATGGGAGGCCAAGGCCAATTTTCGGGGTTTAATTCATATACAAAAGAAGGAAATACAAGTAATGAGATCTGCCTTCTAACAAGGCCTAAGCATTCCTATATATACAGAAAATGTCCACAGGCAGCTAAGCTGGCTGTGGACTCGTCCAGCTGTGGTGCACTGCTTTGTGCTGGCATCATGTGATTTTCAGGAAAATGTTGGCAACCCATGTGCCAATTGACTTGTCCAGCTGTTGTGCCCCAGTTCTTGCTGGCAGACAGTTGCTCCCATGTTCACCCAGACAGGATGTGGCCCTACCTAGCTGTGCAGCACATGCCTTTGCTAGTAGCATGTTGCTTCCATGATTGTCCTGGCAGACTGTGGTCCTGCCCAGTTGTGCTGCATGTGACTTTGCTGGCAGAATGTGGCCCCTATGAGGGCCCGGACAGCCTGTCGGATTGTTGCCTCTATGTGCAAAGACCTTCTGGTCTTTGGCAGCCAAGTTTGGCTCGTTTGACAGCCCTTTAGGTGGCAAATTTGGGCGAAAAATATACGGGTCGGTGCAATATGGCCTGTTAAGGTGGAAAGCTTTCTCTATTAAGAATTTTTCCATTCTTAGGGATTTAATTCGAGACCTCTGGTTAAGGGTAAATTGATTTTATCTATTTACCACATTTTTTGGTCCTTAAAAGAAAAGGAAATAAACCCTCTAGTGTATGTGTTTCATTGTTAGTGATAACAGTGGGAAAACAGAGGTAGTTTAATTAGAATAACTCATAACGTGGTTTTAATTTTAATTGCAAATAGAGTTTTTGTAAAATGGAGAAATACAATAAAAAACTAAAAAGGACAACAATGAATTCCAACAAGATAAGGAGCTCATATGCATTTTCTATAAGGAGATAAGGTACTGACCAGCACACTATAAGGAGCTCATATGCATTTTCTAGAGACATAGGGCTTTTCTTTTGGTATTTAACCGAATCTGGGGTAAGTGTATGAATAGAATGCTAATACAATATGGACTTACAAAGTGAAAAATTGTAGTGATTATTAAAGATTGACAAATTTAATTAAAACTTTTAAGTAAAATGTATTAAACCCATGAAAAAGATTTTGATTTTCTGGTTTCTCTTCAATTTATTGTAATATAATGTTAGGATCGGGAACCCGGGTAGTGCGGAATTTAGCCAGACAACGGTATAATATCAATAACAAAAAATAATGGAAGGTGATAATAACGGCAATTAAAGAATATAAAGAAGACACAAATTTAACGTGGTTCGGTCAAGGTGACCTACGTCCACAAGCGGAGAGGAGCAATTTCACTATACCAACAAGAGTACAAAAGAGAGTACAAAATTAGAGTAAATACTCTAATTAATCCCAAATACCCCAAGAAAATAACCTCACAAGATCACTCCAAAGAAAGGGTTCACACAAGTGTTTCCCAACACTCACTCTCTTACAAAATACTCTATAATGAAATAAATGAGGAGAAAGAAAGACAAGAGTGAAAAGCTCTTGAATTGGTGTGTTTGCAAATGAGGAGAAACTCCTCTATTTATAGCAAGAAATTCTTGGCCTAATAATGGATATTATGTCATGGCAAATGTCATGATCCACAAATTTATTATAATGGATATTATGTCATGGCAAATGTCATGAACCACAAATTTATTATAATGGATATTATGTCATGGCAAATATCATGAAAATTTGGCCATATTATAAATCTCCACCTTGGCCTAATTTCGGATTATAGTAAATTTGCTCCACCTTCTCCGCAAAAACCCCAATGGGCAAAATCATTCTTCATAAATGCCAATCAAGTTCGGGCAAAGCTTGAACTTTGATACTGGAAGAGGTTTTGTGAACATGTCAGCAGGATTGTCTCTAGTGTTGATCTTTTGAACAGAGAGTTTTCTTTCAGCAATGGTTTCTCGGATGAAATGATACTTTCTATCAATGTGTTTCGTCCTCTCATGATACATTTGATCTTTAGTTAAGTGAATGGCACTTTGACTATCACAGAAAATGGTAATACCTCCTTGGTGTAAACTGAGTTCCGCAAATAGACCCTTCAACCATAAAGCTTCTTTGATCGCCTCGGTCACTGCCATATATTCTGTTTCGGTAGTAGATAAAGCTACTACATGTTGTAATGTAGCTTTCCAACTAATAGCGCAACCCTCGATGCAAAATACATAGCGTGTCAGTGATCTTCTTTTGTCAAGATCACCTGCATAATCTGAGTCTACAAAACCAACCAAAGTGTTAGTATTTCTCCCAAACTCCAAACATGTGTTTGAAGTACCTCGCAAGTATCTGAGAATTCATTTCATAGCATGCCAATGTGTTTTACCAGGGCAAGCCATATACCGGCTTACCACGCTTACTGCTTGTGAAATGTCTGGACGTGTACAAACCATTGCATACATAATACTGCCGACTGCACTGGAATAAGGAACCTGTGCCATGGACCTCTCTTCTTCTTCTGACTGCGGGAACTGAGCAGCTGATAACTTAAAATGAGCAGCAAGAGGGGTACTAACTGGTTTAGCATCTTTCATGCCAAACCTCTCCAAGACTTTCTCCAAGTACTTCTTCTGGGTCAGAAATAGCCTGTTGGCTTTTCGATCTCTTTTGATCTCCATGCCAAGGATTTTCTTAGCTGCTCCCAAATCTTTCATCTTAAATTCACTTTTCAGCTGACTTTTTTCAAATTGTGAATTTCTGTTAAATCCTTAGCAGCAATGAGCATGTCATCAACATATAATAATAGGTACACAAATGAACCATCATTTAACTTCCGGAAGTAAACACAACTATCATACATGCTCCTCGAATAACCATGACCCAACATAAAGGAATCAAACCTTTTATACCATTGCCTTGGAGACTGCTTTAATCCGTACAAGGATTTCTTCAACAAGCAAACATGATCTTCTTTTCCTTTCAATTTCAAATCCTTCGGGTTGATGCATGTATATTTGTTCCTCAAGTTCGCCATGTAAGAAAGCTGTCTTAACATCAAGTTGTTCTAATTCCAAATCATACATGGCAACGAAGGCAAGCAAGGCACGAATAGAGCTATGTCTAACAACATGTGAGAAAATATTATTAAAATCAACCCCTTGTACCTGACTATAGCCCTTTGCAACTAAACGTGCCTTATACCTCGCATCTTCAACCCCTGCAATGCCATCCTTTTTCTTGAAGACCTATTTGCAACCAACAATTCTTTTTTCTGATGGCAGCTTCACAAGAGACCAAGTACCATTCTTGTGGAGAGACTCAATTTCTTCATTTATTGCAATCAGCCACTTGGCTGAGTCAGCACCAGAAACTGCTTCTGAATATTTTGATGGTTCTCCAATTTCTTCAGTTTCCTGTGCAACTGAAAAAGCAAATGCAACATAATCTCCAAACCTTAATGGTTGTTTGCCTTCTCTTCTTGGTCTATGTTTGGCTATAGAATACTCCTCTTCTTCTGGTTCAACTTCAGGAGTCTCTACTTCAGGAATTTCAGCTTCTGTCTCAACTTCAGGAGTTTCAATTGTATTTTGCTCCAAAGTTGATGAGCTTGGCTCAGAAGGAATGCCAATCTCAATCTCCACCTGGTTTTGTGTACTCTTTCCTTTATCTGTATTACAAGAACTAGAAGACTCTTTTCTAGAATGTAACATGGAGGATTCATCAAAAGTTACATCTCTGCTAATTATAAATTTTGGTTCTGTGGGATCAGGATACCATAGTCGGTATCCTTTCACCCCAGATGCATACCCAAGGAAAATGCACTTTTTAGCCCTTGGCTCTAATTTTCCATCATTTACATGCATGTATGCAGGGCAACCAAATATCTTTAAATCAGAATAATTAGCAGGACTACCTGACCACATTTCCTCTGGAGTCTTAAAGTTCAAAGGTGCAGAAGGAGCTCAGTTGACAATATAACAAGCTGTAGAGATAGCTTCTGCCCAAAAGGCGTTTGTCAACCCAGCATTTGAAATCATGCAACGAGCCCTTTCCAAAAGAGTTCTATTCATCCTTTCTGCCACACCATTTTGCTGAGGTGTCATTCTCACAGTACAATGTCGAGCAATTCCTTCATTCTTGCAAAATTCGTTGAATCATCATTACAAAATTCCAAGCCATTATCTGTTCTAAGCCGCTTAACCTATTTTCCTGTTTGCTTCTCAATCAAAACTTTCCATTGTTTGAAATTTAAGAAAACATCACTTTTATTTTTCAGGAAATAAACCCAAACTTTCCTTGAATAATCATCAATGAAAGTTAACATATACCTGGCACCACCTTTTGATGGGGTACGTGAAGGACCCCAAAGATCTGAATGAATGTAATCCAAAGTACCTTTTGTTCTATGAATCGCTGGAGATTTGAAGCTGACTCTTTTCTGCTTTCCGAACACACAATGTTCACAGAACTCTATATTTCCGGTACTTTGGCCACATAAGAGACCTCTTTTACTGAGGATGGAAAGACCTTTTTCACTCATATGCCCCAATCGCATATGCCACAATTTGATGATGTCAGAATCTGATTTATCTGATATTGAAATTGCAGCAGCACATGTAACAGTAGATCCCAAAAGAGTATACAACGTACCAGATCTGCGTGCTTTCATGATCACAAGAGCACCATGAGAAATTTTCAGAACTCCACCTTCACCTGTGTACTTGCACCCAAGAGATTCTAGAGTGCCCAAAGAGATAAGATTTTTCTTCAAGTCAGGAACATGTCTAACATCGGTGAGAGTTCTCACCACACCATCGTACATTTTGATTCGGACTGTACCTTTTCCAATAACTTTGCAGGCAGCATTGTTGCCCATCAAGACAACTCCACCTCCAATAGATTCATATGTGGTAAATAAATCCCGACTGGGACACATATGATAAGAACAACCCGAATCTAAAATTCACTCATTGTTAGATTTGAAACTATTATTAATTGCTAAAAAAATAGTTCCCTCAGTCTCATCAGCAGCTACACTTGCTTCGGCAGTGTCAATATTTTTGTGCTCATTTTTCTTTTCTGTATGTTTTTCTTTGTTTTTCAATTTAAAGCATTCAGAAATAATGTGACCTTTCTTATGACAATATTTGCACATGACATTTCTGTATCTGGATTTTGACCTTGATTTAGGTTTCTCACTACTTGAATCTTTCTTATTGGATCTACCTCTTATGAATAAGCCTTCCCCTTGGTTCCCACTAGTTTTCCCAGTAATATCTCTATCTATTTGTTCTTTTGATTTCAAAATAGATTTGATATCTTTATAAGAGATATTATCCTTTCCATAAAGCATAGTATCTCTTATATGTTTAAACTACTGGGGTAAGGAAACAAGCAATAACACAGCTTGATCCTCATCTTTGATTTCAACATCTATATTACTTAAATCCATAAGAAGAGAATCAAAAGTATCAAGATGGGTAAGTATAGAGGTACCTTCAGCCATACGAAAAGTGTAGAGTTTTTGCTTTAGGTAAAGTCTGTTTTCTACTGTTCTTTTCATATATAGGGTTTTAAACTTTTTCCATATGCCTTTGGCTGAGCTTTCTGTTGCAACTTCACGCAAAACCTCATTTGAAAGATTTAAAATAATACCTGCTTTTGCCTTTTTGTCTATGACAACAAACTCCTTGTCTGTCATTTTATCCAGCATCTTCTCCTTTCCTTGTAGTGCCAAATCTAAGCCATCCTGAATTAGGATAGCTTTCATCTTTAATTGCCACATTCTAAAGTTTGCACTTCGGTCAAATTTCTCAATATAAGACTTTGTTAGAGTTATTTTGGCCGGTTAGATCTGGCTTTGATACCAATTTGTTAGGATCGAGAACCCGGGTAGTGCAAAATTTAGCCAAACAACGGTATAATGACAATAACAAAAAATAATGGAAGGTGATAATAACGGCAATTAAAGAATATAAAGAAGACATAAATTTAACGTAGTTCGGTCAAGGTGACCTACGTCCACAAGCGTAGAGGAGCAATTTCACTATACCAACAAGAGTACAAAAGAGAGTAAATACTCTAATTAATCCCAAATACCCCAAGAGAATAACCTCACAAGATCACTCCAAAGAAAGGGTTCACACAAGTATTTTCCAACACTCACTCTCTTACAAAATACTCTATAATAAAATAAAGGAGGAGAAAGAAAGACAAGAGTGAAAAGCTCTTGAATTGGTGTGTTTGCAAATGAGGAGACATGGCAAATGTTATGATCCACAAATTTGTTATAATGGATATTATGTCATGGCAAATGTCATGAACCACAAATTTATTATAATGGATATTATGTCATGGCAAATGTCATGAAAATTTGGTCATATTACAAATCTCCACCTTGGCCTAATTTCAGCTTATATATAGTAAATTTGCTCCACCTTCTCCGCAAAAACCCCAATGGGCAAAATCATTCTTCATAAATGCCAATCAAGTTCAGTAAGACAATATCAAGAACTTATCATATGGTTTCATTTAGTATTTCAAATGAGGTGTACGGAGAGGTACCTTTGCTAGAGCAAATGCACGTAACTAATGTAGATGTGTTGTCTAATTATGATCTTTCATTAGTGGAAGGAATGCTTTGCGTTTATTCTACTCATAAACATCAAGGATGGGGCACTTTTAAGTCGTGGATAATGAAAGGCTATGGTGTCAAAGAATCTTGAACTGTATTGTTTATCATACGAGTCAACAATATTGAATATGCCAAATTGAAATATAGGTTTGCAAATGGTGAAGTGCTACTATATGTATTTGAGACTTTAGCATATACACCTTGGAGCGACCGTATGATTACATTTGGATATACTGCACTTAGGACATCCAAAGGTCCATTTGGATTGTGGCCTCGATATTTTAGAGTTCATGACGGAATTGCTTATACATAAAGTTTGATCTCTCCGAAATCACTTACATTTAATATTTGCTTATGTATGTAAGAAACATTTTTATTTCTTCTTTTTGTTTTTTTCGGAAATCATGTAAGGACCTCAAAATTCAAATATTGTCTATTGCTTGAAACCCCCTCTCCTTTTACCTATTATGCTTGTTTTTAAAAAACAATTATATGTTTATTACCTTCACATTTTTATTGCTTGTCTAATCTATATACTAATGATATACTTGAGCCAAAACAAGGGATGAAGAAAACAGATCCGCAAGAATGATTGGAACAGAGGGATGTAACCAAATTTTAATAGTGTTTTTGAGCCGAAGGTTTATCAGAAACAACCTCTTTAATCTAAATTAACTCCCAAAATTAAATTTCCTACTTCACAATTTATTTTTTAAAAAATCTAAACCATATTCATCTCTATTCGATGCTCGATTAGAGAAGAATTTGTCCTCTAATTAGGGTTATGGATTAGGGATTTCATTCTTTCTCACAAGATATCATTTATTTTGTAATGACCCGCCTATTCGTTTCAAGTATCATAACCTCGTCTTCCCATTTACTGCTCAAGTTATGTTTTTCAGTTGTTTTATGATTTACCGGGTTAATTGGTTCGGGTCCGGTGAGGTTTTGGAATGATTTGGAACACTTAGTTCCAAGCTTTAAAACTTAAGTTGAAAAGGTTTTGTGGTGCCGAGGTAAGTTCGACACGACTCGGACTTTTTGGGTTGAACAATGCACCGAGGAGTAAAGGAAGATTTTTGCCGGAAAAAGGTCATTTCTGCGGCTCACTATGCGGGTCGCAGAATCACTTTACGGACCGTATAATGGCCGCAAAGTGAATCAGGAGTGGGGCAAGTATGGAGGAAAGTTTGTGGCGTATTATGCGATTGCAGATCAGTTCTGCGGTGCATTATGCGACCTCAGAACAGGTCTGCGGACCGCATAACGACCGCATACTGAGGCAGCCTTGCGCAGTTCCGGAGGCCACATTTCGCGGCCATTTCGCGAGCCGAAGAAGCGTTATGCGGTCGCATATGCGACCGCAGAACAAGTCTGCGGACCACATAACGACTGCATACTGAGGCAGCCTTGCCCAGTTCCGGAGGCTACATTTCGCGAGCCGCAGAGTGTGTGTCGGGACTTAATTTTTTTAATTTTATAAACCCGACCCCATTATTATAAACACTATTGGGGGTCATTTTAAAGGGTTTCATCTGATATTTTAGAGAGAGGTGAGAGTATTTTAGAGAGAGAAAGTGAAAACTTAGTCATTTATCCATCAATTCTTGTTCAAGGTTTGAAGATTTCACAAGGATCTTGCTAGGGCTTCAAAGAGGTAAGAATTTCTTTCCCCAATTCTTCAATTTCGGGATTGGAGTAAAAGATAGTGATTAAGAATATGATTCTTAGGTGTGAGAGTATTATTTATACATACACATACCAATAAGGTTTGTGGAAAGATTGTTGAGTTCAAATGGGTAAAGATTGAGTTGAAAATGGTAGAAATCTTCAAAGACTTTAACTTAAGATTTGAGGGTCGAGTTGATGTCGGAATTTGGTAAAATTTGTATGGTTGGACTCGTGGTTGGATGGGCGTTCATATTTTGTAATTTTTTACCGGGTTCTGAGATGTAGGCCCCACATGCGATTTTTGAGTTAATTTCAGATTTTTATTGGAAAATTAATATTTTCTTATGGAATTAATTCCAATAATATGTATTGGCTGAATCAAATTAATTGTGGCTAGATACGAGGCTTTCAGAGACCAATTCACGAGGCAAGGGTATAGCGGAGTGAGAAATTACATGGTTTTAGGTAAGTAACATTTCTAAACTTGGTTCTGAGGGTATGAATCCCTGAATTACATGTTGTACGAATTATTTGGAGATGACGCACATGCTAGGCGACGGGCGTGTGAACGTGCATCATAGGAATTGTGACTTAATTGATTCTGTGGAGTTGCATAATTAAATAAATATTATTATCCGCACATTCTCCACGTGTTAGAGAAATTAAGCTGAGACTCATGTTAAAGATCACGATTTGGCTACACACCGATATATTTTGGGACTCACATGGGTCGTATTTGTTGTTGAACTATTTGTTTAAATTTACAATTTTGTTCTCAGTCACATCTATCACTTGCATATCGTATCTCAGTCTCTATTGTTATTCATTGATATTTCATATCATCATGTCGAGTTGATTCTTCATGTTATTAAGAGCCCGAGAGACTGGAGATTTTGAGTGATAGTTATGTTTATTTATTTATGCCTGGATCTGGCTATTATAGCGCTTGGACTGAAGGAGCCCCTCCGGAGTTTGCACCCCCACAGTGTGCGTAATTGATATATATATCTGGGATGAATCTTCCCTGGGCATATCCCATATATATATATATATATATATATATATATATATATATATATATATATATATTAAAGGAATAAAGTTCCCTGGACATAGATCTTGTCCGAATCATTGATATTTGGGGATGGATCTTCCCCTGGGATGGATTGGCCTTATACAATACTGAGTTACTGACTGTCAGTTGATGGATATACATATATATTTGGGATGGATCTTCCCTGGGCTGGATTGGCCATATACAGTACCGAGTGATTGAGTATTTTAGAGCGTGAGTACACAGAGTTTTCAATAAGGTGCATCACATACAGTATGCACATTGGCATATAGATACAGAGATGTCATATTCCTCACATTGTTCAGAATTGATCTATTTTATTTGTACTGAGAGTAATTGTTGAACCCGAAAGCATGTCGACATTTCTGTATTATTATTTCTATACTGGACTGTACCTGCTGAACTCGTCACTACTTTCAGCCCAAATGTTAGTCTTGTTACTTATTGAGTTGGTTGTACTCATACTACACTCTGCACCTCGTGTGTAGATCCAGGTGCTCCCGGATACGGCGGTTGCTAGATTTCGGAATTTATTCTGTGGAGATTATCAAGGTAGCTACTTGGTGTTCGCAGACTTTGACTCCCTTCCTTTTTAGTTATTGTACTGTTCTATATTTTCAGACTGTGATTTTATCAGTCATACCTTGTATTCATTTAGATGCTCATGTACTTAGTGACACCGGGTTTTGGGAGTGTTTATATATGAAATTGTAAGTTTTCTTCCGCTGAATTTAGATATTATGTTTTCAAACTTAAAAGATATGGTGGTTTATTGAGATTGTCGGCTTGCCTAGAATTGAAATAGGCGCCATAACGACATGTGAGATTTCGGGTCGTGACATATTTCTAATCTAGAGGTTGATTAGGGTTCATAATCGTTATTATTCGAAATGAATGAGGGTTGTTCGACGAGGAATTCTTTGAGAAACTGCTGGTTCATAGACTATTATTGTTCGTGGAGAAAAAACAAGACACATAAGTTCTCAAACAAGACACATTGTTGTCATTGCCTGCTTTAGGGTATTATTGATATTCGGTCGCAAAGTTAGGGTTGGTTCAATTCTTGAGTGCATGTGATATTTTTACAAGTTTACTCGCAATTCCTATTATTTTATCACTGGTGTCAGAATTTATATCGACTAAATTTGACCATGGGGTGGGGAGTGGGAGAGGGTAGCCTAATCACTTTAACTAAAAAAGTTCAAAATTTGTATGTTTGAATACTGATTCTCAACTATAAAGATTACTTACTGTGATTAAACTTTGTGTCTATCACTTTAACTCAAAAAGATTACTTTCTTAGTTGGCGGCCTTATCACTTTAACTCAAAAAGTTCAAAATTAGCTATTAGAGCTTGTTAGTGACTTAAACCATGTGGTTAATTGGATAAACTTGAGGTGCCTGTTGTGGGCTTAATTGTTGGGCCTAAAGTAGCTAAAGTCGCTCCCTTTAGTTTACATAAATACATGTAGAATCATAAAATATATCATAATCTATAACTATAAAGTAATTAATATATTCTTCAACTTAAACATAGTAAAAGGATAAAGGAAATAGCTCTTAAATACGATAGCTTCCTTTAAACGAGGAAACTGAATATTAAACATATTTAATAAAACCAATTGTTCCCTAAAAATACTCCATCGCAATCCCTATAAATAAGGAAACTAAATACGAAAATTTATCCATTGCCTTTTTATTTGTATTCTCCCTCTCCACCATATTCTCAACAAACAATCCTTTTTTTTTATCAAATTCTCCTTCTCTAGTAGTAGGAGAAATAATCTTTAAATAAAAATTACTAAAAAAGCGAATAAAATACATCATAATCACTATATTATATAGCATGTAAACTTTAATACTAAAATAATTCAATGCGAACTAACCTGCAATTATATAACAAAGATATGATGTATTGTATATTATATATACCAAGTGTCATATAAGTTTATATTATATAATATATTGTATACTATATTTATTAGTAGTATACATCCTATAAACTAAAGTAGTATTATACAATAAAAGATATGTTGTATTGTATACTTGTACCAATGTCATATAAGTTTATATTATATCATGTATTGTATACAATATTTATTAGTAGTATACATCAGATTTTCCCCCCTCAATGTATACATAAGATGAATTAAAGTGATACTATACAATGAAGGTATGTTGTATTTTATACTTATATACATTTTCATATAAGTTTATACTATAAAAAAAAATATTTTTTAATAATGGGGAAGAAGCTTATGACATTGGGATATACTTGAATCCTTTAATGGAGAAATTGGAGAAACTTGCTACAGATAGATATGTTTTAGGTGGGAGAGAATTTCAAGAGAGTTATATAAGGATATCTTTTAGGTATGAAAATCTCAAAGAAAATATACAGTAATACATAGTATATGTATATATTATACTGTATATAGTATATTTGTTAATAATATTTCGTTCTTTTCAGTTCAATGTTTGTATACTATATATATATATATATATATATATAATATACAATAATACATTGTATAAAAAGTTGGGGGAAGTAAATACATTTTGCTGATGGAGTGATAAAGAAGAAGCAAACTTGGGGAAACAAATATAATGTATATATTATTAAATGTATATAATAATATATGATTAAAATATACAATAACACAATATATAGTATATATAATATAAAATAATACTTGGGGTAAGCATACGCTTTCGTCTGAGCTTTTAGTGATTTTTGGATGGTTTACGGGGTCCTAAGGGAGAAAAAAAAATGAAAACCTTCTATAATTTAAAATTGAAAATGCATGTTTCTTTTGACAGTGAATATGCTTTGATTGTATAATTAATGATTAATACAGGGATGTCTGACGCATTATAGAAGTCCAAAAATTTAGATAATGTGTAACTAACCGCTTAACAATTTGTTTGTACCATTATCCCATGTTTAGGGGAGCAATTTTAGAAGTTTATGAACTTAGTAATCTAATTAAAAAGTTAAAACATGGTACCAGTATCCCACGTTTAGGGGAGAAATTTTAGGAGTTTATGAACTTAGTAATCTAATTAAAAAATAAGAAGTTCTAATAAATTGTATTTGTGAAATTTTCTAAAAGTAGTACTCCTAATAACTTTTACAAATAAGTGTTAAAGAAGTTGTATTTTGTATAAATTCCTCCTCAATAAAAGGGGTTGATCGAGAAGTTGGGTCCAAGGATACAACTAGTGAACCTTCTTATATAAAAACCATTAAAATTTAATTTTTAGCAATAAACTCGAATTTTCACAAGAGCTCGGTTTGTGAATTGTAAAGAGTAGTATAATAGAGAAAAAATTAGAATAGATACGTTCTTTTGGTAGGAACGAGTATTTAAGTACCTTGAGGTGTTTGTTAATATTTAGCAGTCTCTGTTACAACAACAAAGTGTAATTTTACAAATAGGATCTGGGAGGGTGTAATTCCACAAATGAGGTTCGTGGAGGGTAAAATGTAATCTTACCTTTACTTTTGAAAAGGCAAATAAGTTATTTTCGGTTGACCCTCGGCCCAGTAAAAAAAAAGGAAGGGCAACAACAAGCACACCAATCAGAAAACCGAAGCAGAAGTACAAAACTAACAGTGGGTACTATAACCAGAAAATCAAAACGAAAGCAACAACAAATAATAACATCAGTCAAAAAATACAAAACTACACAAAGAACACTAAGTCATGTAGTAGAGCTACATTAAATAAATATTTATATTGTTCTAAAGATGACAAGTCTCCTTTCTCAAATACTAACAAATTAAACACTAACTAATCTAAGAATTTTGAATTAAGAGAGAGAATACAAGAAACTAAAAAAAAAAAAATTACCTCCAAAGTATGTGGTGCAGCGAATGAGGCTGTTCTTCCCCTCAGAGATTTCAGGTTCGAGCCCTGGGAATGGAAAAATTCTTGGTAGAAAACGCTCCCCCGAATGAGATCCTACGCGGCACGAATCCGAATATAGTCGGACTCTAACGTGGGTATCGGACACCGGGTGAGAAACCAAAAAAGAAAAAATTAAAAAATTAAGCTCCACCAGTGACACTACCATTAAAGATCTCAATAGTGTCACCTTGAGAAACATGATGCCATCTAAATGAATAATCATCGTCCATTACATTCTGCTTATAAATAAAAAAATACCCTTCTTTTGGAAGATCTAACTCCAATTTTTGGTTCAATATTTGTAGTTCTTTTCTCAAGTGTCCCACATTGTCTGAGGGATTAACTTCAATAGGAATTTTCTTCGTACCACATTTAGACAAAACCATAATTCTTATTTTCTTCGATCCGTTTACATTATTTCCTGATGATGATCCTGAAGAAGTTGTTGTCGTAGACGCCGCGATATAATTAGGCCTAATTATACTAACATCAATTTCTGAATTATCAGAAAGTCCATAATCTTGTAGACTTTGATGATCAATCAATTCAATTCCATTAGCATACATTACTAATTTACTCACATGTACACCTTCCATATAGTGAATTCTCTCTTTTACCCTTCTAACGCTATCTGTAACATTCATTTCTAGGGCAATCCCTAGTTTTGACGTTGGCATCTTGAGGAGGAGTTGGAGTTTCTTCGTCGGAGACGACTGTTCTGCCTTGATGATATTAATGTTCTTGTCCGATTCGAATTTGGATTCGGATTCTACGACGAGATGAATATGAGAATTATTGAGGATATCGGAATAATGAACGTTTATATCATCGTCTAAGACGTTACCTTTGAAAATTAAGGTTTGTTTTGGAACAGGAATGCCTTGATATCTTTGGATTTTTTCTTTGATCTCTAAGATAGAGTCGAAGTAGCCAACTTCAATTGCAAATGGCCTTCCTTTTGTTGGTTGAAAGAACAAATCCATTTACACAATCTTTTCTCCTTAGAGTAAATTCTGCAGTATTTGTTAAGAGGCGGCTGCAGGGTAAAGCAAGTGAAGCCCTTGCCCCCAAACATTTAAGGTTCCAAAAAATATAAAGCAATATTATATTATTATGTAATTTATATAATTATTAATAAAAGATTTCAAATTTTAATATTTTTTCATAACGGTAAAAGTAAGATTGAGTGAATTAATAGGATAAATTTTTTCTCACTCTAAATTAAATAATATATTTATCTATCCATCAATTCTATTTTTCTTGCTTCATGTACAGTCTTTTTTCATATTTTTTGCGATTTTATTTTTTAATTTTAACTCAAATTCTCTAAATTAACTATTCCTTTTTGTCACATTTGATTGATCCCCACGCCAGAAAGCAAGTTCTTGTGTGTCTCTTGTTTTTTACCTAAGAAATCCCTAAGGTTCAGAATACTATGGATAATGGGCTCATCCCTTTACCAGTTTTACTTAAGAGGAGAGTTCAATACCCCTATGACGTGCACATAATTCACACATTATGTTTTTCTCTCACTACTAGGTCAAAGCCATGTAGAATTTTTTTTAGTCAAAAATAAAACTTTCAAAGATTAAATTAAGAAAAAGAGATAAAGGAACATTCAAGAAGATATGATTTTGCAGCTAAATCTAAGGACAGTTACAACAAAATCCGATATTGCATCTGCATGAGTTGTCTCTATATTTTCACATTCTTTAAATTCAATTTCTTTTTACAATTTTTACAAAAGGTAAAAATTTAATTTCCTTACTTTTTTGACTAGATAATTGTGATTTATATTCTAATAAAACATTCAGCATTTTAAGAATGTCATTTATTAGATACAAAATGGACAAGTTGATAAATAAAACTACAAATGCAGGTAAATCCTACATTTACGTGAGATTATAGGAAAATAATTACTTCATTCTTGTTATTTGGAAATGTATATGATATGAATAATCCTCTATATTTGTTCCGCCTTATTCGACCCTATTTCACTTCAATACTTAATATTTGGTCCTCTAAGGCAAATTAAAATAAGAATTTTCTAGACTAGATATTTTTTAAATCTAATTCTATTCCTTCACCTACATACAAATATTTATGTTTACCCTCAAAATCGAATAACAATTAAATTTGTAAGTGGTTTTAAGGATATGCGGATTAATTTGATACAAAACGACAAATTGGGTTAGAATGGACAAATAGAGATACAGTAAATTCAGACCGTGCGAGAAGGATGATTCCAGCCTTATTGAAACATTCGCCCTCGATCGGGGCTCACAGTGAAAAATGTTGATGAATGAAATAAAAAGCTTACAATAATAGTGAAAATAGTAATATATTGCTTTGGAATGAGTGTTACAAGGTGTTTAATGAATTATCAGACCCCTATTTATAAAGTAGGGGAATCCTACTCTAAGTACAACTCTCTAAAAGGTAAAATATTTTCTGTTTAACTGATTGCTGATTCTACATCGGTGTGTGCCGAGATTCACGCCGTGATATCCGGCCGGTCACGGATATTACAGCCTTCTGCTGGTCATGCTTGATTGCCCAACAATGTTCTCCGAAGTCTCTCAGGATTTAGATCGATCTCGAATCATGACCCCTATATTCTCGAGTGCAGACAATCGGTCCCCAGACTTTAACTCGATGAAACCTTTGCTTCGATTCCGATCCTTCGCAATCATATCCCGAGCTCGTTTTATCCTGTTGGAGGCCGGAGTGTATCATGAGCTCGGTTTTTATCCGTATATAAATAGTCCCCTCGTTTCTCAGAAAGCAAACTGACGAGAAACGATATGAGCATCCTGATTCCTTCTTCAATACACCGTGACATAAACGATAAAAAACCCGAAACGTCTCGTCAGTCATGTCATAATGGCATTAAATGCACGCTAGCCGCCGATCGGTTGTCCCTGGAGGCGAAACGTCGCAGAACCACTATAAATAACCCCTCTTTTGTTCATTTTTTACTATACATCAAACCGCCCTCGAGATTCCTTTGAAATATTTACTTATCATCCAATCAAGCCAACACATCTGAGCTTCCAGCTTTCAACCTTTTTCTATTTCCTTTAAGCTTTCTCTTATAATAATGGCAAAAACCTCAAAATTTATTCCCCAAAAGGTTGCTTCTACATCCATAACTATTGCCGGAACCAACGAAACCACTTCCGATGTGGTCGACCTCGGGAGATCCACTGCTAACGTGGTCATCGACGAACCGGCTCTTGAACATCCTTTGAAGATGTTCATTCCTGGGGATTTTTCGGTTGCTGAAGACTTCAAGGTCGAGAAACCCTCCTTGGTGTAGGGTTGATGTGAGGAGGCATCAAGATATATTTGCTCGATCACCGAGGACGATCTCCCCTTAGTCTGAAAGGACTGCAACTGGGCCAAAAAAGACATAGTGGTCATCGACTCTGAGGAGGCCATTACTACACACGTTGAGGGATACCTAAGTGTCTACACTTATCCCTTTACGCTGGCCCCGGTGGATCCGGTCATCATAGACTTATGCAAGAGGTACGAGGTATGTCTCGGCCAAATTCACCCATCACTGTAGAGGATCGTGATCCTCTTCCGATTATTTATGAATAAAATTGATTCGTGCACCTACACCATCAATCATCTGATCTATTTATACAATCCCCGAATCTTTCGGGTGGAACTGATAAAGCTTGTTCGCCGGGCCAGCAAAGTCCCATTTTCGAGTATCGACGAGGACCAGAATTGAGGCTGGCAGGGTCGTTTTGTCCCGGTGAGGACCTCAGATTTTATTCCGGCTAAATTCAGGCCATTCCCCGAGAAGTGGAATGCATCACGTAAGTAAAAAGTTTCCTCGAATGTTGATTTCGTGTTCATCTCTCTTTTTCTCATTGGTATTCGTGGTGGCGCAGCTGTCGCTCGAGTTCCAAATGCTGTCCCTTGACTCAAGAAGTGGGTCAAAGGTATTGTCTCACAGATGCCCTACTCCGAACGCTCGTAGCGCAAACTCTCAAAGGGCCGTTGGGAGCGCTCATGGCGCTAACTCTCGAAGGGCCATTAGTATTACGTTCTTATTACCTTTTCTTTACTTCTCTTTTACAGGTTTGCCTAAGACCATCGAGCTTAGGCCCTCGGTTGGGGACGGGGACTTACTTGCCGATTCTTCCACTTCGGGACAGCCCGGAGCCACAGCAAGGGAGAAGAAAATAAAACGGGCCCCGAGTTCACCAAGCTCGGAGAAAACAAAAACGAGGAGGAAAGTTCCAGCTCCCAAGTACTTGACTCGAAATCACTCCTATGGCTCAGAGACGAGCCCGAGAAGGATGAATACTTCGTGGCCCATGAACCATCTGTCTTGGAGGAACGAGTGGCAACCGAGGGGGAAATGACGGAAGCAAACCCCCCTCAGGTTCGTGATGCTGATGCCGAAGTAAGGGCTGAGGACTCGCGAGATGTCGGCCCTGTCCCGCCCGACGTTATAGATATATCGGGGTCGCCTTCGTTCATAGAATCAATGTTCGATGAAGCCCGAGCGATGAAGGAGAAATCCCATGAAGGGGTCTATGGAGTGGATGATCCCCCCCCCCCCCCCCCCGAGGTTTTGACAGTGTGGACTCATCCGCCCTAGAGAATTTTACCGGATTGGGCGACTTAGAGGTACCGAGGAAAAGTCCACCCTCGGAGGCTGGCGGGTTGATCTTGAGCCCGATATTGACCAATCGGTTCCCTGCTCCTAGCACGGATCCTGGTTAGAAGCAGACTGTTGTTATCCTTATTTTGGAGGATGCCCGGATCCTTTTCGCCCTCATAGGGATATCTAGGTACCTCCGGTGTCTGGTAAACGAAGAAGATCAGGCCAAAATGAATGAGGTAGATGCGTCATGCATGTTCAACGAAGCACAACAGGTACTGAATTGGCAATTCTTGATAACTCTAATATCTATTCTAATATTTGAATTAATTTTTGATAATTCTAATATCTCTTCTCGTATTTGCAGGCCTCGGTGCTCCACCACGAAACCTTCCTCCGGTATCGGGATGAGCTGAGCCAACTCGAGGCCGAAGTCAAAGAGCTTGCTGAGAAGAGAGGCATATATAAGCTTCTCAGTGAGCAACGTGAAGGAGAAGTCAAGAGCCTCTGAGCTGAGTTGGATGCGGCTCAGAAAGAACACGCCGACCTGTTAGAACAGGTAAAAATCTTTGAAGTTAGTGATGATGAGCTAGACACGGTGTCTAACGATCTGAATCCATAAGTCCAGCGGAAGATTGATCGGGTTAACCAGCTCCGGGCTGAGATGGACGAAGTCAAAGCCATGGTCGAGGAATGGAAGGTCAAGATGGACCGATTGGCTTCGAAAAAGGAGACTGCCCGGGAGCAGCTGGCCTCGGCGGAGGCCCAACTTCGATCGGTGAAGGAGAAAGCTGAGACCCGGTCTCGAAAAATTGAAGACTTCCAGTCTCAACTGGGCTCGGCCGTTGCCGCACGGGATACCCTTGCCAGGGAACTTGAAGTAACCAAGTCAGCGGCAGAAACAACCAGAGCCGACGCTGAAGAGATGGAGGCCCAGTACAAAGCCGATGCTGAGCCAGCTGAGGAATGCCTAAAGGCCATTGTCAAATATGTGAAGTGGCAGTCCTGAAGGGAGGCTCTCGAGGAGGTTCATGTCTGGGGATTCGATTTATCAGCCGAGCTCAAAAATGTTAAGAGGCTCGAGGCCGAGGCCAAGAAGTTGGCGTACCCCGAGGATGAAGAAGATTCCGAGGGTTCGGTCGGATCCGAGGACGGGGGAGACCCCGATGACACGGGTGGCGAGGTGGGCTCTAGCGAAGATCAGGCTTCTTAGGTGCTTGTAGATTTTTCTTCGCTTTTGTACTTTCTCATTTTGTTGAGGCCGTTTGGCCTTTGTAAAAATTTATGTATATATATATAAGGCTTTTTCCTTCGGCAAATTTCAAGCATGTTTCTTTTTGCCTTTTTCTTTATGATTGCAATGATTTTGGATGCCTTAGCACGTAATAATTAGGTCTTGTTCGGAGGTTTGAACAATGTTCGTTCTCGATATTATTTTGCTTAAGACTCGTGGGGGCTTGGTATGACTGGAAGCTTTCTCCGAAGTGTTTACTTGGAATTTTTTATAATTTTTCCGAGTGTAGTCTTCAAACCAGTTTAGAAATTTTGAAGCCTTATGTTTTGGTTACGGCTCTCGGATGTCTCCGAGCCATTCTAGGATGGACGTAGCCTTTTAAGTTTGGGTATTGCCCAATAGGCTTATTACCCCGAGCCACCCGGGCTTGCCCGGAACAACAGTCCCAAAATAGGGATGGTCAGAGCCTTTGAAGTTCAGGCACTGCCTAATAGGTTTTGTGCCTCCGGGCTTTGTAGCCCGAGCTATCCGGGTTTGCCCATGACAATAGTCCCCGAGCGGGGGTGATCTCTTCGATTCGAACGGAGGTGGACCTTGGGCCCGATGTCCTTAAGGTACAAAATCCAGTAGTTTTTAAGAGACAAAATATGTATCTGCAAGGTAGAAACTTTCTTTTATTTCTGTGCAACATACAAGATTGCGAATGTGTACAAGTTTTATGTTATGGCTTAAGTGGCCTATGTGGGCACGATTCATTTGACCATTTTTCCCTTACAACAAATCTTATCCACCTAGCCCAGACTTATTTGAGCATGAAGTTTCATTTCTAAAATCATTACCCGATGGTGATGGCCCCCAGCATTCGAGGCCGATCTTAGAGAAGGCTCGATATTGTTGAAGCGAACCTTGACTCCGATTCATAGTCGGTATTCAATTCTAAGTTAGCACGATCCACTGTTGGCTCGTTAAAAATATTGCCGGAAAACCCATTACAGACAAAATCGATTCAAGGTAAAGAGAGTGCAACGCGGGCTTTCAGGCCTAATAGTTGCATCATTCCTTGGTCGTCACCTGCAAGTGTTAGTCTAATCCGTAATATATTTAAAGAAAGGTAATGAATGGGGTCGTACCTTAGCAGTAGTATCGTTTTAAGTAGGTTATGTTCCAGTTTTTCGGTAGCCTCTCACCTTTCGTCCTTTCGAGTTTGTACGATCCTTTGTCGGTGATTTCAATAATTCGATATGGGCCTTCCCAATTCGGTCCCAGCTTCCCTTCGTTCGGGTTTCGGGTGTTCAGTGTCACCTTTCTTAACATTAAGTCCCTGACATTGAAGTGTCAAAGGTTGGCTCTCCGTTTGTAATATCTTTTGATTCATTACTTTTGGTCGGCCAACCGAATGAGGCCGGCCTCGCGCCTTTCGTCTAACAGTTCCAGGTTTGTACTCATGGCCTCGTCGTTTGATTCTTTGGTTGCACATCAGAACCTGAGACTCAATTCTCCTACTTATACCGGTATAAGAGTTTTGGCACCGTAGACCAACGAGAACGGGGTGGCCCCGGTACTGGATTTTAAGGTCGTATGATATGCCCATAGGACTTCGGGCAAGATTTCTTTCCATTTCCATTTGGAGTCGGTCAACCACGTTTTGAGGTTTTGGAGTATGGTTTTGTTTGTGGACTCTGCCTGCCCGTTTCCACTAGGGTGATAGGTCGTTGATAGGATCCTTTTGATCTTATGGTCCTCGAAAAACTTGCTCACCTTACTGCCGATGAATTGCTTCCCATTATCGCACATGATCTCGGTCGGCATTCTGAATCGACATATTTTGTGGTCCCATATGAAATCAATAGCCTTATCCCCCCTGAATTTCTCAAATGCCTGGGCTTCCACCTACTTAAAAACAAATCAGTCATAAATAAGATAAATTGAGCCTTACCGAGCGCCCAAGGCAGGGGACCAACGATGTCCATTCCCCATTTCATGAATGGCCAGGGTGACATGACCGAATACAGTGGTTCCCCAGGCTGATGGATCATCGGAGCATTCCTCTGACATTCGTCGCATTTTCGCACGAACTCCTTTGTGTCTTTTTCCATGTCGATCCAGTAGTAGCCAGCTCTGATTATCTTCCGAACCAATGACTCGATGCCTGAATGGTTCCCCCAGGTTCCCTCGCGGACTTCCCTCAAAACATACTCGGTGTCTCCCAGTCCCAGACATATGGTGAGTAGGCCATCGAATGCTCTTCTGAATCGGGTACCGTCTTCGGACAAGCTGAACCGGGCCGCCTTCGTACCCAAAGCTCTCGATTCTTTAGGATCCGAGGGAAGTTTTTCGGTCTTCAGGTAATCTATGTATTTGTTTCTCCAGTCCCAGGTTAAGCTTGTCGAATTTATCTCGACATGGCCTCTCTCCACTACCAATTTCATGAGTTGTACGACCGTTCCCGAGTTGAATTCATCATCGTCGACCCACGATCCCAAGTTAGCAAGAACATCGGCCTCGCTGTTTTGATCCCGAGGTACATGTTGTAATGTCCATTCCCTAAATCGAAGTAATGTTACATGTAGCTTATCCATGTATCTTCGCATTCGTTCCTCTTTAACTTCGAGCGTTCCATTGACTTGGTTCACCACAAGGCGAGAGTCGCACTTAGCTTCGACCACCTCGACCCCCAGGCTTTTAGCCAGTTCAAGAACTGCAATCAAGGCCTCGTTGTTAGTCAATTTTACAGTTCTAATAGATTGCCTACTACATTACCCGTCGGTCGTTTCAACATGATGCCAAGTACGGACCCCTTTGCATTCGAGGCACCGTCCGAAAAGAGGGTCCAGATTCTGGAAGAGGTCCCCGAGTGCAACAACTCCTTCTCGACCTCATGAATTATGGCCGGCGTGAAGTCGGCCACGAAGTCCGCCAAAATTTGAGATTTGATGGAGGTTCGGGGTCAATATTCGATGTCATACCCGCTGATAACCACAGCCCATTTGTCCAATCGTCCTAAGAGCTCGGGCTTATGCATTATGTTTCTTAAGGGGTAAGTAGTCACAACACATACGGGATGGCATTGGAAATGCGGTTTTAGCTTCCTAAAGGCGCTTAGCAAAGCGAGCATCAATTTTTCTAGGTGAGGACACCTCGTTTCGGCCTCGCGTAGAGTTCTGCTAACATAGTAGATGAGAAATTGCGTACCTTCCTCTTCCCGGACTAGGACTCCACTTACCGCTACCTCGGATACGACTAAGTATAGGTACAACTGTTCGTCTGCCTTGGGAGTATGAAGCAAAGGTGGGCTTGAGAGGTACCGCTTGAGTTCCTCTAGGGCTTGTTGGCACTTCGGGGTCCATGAGAAGTTATTCTTCTTTTTCAACATGGAAAAGAACTGATGGCTCTTGTCGGAGTACCTCGAGATGAATTGACCCAAAGCGGCTATACGCCCTGTTAACCTTTGAACGACCTTGACATTATCCACAACGGTGATGTCCTCGATGGCCTTGATCTTATCGGGATTAATCTCGATTCCCTAGTTGGACACCATGAATCCAAGGAATTTCTCGGACCCAACTTTGAATGCGCATTTCTCCGGGTTCAGCTTCATATTGTATTTCTTCAATACGTTGAAGGTTTCCTGTAAATATTTCAAATGGACCTCTGCTCGCAGGGACTTAACCAACATATCACCAATGTAAACCTCCATTCATTTTACTATTTGCTCTTCGAACATTCGATTTACTAGGCGTTGGTAAGTGGCATCGGCATTTTTTAGTCCAAATGGCATTACGTTACAATAGTAGGTACCATATTTGGTGATGAAGGACATTTTTTCCTGGTCGTCCGAGTCCATCAGAATTTGGTTGTACCCGGAGTAGGCTTCTAGAAAACTAAGGATCTCGTGGATGGCCGTTGCATCGATCATGCGATCGATGTTTGGCAGAAGGAAAGAGTCCTTGGGGCATGCCTTGTTCAAGTCTTTATAGTCTACACGCATTCTTAATTTATTCCCCTTTTTAGGGATTACTACTATGTTTGCTAACCAATCCGGGTACTTAACCTCCCGGATGGACCTTATTTTAGGAGTTTAGATACCTCGTCCTTGATGAATGCATGCTTAACTTCGGACTGAGGTCTTATTTTCTACTTGATCGGATGGAACTTCGGATCCAGGCTTAGCTTGTGAATAGTTATCTCCGGTGGAATCCCTATAATATCGAGATAAGACCAAGCGAAACAATTTATGTTAGCTATAAGGAATTGAATGAGTTTTTTCCTGAGCTTGGGAATTAACCCCGTGCCTAGGTGTACCTTACAATCGAGCAGGTGTTTGATCAATATGACTTGATCAAGTTCTTCGATTGTTGATTTGGTGGCGTCGAAATCATCGGGGACCACGAAAGACCTGGGAACTCAATAGTCATCATCCTCATCCATCCCCTGCTTCTCCGGTTCCATCGAGGCTGGTATCGGTAATTGCTATTTGGTTTCGTCTTTGGCCATCGGAGTCAGACCCTTCGATATCGAAAGTGTGGATACCGGGATCGCCTTGTCGACTGCAAACATCTTCTTTGCGGCCGGTTTTTCTCCATAAATTGTTTTAATTCCTTCTAACATTGGGAATTTCAGCACCTGGTGCAGCGTCGAGGGTACTGCCCTCATGTTGTGAATCCATGGTCTCTCGAACAGAGCATTGTACCTCATGTCTCCTTCGATCATGCAGAACTTTGTTTCCTTCATGGTTCTGGCAGTTTTCACTTGCAATGTTATCTCCCCTTTTGTGGTCTCACATGTCATGTTGAATTTGTTTAGAACCCTGACTGTAGGCACGATTTAGTCTAGTAGACCTAGTTGTTCCACGACCCTCGATCTAATGATATTGGCCGAGCTACTTGGATCAATTAACACATGCTTAACTCGAGACTTTTTTATGAGTACATATATTACCAGTGCATCGTTTTGGGGCTGCACTATGCCTTCAACATCCTCGTTGTTGTAAGACAAGGTTCCTTCTGGTACGTAATCTTGAGTCCGTTTTTCCCTCGTGATGGATACTTTGGTGCACTTTAACATCGGCATCTGGGGAACGTCGAACCCACCGATAATCATGTTAATGACGTGCTGAGGTTCCTCCTGCTCGATCTGTTTACTAGAATCTATATTCCTGAAATGATTTTTGGCTCGATTGCTCAGGAACTCTTGGAGATATCCGTTGTTGAATAACCGGGCCACTTCTTCTCTCAACTGTCGGCAATCCTCTCTTTTTGTGGCCGTGTGTGCCATGATATTTACACATTAAGTTGGGATCCCTTTGGGATGGATCAGACTATAGAGGTCGAGGCCACTTGGTGTCTTTGATATGTCCGATGGTGAATACGATAGCAACAATATCGACATTGAAGTTGTACTCCGATAACCTCGGCGCTTCCTTAGGCCCGATGGTCTTGTCAAAACCGTTTTTTCTCATGAGTCCTCGGTTATTTTGACTCTGATCGCTTCTCCTTTTATTTCTCACAGGGTTTCATCCAGACCCGTTACTCCTACAATCACCATTGTACGGTTGATACCGATCCCTACTTGACCTTGGTTCTCGATCAATCTCTCTTTTGGATCTGTCACTAGTTCGGACGGGATAAACAGATCCGAAAGTGTGATGACCCAATATATCATCTTTAAATTTTAAATATTTATTTCTGTGTTCTGAGACCTCAGAAAGCACTATTCAGTATTCCTCGACTAGCGTGCGCAGTCCGTAAATTTTTTCGGAAAGTTTTTATATGGAAAATTGATTAAAATGTGAAATAGAGCTTTAAAACTCAACTGAGATGACTTCGGTCAATGTTTTGAGACAACGGACCCGGATCAGTATTTTGACAGTTCTGGTAGGTCCGTATCATGATTTAAGACTTGGGCGTATGTCCGGATTCGAATTCGAAGGTCCCTAGCTCAAATTATCGGTATTTAACGGAAACTAGAAATTTAAATGTTTAAGAATTCCTAAATTCAGTCATAATTGGATTTTTGTTGATACCGGGTCCCGATTTAGATTTCGAGAGTTCGATCAGCTTCGTAACAATATTTATGACTTATGTACAAATTTTGAAGTTATTCTGAGGTACGTAGGCACGTTTTCCGTTAGTTTTTGAAAAAACTAAAAGGTTTGATTTTATAAAGCTTGAATTTCTAAAGTTTGACCGGAGATTTGACTTTTGAGTAAATGACCCCGGAATAGAATTTTGATGATTTTAATAGTTTCGTATGGTGATTTCGGACTTAGGCGCTTGTTCGGATTTGGATTTGGAAGTCCGTAGGACAATTCGGCGCATTTTGGAGAAAGTTAGAATATAGAAGATTTTTGGAAAGTTTGACCGGGAGTTGACTTTATTGATATCGGGGTCGGAATTCGGTTCTAGAAATTGAAACAACTCCATTATGTCATTTATGACTTGCATGCAAAATTTGAGTTCATTCCGAATTGATTTGGCATGTTTCGGCGCGAGTTGTTTCCTCAGTCCGAATCGACGCGTGATTTGTAGTTTCGCCGTTGTTATGTGTGATTTGAGACCCCGAGTAGGTCCATAATATGTTTTGAGACTTGTTGGTGTGTTCGGACGGGGTCCCGATAGGCTAGGGTGAGTTTCGGAGTGGTTCAGACCATTTTAGGTTATTTTTAACTGCTGGTTTTTGACAGCAGTGTGCGAAATTTCTAATGCGCAGAGCTGATTTTGGAAGCTTATATCTCGCAATCAATAAGGAATCTGGAAATTATCAAAACATGAAAGTTGTAGCCCTTTGATTCCTGTTTCCAGAAAGATAAACCATGTATCCTTTGGACATTCGTACAAAATGTTATGTTCGATGGAGTGCAGGCAGGTACCACAATTTTTGGCTTGAAATTTTTGAGACAAGTCGCATCTCACAATTGCGACTTGCCCGTACAGATTATATATGTCCGGAGTCTGACATTTTTGTTTATTTTTATAGTTTTAGACCTCAGTTTTGGGCGATTTCAGAGGCATTTTTCACAAGTTTGAGTTGGTTAAGTATTCTTTATCCGAAATTAGTTATATTCATGATTCCGTACTCATTTACATCATGGATCCGTGAATTTATGGAAGAAAAATCATATTTTTATAAAATCTTTCAAAAACAAAAATTTAAGATTTGAAAGCCAATCCGATGTCGGAATTCCATAATTTTGTATGGTTGAACTCGTATCGAAACGGGTGTACGGATTTCATGAGTTTTTTCGGGATTCAAAACGTGGGTCCCTCTGTCATTTTTTGAAATGAATTTCGGATTTTAATGCGAAAAATTAGTAATTTTATATGGAATTAATTCCTACGATTCGTGTTGAGAATATTAAATTGTTTGTGACTAGATTTGAAGCTTTCGGACATCAATTCGCGAGGCAAAGTTTTATTAGAATCTTGAATTTGATTACGAAGGGAGGTAAGTGCCGTGGTTAACATTGACTTGAGGGAATAGAACCCTTGAATTATTGTTACGTGAATTTCATGTGTAACGATGTATAGGCGAGGTGACAAGTGCCTATACTTCGTCAAATTGATTGTTTGCACATTTATCTGAAAATCATAAATTATTTTAAATTATGAATTAATTATTATATTAATTATTTCTCTCATATTCCTTGCTCAATATTATGCCTTGAATCCATGCTATATTTGCTACATGCTTATTTGATTTATGTGACTTAATTGTTACTTGACATTTAGCATACTAAATATTAAATTGCCTATTTTCTCCTTAATTTCCACAATTAATTGCTACTTGTCATCACTTGTTTCTAAATAAATCATAATTATTATATACTTGTTGTCTTACAATTTCATATTAATTGTTGCATTTATTGGAATAATTTCTTTTATAAGAATTAGTAAATTATATTATTGAGGAGCGGTTGCACGCCGCAACAGAATTGATTAAAAGTGAATATATTGGAGAAGCGGGTTGTACGCCGCAACAGAATTGCATATGCGTCGCGGCAGTTAAAAGTTCACGAGAAGAATTATCATGTTTATGACTTAGAATTGGCAGCCATTGTTCATGCGCTGAAGATTTAGAGGCACTACCTTTACAGCGTGTCATGTGAAGTATTCACAATTCATCGTAGTCTATAGTATCTATTCAAACAAAAAGATTTCAATTTGAGGCAGAAAAGATGGTTGGAGCTATTGAAAGACTATGATATCACCATTTTGTATCACCCGGGAAAAGCCAATGTAGTAGCTAATGCTTTGAGTAGAAAGGCTGTGAGTATAGGCAGCCATGCGTATATTCCAGTTGGTGAGAGGCCGCTAGCTACAGATGTTCAGACTTTGGCCAATCAGTTTGTGAGGTTAGATGTTTCGGAGCCTAGTCGGGTTCTAGCTTGCACAATCGCTCGGTTTTTTTTATATGAGCGCATCAGAGAACGAAAGTATAATGATCTTGATTTGCTTGTCCTTAAGTACATGGTGCGGCACGGTGGATCCAAGCAGGTTGCTGTGGGAGATGATGGAGTTCTGCGGATGCAGGGTCGTATTTGTGTTCCTAATGTGGATGGGCTTCGTGAATTAATTCTTGAAGAGGCCCAAAGTTTCCGGTATTCTATTCATCCGGGTGTCGCCAAAATGTATCAAGATTTGCGGCAACATTATTAGTGTAGAAGAATAAAAAATGATATAGTTGCATATGTAGCTCAGTGTTTGAATTGTCAGCAAGTTAAGTACGAGCATCAGAGACCTGGTGGTTTGCTTCAGAAGTTAGAAATTCCTGAGTGGAAGTGGGAGCGTATCACTATCGATTTTGTTGTTGGACTCCCACGGACTCAGAAGAAGTTCGACGCAGTATGGGTCATTGTGGACATGTTGACCAAGTCAGCACATTTCATTCTAATGGCAATTACCTATCCTTCAGAGCGGTTAGCTGAAAGTTACATTCATGAGATTGTTCGCCTTCACGGTGTGCCCGTGTTTATTATTTCAGATCAAAGTACGCAGTTCACCTCGCACTTCTGGAGGGCTGTACAACGTGAGTTAGGCACGCGGGTTGAGGTGAGTACAACATTTCATCCACATACATACGGACAATCAGAGCGCACTATTCAGATATTGGAAGATATGCTTCGCGCTTGTATTATAGATTTTGGAGGTTCTTGGGATCAATTCTTTCCACTTGCAGAGTTTGCCTATAATAATAGCTACTAGTCGAGCATTCAGATAGCTCCGTATGAAGTATTATATGGGAGGCAATGTCGTTCGCCAGTTGGCTGGCTTGAACCGGGGGAGGCTCGATTGTTGGGTACTGATTTGGTACAGGATGCCTTGGATAAGGTCAAGGTTATCCAGGATCGACTTCGCACAGCTCAGTCTAGGAAAAAGAGTTTTGCCGACCGTAAGGTTTGTGATGTTGCATTCATGACTGGAGAAAGAGTATTACTTAGGGTTTCACCTATGAAAGGTGTAATGAGATTCGGAAAGAAGGGCAATTTAAGCCCTAGGTATATCGACCCCTTTGAAATTCTTGAAAGGGTGGGTGAAGTAGCCTACAAGTTTGCACTACCACCTAGTTTATCAGCAGTTCATCCGGTGTTCCATGTATCTATGCTCCGAAAATATTATGGTGATCCGTCCCATGTGTTAGATTTCAGCTCAATCCAATTGGACAAAGATTTGACTTATGAGGAGGAGCCGGTAGCTATCCTAGCCCGGTAGGTCCGAGAGTTGAGGTCTAAAAGTTATCCCTAAGTTAGGGTGCAATGGAGAGGTCAGCCAATTGAGGCAGCTACCTGGGAGTCCGAGCCAGACATGCAGAGTAGATACCCCCACCTTTTCACCAGCTTGGGTATTTTTCTAACTCCATTCGAGGACGAACGTTTGTTTTAGAGGTGGAAAATGTGACGACCCAATATGTCATCTTTAAATTTTAAATATTTATTTCTATGTTATGAGACCTCGAAAAGCACTATTCAGCATTCCTTGACTTGCGTGCGCAGTCGATAAATTTTTCCGGAAAGATTTTATATGGAAAATTAATTAAATTGTGAAATAGAGTTTTAAAACTCAACTGAGTTGACTTCGGTCAACGTTTTGAGCCAACAGACCCAGATCAGTATTTTTGACAGTTCTGGTAGGCCCGTATTATGATTTGGGACTTGGGCGTATTCCCGTAATCGAATTCGAAGGTCCCTAGCTCAAATTATCGGCATTTAACGGAAACTAGAAATTTAAAGGTTTAAGAATTCCTAAATTTGGTCATAATTGAGTTTTTGTTGATACCTGGTCCCGATTTAGATTTTGAGAGTTCGATCAGCTTGGTAACAATATTTATGACTTATGGACAAAATTTGAAGTTATTCCGAGATACGTAGGCACGTTTTCCGTTAGTTTTTGAAAAAAATAAAAGGTTTGATTTTATAAAGCTTGAATTTCTAAAGTTTGACCGGAGATTTGACTTTTGAGCAAACAACCCCGGAATAGAATTGTGATAATTTCAATAGCTTCGTATCGTGATTTTGGACTTAGGCGCTTGTTCGGATTTGGATTTGGAAGTCCGTAGGACAATTCGGCGCATTTTGGAGAAAGTTGGAAAATAGAAGATTTTTGGAAAGTTTGACCGGGAGTTGACTTTATTGATATCGGAGTCGGAATTCGATTCTCGAAATTAGAACGCTCCATTATGTCATTTATGACTTGCATGCAAAATTTGCGTTCATTCCGAATCGACGCGCGATTAGTAGTTTCGCCGTTGTTATGTATGATTTGAGACCTCGAGTAGGTCCAAAATATGTTTTGAGACTTGTTGGTGTGTTCGGACGGGGTCCCGAGGGGCTCGGGTGAGTTTCGGGGTGGTTTCGGACCATTTTAGGTCATTTTTAACTGCTGGTTTTTGACAGCAATGTGCGAAATTTCTGATGCGCAAAGCTGACTTTTAAAGCTTATATCTCGCAATCTATAAAGAATCTGGAAATTATCAAAATATGAAAGTTGTAGTTCTTTGATTCTAGTTTCCGGAAAGATAAACTATTCATTATTTGGATATTCTTATAGAAAGTTATGATCGATTTACTGAAGGCTGGTACCGCAATTTTTGGCTTGAAAATTTTGAGCTGGACAGAATATATACGTCCGGAGTTCGATATTTTTGTTCATTTTTAGAGTTTTAGACCTCGGTTTTGGGCGATTTCAGAAGAAATTTTCACGAGTTTGAGTTGGGTAAGTATTCTTTATCCAAAATTAGTTATATTTCATGATTCCATACTCATTTATATCATGGATCCGTGAATTTATGGAAGAAAAATCAGATTTTTATAAAATCTTCCAAAAACGAAAATTTAAGATTTGAAAGCCAATCCGATGTCGGAATTTCATAATTTTGTATGGTTGAACTCGTATCGGACCGGGTATTCGGATTTCGTGAGTTTTTTTCGGGATTCAAGATGTGGGTCCCACTGTCATTTTTTTGAAATGAATTTAGGATTTTAATACGGAAAATTAGTAATTTAATATGGAATTAATTCTTACGATTCGTGTTGAAAATATTGAATTATTTGTGACTAGATTTGAAGCTTTCAGACATCAATTCGCGAGCCAAACGTTTATTGGAATCTTGAATTTGGTTGCGAAGCGAGGTAAGTGTCGTGGTTAACCTTGACTTGAGGGAATAGAACCCTTGAATTATTGTTACCTGAATTTCATGTGTAACGATGTATAGACGAGGTGGCGAGTACCTGTACGTCGTCAAATTGATTGTTTGCATATTTATTTAAAAATCATAAATTATTTTAAATCATAAATTAATTATTATATTAATTATTTATCTCATATTCCTTGCTCCATATTATGCCTTGAATCCATGCTATATTTGCTACATGCTTATTTGATTTATGTGACTTAATTGTTTCTTGACATTTAGCATACTAAATATTAAGTTGCCTATTTCCTCCTTAATTTTCACAATTAATTGTTACTTGTCATCACTTGTTTCTAAATAAATCATAATTATTATATGCTTGTTGTCTTATAATTTCATATTAATTATTGCATTTATTTGAATAATTTCTTTTATAAGAATTGATAAATTATATTATTGAGGAGCGGGTTGCACGCCGCAACAGAAATGAAACTAAATATATTGGAGGAGAGGGTTTCACGCCGCAACAGATTTGATTGAAAGTGAATGTATTGGAGGAGCGGGTTGTACGCCACAACAAAATTAATTGAAAAGATATATTGAGGATCGGGTTGCACGCCGCAACAGAATTAAATAAAAAATGAATATATTGTGGAATCGGGTTGCACGCATCAACGGAATTGAATATGAATATATTATTATTATTATTATTATTATTATTATTATTATTATTATTATTATTATTATTATTATTATTATTATTATTATTATTATTATTATTATTATTATTATTATTATTATTATTATTATTATTATTATTATTATTATTATTATTATTATTATTATTATTATTATTATTATTATTATTATTATTATTATTATTATTATTATTATTATTATTATTATTATTATTATTATTATTATTATTATTATTATTATTATTATTATTATTATTATTATTATTATTATAGGTTAATGTAAGTGACCTGTCTTAGCCTCGTCACTACTTCGTTGAGGTTAGGCTCGACACTTACTAGGTACATGGGGTTGGTTGTACTCATACTACACTTTGCACTTCTTGTGCAGATACCAGAGATGGTCCCAGCGACGTACAGTAGATTTGCTCGGATTCAGCTATCCACAGGAGACTTGAGGTATAGCTGCATGGCGTTCGCAACTCTGAAGTCCCCATCTACTTTATTTTAGCTGTGTATTTCTGTTAGACAATTTTATTTTCATCCAGACCCTTATTTGTATTATTCTAGTAGCTCGTGCACTTGTGACACCAGTTCCAGGATGGTATTTAGACATCACTATTATTATGGTTTACTCACTTTATTTGAGATTTTATTCTAGTTATTAGTTTCTTTATTATTAATTAAATTAAATTATTAAAAAAATAGTTAAAATTATTCTAACATTGGCTTTTCTAGCAAGTGAAATGTTAGGCGTCATCACGGTCCCGAAGGTGAGAATTTCGGGTCGTGACAGGAAGGGGCCCCAAGCAGATCATCTTCGACCCTAATTTTTGATTGATATCGGTTATGCACATCGGCCTAAGTTACAACCGGATATTCTACCATATTTTGCTTCAACTGTTGCGAAGCCAACGAGCTGCGAGTATTGAGTCCTTGGGTGAAGGCCTGAACGGCCCAATCGTCTAACACTGACGGCAGGACCAGCCGTTCAATTTGAAACCTTGACACGAACTCCCTGAGCATCTCGTTATCTCTTTGCTTTACCTTGAAAAGGTCCGACTTCCTGGTCTCGATCTTGATGGCTCTGGCGTGCGCTTTTACAAAAGCATCTGCAAGCATAGTAAATGAGTCAATAGAATTAGAGGTAAGTAGTGATACCATATCATAGCTCCTTTTGACAAGGTCTCTCCGAACTTTTTTAGCAGGACAAATTCGATCTCATCATCTTCTAAGTCGTTCCCCTTGATGGCGCACGTGTACGAGGTCACATGTTTATTTGGATAAGTTGTTCCATTGTACTTAGGAATTTCAGGCATGCGGAATCTTTTTGGGATCGGCTTCGGGGCTGCACTCGGAGGAAAAGGTTTTCAAAACAAACTTTTTGGAGTCTAGGCCTTTCAATATCGGTGGTGTTCCGGGGATTCGGTCGACCCTAGCGTTGTAGGTCTCCACCTTCTTGTCGTTGGCTTCCTCCCGTTTCTAACCTATTTCAAATCTTCGAGCATCTTTATTATCTCAGGGTTGGTCCCGAGTTCAGCTTCATTTGGCCTATCTGCGACCGATTCATTTATGCGAGTGTTTTCCCGGGATGATTCGGGCTCAACTCTACTGGGAGCGCGACTTTGGTTCTGCAGTTGGGCTATTGTTGCCTGCTGAGACTGCAATATTTTGAAGATCACCCGTAAGTTAATCCCATCTCTTTTACCGTCACGAGTATTTTGGGTTACCAATCGGACTCCCCGCGGACGCTATTCTCAGGATCGGTAGGCAAGTTCGTGTTGATGGCCACATGTGAGTTGGCATCGATCGGGTCCGCGGCCGGAATTTCGCTGGGATCGTAAAGGGATACCTCGTTACCGGGCAATGTGTTGTTGTTTTCGCCATGGTGGCCAGACTCAGCATCCATGTTTAGAGGGGCAGATTGGGAGTTCGACATTTTAAATGTTGACCTGAAATCAAAGACACTTCAAAGAACAAGTGTGAAGTAGGGTGTGTTATGGAAATTTGTATCAAATTGCCATTATTATCCTTAGCCCCACGGTGAGTTCCAAATTATTTACCCTTAAAATCGGATAATAATTAAATTTATATGTCGTTTTAAGGATATGCGGATTAATTTGATACAAAACGATAAATTAGGTTAGAATGGACAAATAGAGATACAGTAAATTCAAACCGTGCGAGGAGGATGATTCCAGCCTTATGAAAACATTCACCCTCGATCCGGGCTCACAGTGAACAATATTAATGAATGAAAGAAAAAGCTTACGATAACAATAAAAATAGTAGTATATTGCTTTGGAATGCATGTTACAACTTGTTTAATGAATTATCAGACCCCCTTTATATAGTAGGGGAATCCTACTCCAAGTACAACTCTATAAAAGGTAAAAAAAATTTCTGTTTAACTGATTGCTGATTCTACATCGGTGTGTGCCGAGATCCACGCCGTGATATCCGGCTGGTCGAGGATATTACGGCCTTCTACTGGTCGTGCTTGATTGCCCGACAATGTTCTCCGAAATCCCTTAGGATTTGGATCGATCTCGAATCATGACCCCGATATTCTCGAGGGCAGACAATCGGCTCCCAGACTCTGACTCGATGAGACCTTTGCTTCGATTTTGATCCTTCGCAATCATATCTCGAGCTCGTTTTACCCTGTTGGAGGCCAGAGTGTATCATGAGCTCGATTTTTACCCGTATACAATTTAACCAAACTAAAAAGCTCCTGGCAAATGTGCTTAATTAGCCAAATGTCACAAGGATCAAAGTAAAATTTCGTCAAAACTTGAGGGACTAAGAGTAAATTTTCCAATATAGTAGAAAGGACCCTATAACAATAAATATTTTAATTGAATTATAATTAATCAGTTTCCATTAGTTTCGAAATAGAAGTTGACAACTCAAAAAAGTAAATTAGCACCTATTTTTCCCTGCCACCCCACCCCCAACAAACTGGAGAATCTAATACCTTTTTGGAGATCTATCTAAGTTCTTCCCTTGTGAAATATATACCTTTTAATTTCGGCCAAATATATCGACAGCTTGAAGTTGTTCACATTTTTTACTTAAACACTTTATTTTAAGTCTATTCCATTTGAACACTCTAATCATAGTTCAAATGTGTCATTTAGACACAAAATTCTTAGGTAGCCAAACACAAAAGGTGCTTGTAATTCACCAGCCGGAGTGACAAATAAGATAAAGACACATGAATTTAACTTAACCCCACCCATTGTCATCTTCCCCAATGACCCCTCCTCACCGGAAAAAATATTTTCCAGCCAAATTTTCTTCCAAATTGCAGCAGCAACACAAACAGAACAACATGGATATAATACCGATAAAATCATTGGCAAACAAATAATCATAACAATGAACGAACAGAAGCATGAAGTTTTCCAAAAAGCGAAACTGCAGACAAACCACAAAGTCGCCAGAAATAAAATTCGGATCGGATTAAAAAATAATGAAGTTTCACCATATGTTTTTAGATCTATAACATGTAGACAAAAATAAAAATAAAAAACGAGGAGAAGAAGACACTAATGCATAAGGGTCGCCAAACTTGTTATTTATGGTCAGATACGCTCGGATCTAGCCGAATCTGATTAAGGTTAAGATTCAAGTCACAAAATTAACTGTTGAGATAAAAATGAAACTTCGTCGGAAAAAATAAAGTTTCGCCTGACGATTGACAATGAGCAGTGGCGGAGCCACATGCACCAAAGGGGTGTCGACACCCCTTCGCCGAAAAATTAAGCTGTATAGCTCGATAATATTTTTTTAAAAATATGTATATACACTGTATAATGACAACCCTTGATTTCTTGATAGTTTGTTTCTTTATATTTTGACTCCCCTTAATGAAAATCCTAGTTCCGCCAATGAGGGGGTTCTTGTCACAGTTGTAGTTCATGCCATCCCATGGTCGCTCCCATGGTGGAAGACAAACAGAGAAGATGAGATAGGCAGCTACAGCGTTGCAACTTTTACGACCAGAATTGCACCGGCCAGCCAAATCTTAAAAGTTAGAAGAAAAATGAGAAGTTTATGATGGCGGCTAGATTAAAATGTGATGGTGTGCCCATATCTAAAGGAGGATATGGTAGTAATGGTGTGAACAAATAAAATTTGGGCTAAGAAGATGACTGAAAATTTTTCGGTAGAAGCTATACATTTTTCGAGCGGAGTTTATTTTTCCGGATGATTTCGCGCGCTTGAAAAATATGAAAAACACTTACCTTGCCATGGCAGTATATTGTGTCTAAATGACACAGTAGAGGGCTGGTTTCAAACGGAACAGACTTAAGATAAAGTGTATAAGTGAAAACCGTGAACAACTTTAAGGGGTTGTCGATGTATTTTGCCTTTAATTTCTTATTTGGCATTAGATATTTGTATTGGGGTTCGACTAAATTCGAATTTATGTCGAGAAATTCGATATTAAAGAATAAAGCATCCATAACAAAGACAATTCAATACTCAGACTCGAATCTTTATGGGTGAAATTCAAAAATAGCCACATTTACATGTGATAATTGAAAAATAGCACAATTTCAAAAGTAATCGAAATTTAGCCACTTTTCATGTAAAGATAAATCTGAACGAAAACACTGTTCAAAATTCGAAAAATATTCCAGCATAGTATACCGGAGTTCGAATTTTTTACATGTGAACTTCCAGCATAATATACTGGAGTTCCAGCATAATATGATGGAAGTTTATACATAGGAGCTCCAATCTCCAATATATTATGTTTGAACGTTCTGTATGTTGGAGGTCCAACATAATATGATGAAAGTTCATACACATGTGCACGAATCTCCAGTATATTATGCTGGAACTTTCTGTATTGCAGTAAAATAGTGGCTATTTTTCAATAACTTTGAAAACGCTAACTTTTTTTCAATTATTAATCCGAAAACTGGCTAAACCATACTATTCCACGATCTTTACTAGTGATAGGTCCCTAAAATATTGTATTTTTTAAACATGCCACATATTAATAGTTCATTAACCTAAAGTATGATAATTAAAGCAAAAGCATGTGAATATAAAAAAGCAAGCACTACCAGAACTTGGTGGAAGAATGTATACCTAATTATTATTTAATCAAATAGATTATTAAGTGTCTTGCCTTACATTAACTTATCTTCATGAAAGCAAAACCTGTATTAGCCTAGTATTTTAAGTTTTGGATTAGTACCATCTATTAAAAATTTAAGGAATTAACTTAAAAGATAAGTTATATTTAGTGGGTGTGCTTTTCTAAGTGGTGGGCAACAAATGAGAGTGAGTACGAAATTAATAACTTAATTAGTTTTAGTACATCAAAGTAGGTGCTTAATTGAAGTTTAGTACATGAACAAAAAAGTTCGTTCGATTTTCAGATTTATTTCTAATCTCACGAAAAGCAAGCTCAACGAAATACTTTGTTTAATCATATTCGCATCAAAAGCAAGTGCCTCGAGCAACGTACCAAGGGGCAGGCAACGGACATCTGTCGGTAATTTTTGGGATTAAGGCAATAATCTGTTTTTAATCTGTGATTAGTGTTGGGTGTTACGGAGTCACGTGCAGATTGTGTGATAGACTTAGGGGACAAATAAAATTGAAAAAAGAAATGGTTTTTAATTTAAAAGTTTTAAAATTAACCTAGGATGTGGGGTTTAAAGATGGGATTAAGTACAAAAGTGTTCTTGGGCATCTCAAGTTATGGAGATTAGTGAAATGCCACTGGGATTATATATTGGGTTTGCTCAAAAATCAAAATAATGAACTGGAAAAATGGTTAAACACACACACACACACACACTATATATATATATATATATATATATATATATATATATATATATATATATATATATATATGTGTGTGTGTGTGTGTGTGTGTGTGTGTGTGTGTGTGTGTGTGTGTGTAGATTGTTGATAACTAGAAAATCAATAAAATATAAAAAATGAATGATATAAATAATTGTGCTAGAATTTAACCTTCTATTCAAAATTTGAGGGACAGTAGGCAAAAATTTACTCTTACAGTGCGGAATTGAAACTATTATTTTATCTATGAACTAGTTGGAGTTCACTACTATAATTTTAGTAGCGATTACACTTTATTATTCAATATCTAGTAGATCCATAGAAGTAAGCTATATATTTACCTATATATAGCTTGATCGATTCAATCTGTATGTTCTTATCACGTAATTTATTACATATTTGGAATTATAGATCTAAAAATTTTAATGAATTTTTCAGACACACGTATATAAAAGTTATGTGTCAAAATTATTAGATATAGCCGAACCTCGGTCTCTAAGATCAACTCAGAGGCGGACCTACACTACAAGTAGAAAGGTCACCGATATCCGGAAACTTACAAATATCTTCAAAAAATAATCAGATATTAGCATAGATCCCCTACCAATTTTTATGAACAATAAATGTATATTGAATGTTATAGTGCCCGCGACTTCAATGGCCTTCCGTTTATGTACTTGGGACCAGCTATACTTTGAGAAAGAATATAACTTTAGTGCTTAAAAGAAAGAAAAAGTGGCAGTGCACCGGAGTATCTAGTAGTTTTAGTCTAAATCTAAATTTGTATATGGGTTCACCTGAATTCAGTACATTTTATCTAGATTTTGTACATATATTAAATTTTTTACTAAAATATCTATAAATATACATAACTTGAGATCGATGTAATAACACATGGACTTTAAATCTTGAATCCGCCTATATTCAATGTAATAACACATAAAAACATCAAATTGTAAATCCGCATTTGTTTACGGTTGACAGTGATGAACAAACTACGGGAGGCATGTGCAGGGACGGATGTACCTTCACGTGAACCCAGCAACTTTTATCCAAATAGTGTAAATGTGTTTGAAAAATTCACTAAATAGCTATAAATAATTAAATGTGAATTCAGTTATTATTGAAAATTTACATGAGGTCGTTGAATTAATTCATAAATTCATAAATATTAAATCGTGGATTCGCCGCCTCTGCAAGTAGCTTGTGTGTTCCAATATGCGGAAACAGCAGATCAGACTCATATGAAAAAACATTTTATTCAATATGTAGTTGCAGTTCTGAAAAAATCTGCATGAAGAGTACTTATCTTTATGGTAAGAGATATGGTGGACATGCATATAAAAAAGAAAAGTAGGTGACTGACTGTCAAGAAAAAACCTTACTTAGTACATCTTTTTCTGTAAACTCTTTAATTAAAAAGTGGACACAGATTTGAGAGAGTAAAGTGGAAGACGACAGAGAATCTTTTGTGGGACTAACAACATGAAATGACTTGTACTATATACTTCTTTAGTATAACTGTTTTGCTTCCTTCAACTTAGTATTATCTTCCATCCGTATTTTCTTGAGCAGTTAGATACGAATTCAAAATTTTAAGGTTTTGAAGTTTATTATATGTATATGGTTTGTACAAAAGTTATTAGATTCGTCGAACTCGTACTTTTCCATGCTAGCTATCCACCCTTGTTGACAATAAACTATTAAGTCATATAAAAGTATGGACAGATAGATTTGAATTTTATGAGTTCGAAAGGTAATGATAGCGATTTCTAAGTGCTAATAGTAATACTTTTTTCCTTTTCTTTATTTGACTCTCCGGGGAGCCTTGACGTAATTGATAAAGTTGCTGTCATATGACCGGGAGGTTACGAGTTCGAGCCGCGGAAACAGCCACTTGCAGAAATGCAGGGTAAAACTGCGTACAATAGACCCTTATGATTTGGCCCTTCCCCGGATCATGCGCGTAGCGGAAGCTTAGTACACCAGCCTATCTTTTTTAGTTTTTTATTTGACTCTCCAACATCCACTATAAAAATCTTTTCTCTGACTGTCTGACGTCCCACCATTGTCCCATGACTCCTTTACCTTTGCTTTCCCATAATTAAACATCAATAGTATATCTTTATACAAACCCCACTTCCCAATTTCCCTTGAAGTTCCTTTTTCTTGCATATACTTCAATTATTTGAAAGTGGGCATTTGAAACAGCACCATTTTTTGTCCTTGATGAAGTCCTTTCACTAGTTTTACTACTACAACAAGTCAACAACAACAAGAAGCTGCCCCCTAAGAAGATGTACTACACTAGTCAGAAATAGCTGGTTAGTTTGATTTCTCCTTTTGAGCTTGGTTAATTATTCTATATTTATTTGAAGGGGAGCGACTGGACAGGTAAAGAATCACGAGTTTACGGGTTCGAGCCGTGTAAACAGTCTCTTGCAAAAATGCAAGGTAAAGCTGCGTACAATAGACACTTGTAGTCCGGCCCTTCCCGGACCCGCACATAACGGGAGTTTAGTACACCGGACTGTCCTTTTTATATTTGGTGTTCTAGTTCAAGCCTCTTGTGTTGGTCTTCTGATTTTTTGGCTTGTATTTCAGTGAGGATTCATATAGCCGACCCCATTTCTTGTTTGAAACTACGGCGTAGTAGTAGTTGTTGTATTTCAGTAAACTAACTTTCTAGTACTTTATGTTTTCTTTCATTAATGATCCTATGTTTCAAATCTTGAAATGATTTCCTCTTGTATGGAGGTTAAGTAGTTTATAAAGAAAATTTTCATTATCCTATGCAATTTTCTTGTAGCTGAAAATCTAAAATAAAGTAGTTAGATTTTGTCAAGAAAAAATTGAACCTGTCATGTTTTTTGAAGTTATAGATACTTTTGTGGAAGTTATACAGTTGACTGCTTTCCTTTAGCCTTTTGTGGAACAAAAGATCTAAACAAGAGTTGTGTATTATCATAAATCTTTCTTGAATTATATATAATAAGTCATATATATTGGACAGAGACGAGTTTAAATAGAGCAATATGGAAAGTGCGGATTCATATAGCTTTTCCCAACTTGCTCGGGATTTAGGCATAGTAATTGGACTATAGTTGGAGTAACATTTATCTTAGGCTCTCAATGACTATTGCCTTATTTATGGTAGATATAGGTCCTAATTCTCACTTATTTGTGTGTGATAATTCATTGTTTTTGCTATACTAAACTGCAGAGATTTCATAGTATTTCGTGATTTATATTGCAATCTTTCCCTTTGATAGTGTGAGTTGTAGTTCCTGTTTCATTAAGTTCTAACATGTTAGGACTTTAAACAACACTGTCAACGAAACGCCATTCTCAGAAAGTCTAAATATAAATCAAACTAAAGAATATTTTTACTTTGATAGTCGATCAGAATTTGCAGCAGAACTGAAGTGAAATCAATATGTTAAAACTGCAGCCAAATGAGGCCACTCTATCGATATGTTGTTTATCTGCCTTCTCATTTTTCACCTAAAAGTTAGTCCTCTATCCCTTGTTGGAGATGCTGCAACTGAGATAAAATGGCAAAAAGGACTTATATGGAGTTCATGTCACACCAGAAAATGGAACAGAAACATCAGACTTAATTGGTTTTTTTGACGAATAGTTTGAATTTTCTTCAATAGTGTCACTATGGTATTTTTCCAGCCTTTAGTTTCTGATAATGGACTTTCGCTTACAGAATTAGCAGGTTTCAACTGTACTTAGGGGCTAATAACACGAAACTTGATGCCTTAATCAGTTTCATTTGTATGTTGTAACACTATATTGGAAGATACATTAAACTGGTATATAAACAGCAGCATTCCTATATAACAGTCAGTCACTATAAAAACCAAGTTTTTCTCAGAACTGATTTCTATGTCCTCTATAACAACACTTCACTGTAGCAGCCAAAAAATATCGAAAGAAACGAATCTGTTATAGAGTGGTTTGTTGTGAAACTAGTGCAGTGCTACTAAACTTATATATATTTACTCAATGCATATCCAGATTTTGGTTATTTCAGTGATTGGAATTTAATTGCATTAAACTTGTATATATTTACTCAACCAAACCTTTTTTTTCCTGGTCATATACAGGACAATGTTACTAAGTCGAAGATAGCTCATTTGTTTCGATCAATCACTACACAGTGTAAGTTCCTAATATTTAACCAAAATGCAAACACCAAGATTCAATCTTGAAGTTGAGGCCTTGTTTGAAGATGATTCTGATATTATTAGCCAGGTAGCTTCTAATATATGTACTGTTGAATCGTTCGCGGATCCTTACAAGGACAGAGTTATAGATTTCACTAAGTTAAGTTCAGAACCAGTGTCGCTTGACTTGTCTCTTAGCCAGGATTCAATAGGCTTTTCAGTATCAAGCACAAGTGAAAGCAGCAATGAACATGCAACACAAAATTCAGGATCAGGATCAGGACCGGCATTTCAAAGAGTTTTTAGTTGCAATTTCTGCCAAAGGAAATTCTACAGTTCACAGGCTCTTGGCGGCCATCAGAATGCACATAAAAGAGAACGAACGCTTGCGAAACGAGCTATGAGAATGGGAATTTTCTCAGAAAGGTATGCTAATTTGGCATCTTTGCCATTACATGGATCTACAATAAGGTCTTTAGGAATCAAAGCACATTCTTCGCTACATCAGGCATCTGCACCAGCAATTAGGCCACTCGATTTTAAAACGAGTGCAAGATTTGAGTATGGTAATTGCCAAAGTCCACCTTTGTACATGGAAAATGATGAAGCTGATCAATTTCTATGGCCTGGTAGTTTTCGTCAAGTGACAAATCCCGGTATCTCTCTTACTAATTTTTCTCTTGCCGGATGTTCAAATGCGACTTCTTCATACGACGAAAAAGATGAACCAATTACACCAGATCTCACCCTTAGGCTTTGAGAAGTTTGAGAGCAAATACACCACTATCATTTAGCTATCTTATTTTATCTGTATAGTTATATATATTGTCCTAAGTGTGGATTCTGAGAAAGTAGAACTTTCACAGATAATTCTGCTGGATTTTCCGTTTGCCACAATGCCTGCTCAGGCCAGTGTGATTTGGACAATATTAGATGATTGTTGTACAATTTGAATGTATTATTTATGACTAGTAACTGTTATCTGACTTGGTATTCTTTCCTTGTAGCTTGTAATACTTTTAAGTATGGACGACTATAACTTTGTGTGCGCGCGCGCGTGTGTATTGATGTCTAGGCATTTCTTGTTAGTTGCAAAATGGATACTAGAATAGCCAAGAAAAGAGGAATGAATGAAGAACCAAAAATTTTGCCAAAAACTATCACTTAAAAGGCCTTGCAGAGGTTCTGAGAAGGATCCTATTCTCATTTTGAATGATCTTTTCTCATAGTTTCTTCAGCATTTTGGATCTTGAACGGGAGTGTTGGTGTAACTGGTAAAGTTTCTTTCATGTGACCAGGAGATCACGGGTTAGAGTCGTGGAAACAACGGACCACCTTTTGCAAAAATGCAGGGTAAGGTTGCGTACAATAGACCCTTGTGGTCCAGCCCTTCCCTGGACCGACGCATAGCGGGAGCTTAGTGCACCGGGCTGCCCTTTTTCTTGTACTAGTAGGCTTATGTACCGGACTTTCCAAGAGGCAAGTATCCGCCCCAAGTTCAGTTTGTATTAAGTTTACATCGAGTTATTAGTATAACGTGCACACCAGCTTCAAGCAGAAGTTGATCATCTCGCTGTTTTTAGGCTAGTGACTTCACAATATACTAAGAAGAAATAACTAGAAATACAATTGGATCAAATAAATCATTATATTTGATTATGTGTCAATTAATATTTAAAAAATATCCCACTTGGCTGATTTTTCAAACGTTATTCCCTCCCACGCGCCTAAAAGAGTATTCACGCTCTTTGACACATTATATTTAGGGGGTCAAGACTATCAAATTTTCAAGTTCAGAGGGGTATTAAAGACCACGTGAAATTTAAGGAGAAATTAAACAAAAGTTGTCAAGTTTGGGGGGTCCCGAATATTTCAGCCTGAAAAAAAAAAAAAATTCAAAGAATTGAACAAGAAAATCTTATGAGATTTTCACGACTTTTTTGCATTTATATGACTCAGCGCATACACCAAATTATATTATAGGTTTTCTTTATTCATCATAGTAATCCATAAGGATAGAATTCTTGGTGCGCACGAGAAAATTGTTACTCAAAGTTGATGTAATTATTCCATTTGTGGTTGACATCAATTGACTTGGAAAAATTGAACTACTACTAATGCTAACTGTTGCACTAACCCAATTTGGACTACTTTATGGGCTTTTATAACTGTATATATTCATTCCCAAGTTGTCAACTATAGATTTATAGTGCTTCAATTATAATACCTGTTGACTAAGATATATTACAATGATGTGCAAGCCAAATGACAAGTTCGGGCAGAGTATATAGTAAATTAAACTTAATGGACTATATATTAAACCTTATTCTCTTTTGTGATTTTTACGCATTATAACCGCCCCAAAATAATAACCTTTTCTTTTGACTTCATATACATATACTCCTATATATATTGATTGTGAAGGGATGCGCTAAATCTATTTTGATCATCGCGTGATTGTGTTATTTCTTAATCACTATTAGATTTTAAACAATGGAATCTCAAATGAGATAATTTAGTAGTCAAGATGTCAATTCGTCACGAATTCAAATTTTAATAGTTCCAAATAATTGTTGATCCCAACTACGAATATATTAGAGCCAAAAATGGTAAGGGCATTCCATCTAGCGTAAGCATCTGGATAATTTGAAACCGGTGTGGCATAATCTAATGTTGAGCCAAGTCTTGCCAACCGGTAATAGTCGAAGGCAAAAAAAAAAGGGGAGGTTTTTCGATTGATGCACAGTTGAGGGGGCTGATCACAAACGCTACAGGTGTGGGAGCGATTCGCACAACGTCTTTTTTGAGAGAAGAGATCAAAAGATTAAGTGACTGTTGAAAGTTATCTTTAGCTACTAATATCCTTTAATTCGCTAAGTTTTAAAAGTTCAAAGAGGGCATATTAACCACGAAGATTGCATACAGTCTGATCGGACTGTCTACTCTTTGTTGGAGTTAAAGAAAATGAACAAGACTCTTTAATTTGGCACAATGAGAATAGAGGGGGAAAAATGCAACAATCAAAGAATGATGTAACATTAGACAACCAGAAGAAGACAACAAATGGTCCAATTTGAGCATTTAAGAAAGAAAAGAACATGACTATATACGGTCGAAACTGATTTCGGCCTTCGTATGACTGGTCGAGATGAGAACATAATTGATAGGTTACAACTACCTTGCTTTATATTTTGATGCTCTAACAAACTTACTGTCAAGAACCAGATAAGTAACCAGTTACATATCCTCAAGACCTTAAGATCGAAAGGTTCCAGCTTGGAATATGCTTCAACTTTTTAGAGTCAGAGGAACAACATATGGAACAGATAACTATCGTTTTCCGAGGAAACAGTACAAGTCAACTGTCCCAGCTGTAAAGTTGCTGCCTGCACATGCTAAAGTGCAACAGTCAACTTTATGGGGAGTATTTTTTACCTACCTTGCTTACATCATCCTAGTGATGTCACAAATACATTATTAACATCAAGGAAGGTAAAAACAAATAAGTTGTTCACTTAGAGAAATCATTGAAGCTCTTACACGGTCATTGATCATCAAGCAATTAATTCTCAAGTGCATCAAGAATAAAGAACAACACTACTACAGATCAGTTCCCCACAACGAGTCATTGTATGTCCTTAGTTGAGTTGTAACTTTGTAATAGTTCTTAAATTGTATTTCCTACTTAGCTTGTTCAGAAGTATTTTATAGGAAACTCTTTGTAAACCTTAAACCTTTGTATTTGAGTCTTGGCTAGAGCTAGTCGAGTTGTAAAATCTTTGTAATAAAGTTATTATAATGTGGCTTGTAATAGAGTATTACAAGTTAGTGAGGGATTAAAAGGTTAATTCCTAGGTTGCATAGGTTGTAATCTAAAAGTTGCTCAGTAGTGAAGTTGAAATCCTACAAGGGTAGGTCATGGTTTTTAATCCCGTTGAGCTGGAAATTTTTCACGTAAAATTCCACTTGTCATCTACTCACTGCAGTGTGCGTGTGTTCTAGTGGAATGATAGAGAACCTGGTTCTCTATATAGTTTGGTGGATCCTTATATTCTATCAATTGGTATCAGAGCAGGTTCTTTCTATCAGGTTAACACCTAGAAAGGATCCTCATGGCTGCTCCCCCAAACTTCGAAGAAGGCCAGTCTATTTACAGACCACCTAGGTTCAATGGACAGTATTACGGATTGTGGAAAATTAGGATGCACGACTTAGTCATGGCTGAAGATTCTAAGCTATGGGATGTCATATGTGACAGACCCTTTGTTCCCACCAAGAATCTTGGTGACCCAGTTGTAGCCATTCCCAATACGAGGAAGAAATTCAATGACGTTGATCGAAAGGCCATAGAAAAGAACTTTCGTGCAAAGAAAATTCTTGTTTGTGGCATTGGTCCTCATGAATATAATAGGATATCGGCATGCCAATTAGCAAAAGAAATATGGGAGGCTCTTCAGACAGCTTACGAAGGAACAACACAGGTTAAGTAATCCAAGATCGACATGCTCACAACTGAATACGAGCTCTTCAAGATGAAAGATGATGAATCCATCCAAGATATGCACACTCGCTTCACCTCCATCATTAATTAGCTTCACTCTCTTGGTGAAACTATTCCAAGAAACAAGCTTGTCAGGAAAATCCTTAGTGTTCTGCCCAGTTCTTAGGAAAGAAAAGTGAACGCCATTACAGAGGCGAAGGACTTGCAGACATTGACCATAGATGAACTTGTTGGCAATCTGAAAACATATGAAATGAAGAAGAAGAAGGACAATAAAAGAAGAGAACCCAAAAGGGAGAAGAACCTGGTCCTCAAGATAGACAACAATGATTCAAGTGGTGAGGATGGTGATATGGCTTACTTGACAAGAAGATTCCAAAAGATGGTTTGCATGAATGGAGGCATTCCAAAAAGGGTAAACTCTAGCAAGCCAAAATATTATGACCTCTGTCATAAATGTGGCAAACCAGGACACTTCATCAAGGAGTGCCCTCTCTTAAAGCAAGATCAGTACAAAAACAACTTTGACAAAGCAGCCAAGAGGAACCCGGTTCATGATAAATGCTTCAAGAGAAAGAATGTCGCTGGCAATGTTGTAAAGCAAGCTTTTGCTGCATGGAGAGAATCCTCCAGCGAATCTGAAGAAGAAAATGATCATGGTGATAGTTCAATGATGGCAGTGGAAAGTGAAGCAACTGAGTATGACTCAATCTTTGCTTTGATGTCTTAGTCTGATGTTGATGAAGATGACGACGATGATGAGGTAAAGTTTTTGGATGTTCAGAGAAATCTAAAATCTTATTCTCCTAAAAAACTCATGTCTTTAGCAAATGTGTTAATTGATGCTTATCACAGTCTTATAAATGATTAAGATACTTTAACTGTGGAGTTAGGAGAAGCAGAACAAACCAGAGATGACTTAGTAATCGTTGTTGTTGATTTAAAGGAAACAATTGAGAACCTGAAGAAAGAGAAGGATGCCTTAGATGAAAATATTGCAAATATAGAACATGAAAGAGATGATCTAATGGTTGTTGTGGTAGATCTAAAAGAGACCTTTGAGTGCGTAAGAAAGGAAAAAGAAGTCTTAGCTGAGAGAGTTGCTAACATTGAGCATGAGAGAGATGACCTATTAGTGGTGGTAGTGGACTTGAAGGAAACAATTGGAGAACCTAAAATAGAGAGTAGGCCTGAAAATTCTCAAAAGGGAAAGGAAGTTGCAAGCGAGGCACACATTAAGCTTGAAAGTGAGTTAAATTCAGTGAAATCTAGTATGTGTGCTGAACTTGAAAAAAAAAATAACTTCATGAAGAACTAGGAAGAGTGAAGAGTGATCTTGAAAAATCACTCAACTGGACTTGGTCCTCTGATGCTATCACTGCCATGTACACCAACAATGGGGGAAACATGCAGGGGATTGGGTTCCAACGGGAAAAGATTCCCTACAACCCTCATAGCAAGTATGTTACTGTACCTGATAATTGGCTTTGCACTCACTGTGGAACACTGGGCACTTTAAAGAAAACTGTAAGGCCAGATTTCAATCACAACAGAAAAACAAAGTTTTCACTGAAAAAGTAACTACCGGTAGAGAACCTGGTCCCTCATATAAAAAATGCATGATGCCTGCTTGGACCAGAAGATCCCTCATTCATCCCCTTATTCATTACAAGGGACCCAAACTCGTTTGGGTTCCTAAGTCTAACTCTTGATGTTCTTGTGCAGGGAACAATGAAAGGAAGCAACCTACAATGGTACATGGATAGTGGCTTCTCAAAGCACATGACTGTCACGACCCAAAATTTCCCACCGACGGGACCGTGATGGTGCGTAACATTTCACTTGCTAGGCAAGCCAGCGTTAGGAAATCGTTAAACCAATTTCTTATTTCCATTCAGTAAATAACAATAATTAACTAAGATGAAATATAATAAGTATAGAATATTATAAAACTGTATTAATTACTACCACCCGGATCTAGAGTCACAATTCACGAGCATTCTAGAATTTACTACAAGTAATAGTCTGGAAAAAAAAAATACAACTGTCTGAATGAAAGAAAACAGTAGGACATAAAAGATAGACGGGGACTTCAAGGTCTGTGAACGTCGACAGATCTACCTTGAGTCTCCGGACAGCTGACCAATAGCAAATCTCGATCAACCTGAGCCGGTATCAAAATCTGCACAGAAAGTGTAGAGTGCAGCATCAGTACAACCGACCCCATGTACTGGTAAGTGTCGAGCCTAACCTCGGCGAAGTAGTGACGAGGTTAGGACAAGACACCCACATATAACCTGAACAATATAATCATGCTAGTAGGGGAATACAACATAAAGAGTAAGAATAATAAAAATACAGAAGTACACCGAAAATCCTTAAACGAATTGAGCCATTAAAACAACAAGGAAAATTGCACGGCATCACCCTTCATGCTTTTACTCTCAACCTCACCAAATAAATAAATAGAATGACACGGAACCACCCTTCGTGCTTTTTCTCTCAACCTCACCCAAATAAATAAATAGAACGGCACAGCATCACCCTTCGTGCTTTTACTCTCAACCTTACCAAATAAATAAATAGAACAACATGGCATCACCCTTCGTGCATTAAATCTCTCATAATATACACGGCATCACCCTTCGTGCTTTACACTCTTCCTCACAATATAAATAATGTTTGCACGACATCACCCTTCGTGCTTTACACTCCTCCTCACAAATCACAAAAAAATCAATAACAACGGATAGATAAGAGTATCACAAAGAAACCAGTATTTTTCCCATAAAAATAGCACAATGTAATCTCAACCTTGAATCAATATTCGAATGTTACCAAATCTCAGTGAAACCAAATATGAGTCACCTAACATTTCAAATAACCCGCTAAGCATGGATAGTAGAATTTAAGGCTACAAAATAGACATGAATAGAATTTCACTCGCATGCTATCACTCGACAACGGCGCATAAATGCTCGTCACCTCACCTATACATCGTATTTAACAACCAAACACATAGCAAATGAACACATAATACCTATTCCCTCAAGCCAAAGTTAGACACGACACTTACCTCGCTCTGAAGGCCACTTAATTCTCAATCACAACTTTTCCTTTGGAATTTACCTCAAAACCACTCGTATTTATTCAAAAATGACTCAATAATATCAAATATTGCTAAAGGAATCAATTATATTTCATAAATTAAATGTCCCAAAATTTCCTCCAAAAAGTCAAAAAATCGACCTCGGGCTCGCTTGGTCAAAAGCCGCGGTTCGGACCAAAACCCTTTTACCCATTCATCCATGAGCCCGAATATATAATTGGTTTTGGAATCCGACCTCAAATTGAGGTCTAAATCTCCAAATTCCCGAAATCCCTAGTTTCTACCCTAACCCCTAATTCTACCATGAAAACTCTAGATTTTAGGTTGAAAATTCAAGAAATGTAATGGGTAATTGAAATAAAATGGTTTAGAATCACTTACCAATAATTTGGGGATGAATGGCTCTTGAAATATCGTCTCTCACCGTTTGGTTTTTGAGAAAATGAATTTTTGGCTAAAATCCCGTTTTTGAATACTGTTAAGTGCTGGGCGGCAGTGTTCATGTCACGACCCAAAAACCTAACCTGTCGTGATGGTGCCTATCGTGAAACTAGGAAAGCCGACTCATTTCCAAACAAAACGGATATTTTCATTTCCAAGATAATTTCGATATTATTTAATATAAAACCTTCATTTAAGGAGTTCAAATCAAAGAAAAACAAAAGTGCGGAAAAGAAAAGCCCGACATCGGGGTGTCACTAGTCATGAGCATCTAATACAATCTGTCTAACAATATCAAGGCTAACTCAACCTGAAAAATAGCTAAATACCACTAGAGGAAGAAAAGAGGGAGAAGAGCAGGGGCTGCGATCGCCAAACAACTACCTTGCTATCTCCAAGAAAATCTACAACTAGAACACTCAATAACCGCTACTGTGTCTACCTACACCTGAATCTGCACACAAGGTGCAGGGAGTAATGTGAGTACGCCAACTTAGTAAGTAACAACAATAAATAAAGACTGACCAGTAGTGACGAGTAATAAAACATATAACGTTCATATCATGAAATCTCAGTAAAGTACAACATGCTTTAAAAATCAGTGTTTAAATCAAATCATCTCGTTTAAACCCGGTTCCAGTAAAAATTATTTAAAGATATTTTTTCAATAGTTTTTCAAACAAAGGCTCAATGCAAAGGTGAGCAAAATGATGAAATCATATACAGTCCCTCGGGCAAACCTCACAGTCACTCTTGCCACTCGGGCATACCTCACAATCACTCTTGCCACTCGGGCATACCTCACAATCACTAATGTCTCCCAATCACTCAGCACTCGCACTCAGTAGGTACCTGCGCTCACTGGGGGTGTGTACAGACTCCTGAGGGGCTCCTTCAGCCCAAGCGCTAAAATTTGCATGGACAACTCACGTGCTATAATAATAAAGTATGCTGCAGGCGGGCAGCCCCGATCCACACTCATCCTCACAAATCAGGCCCTCGGCCTCACACAGTCATAAATATACTGCAGGCAGGCAGTTCCAATCCACACTCATCCTCACAAATCAGGCCCTCAGCCTCACTCAATCATAAACCTCTCAAGCTACTCGGGCATTTCAGTAAAACAGGGCATTTAGCCCAAAACATTTATATGCATCAAAATAGAGTCATAAAACTGAGTTATGCGGTAAACAAGTATAAACATGACTGAGTATAGATTTTCAATCGAAAACAATGAGAGGATGGTAAGAAACATCCCCTAAAGGTCCAAACAGCATTGGCGCAAGGCTCAAACCTGGCATTCAACCCAATTTACAGAAATTCTTTCTAAAACATATAAGTATCATATAGTTTCAACAAAGTATGCAACTTTACTGTTGCTACGGGACGGACCAAGTCACAATCCCCAACAGTGCACGCCCACGCGCCCGTCACCTAGCATGTGCATCACAAAAAAATAATAGAATGATATAAAATCCGGGGTTTCATACCCTCAGGACTAGATTTACAATCGTTACTTGCCTCAAACCGGTCAAATCTCTAACCCGCAATGCTCTTGCCTCTGGACTCAGCCTTCAAATGCTCTGAATCTATTCACAATCAATACAATACCATCAATACGCGCTAATGGAATGAATTCCACTAGAAAAACTACAAAATTAGACCAAAAACCGAAATTGGCTCAAATCCGGCCCCCGGGTCCACGTCTCGAAATCGGACAAAATTCAAAAACGAGAAAGCTCATTCACTCACGAGTCTAACCATACCAAATTCATCAAAATCTGACTTCCTTTGGTCCTTCAAATACTTAAATTACTTTCCAAAATTTTGAAGCCCTAACCCCTTATTTTCACTAATTACCATGATTAAAACAATGGGAATTCACCATATATACAAGTATTAGGGCTCAAGTAACTTACCTCAACGAAATCTCCTTGATTCCCTCTTCAAACCCCTGCAAAAGCTCCAAAAATCGAGTTGAAATTGTGAAGAATGACCAAAATTCGCGAAGGGTTCTATTTATGGTTTCTGCCCCGGAATTCCGCACTTGCGGACCCTTTCTCGCAACTGCGCTTCCGCATCTGCGGACACAGGTGCGCACCTGCGCATTCCACTTAGCTGACTAGACTTCGCACATACGGCAGTCTCCTCGCACCTGCGAGACCGCAGGTGCGACCCATTCTTCGCATCAACGAGCCTTCCACACACCTGCGATCATCGCACCTGCGGTTCCCAATCCACAGGTGCGGACACACCAGAACAGCAGCTCCAGCTACATTTTCCAACTTTAACAAATCTGTTAACCACCCGGAATCACCCCGAGGCCCTCGGGACTTCAACCAAAAATACCAACAAGTCATATATCAACATACCAACTTAGTCGAACCTTCAAATCACTCAAAACAATAACGAATCATCAAATTACCCTCGGATTCAAGCCTAAGTACTTCTAAATTTCCAAATTCGGCAACCGATGCCAAAACCAACTAAACCACGTCTGAATGACCTAAAATTTTGCACACACGTCACAAATGACACTACGAACCTACTCCAACATCCGGAATTCCATTCCGACCCCGATATCAAATTTTCCACTACCGACCGAAATCGCCAAATTTCCAATTTCGCAAATTCGAGCCTAATTCTACCACGGACCTCCAAATCACATTCTGGATGCACCATACGAAGCTATTGGAATCATCAAAATTCAAATCCGAGGTCATTTACTCATAGGTCCATATCTGGTCCACTTTTCTAACTTAAAATTTTCAGTTATGAGACTAAGTGTCTCATTTCACTCTGAGTTCCTTCCGGACCCGAACCAACTAACCCGATATAACATAATATAGCTGAATAACACAAAAAGAAGTAGAAATAGGGAAAACGGGGTTATAACTCTCGAAACGACCGGCCGGGTCATTACATCCTCCCCCTCTTAAACATCTATCCGTCCTCAAATGGATCTAGAAACATACCTGGAGTCTCGAATAGGTGTGGATATCTACTCCGCATCTCCCGCTCGGTCTCCCAGGTGGCCTCCTCCACAGGTTGACCTCTCTATTGCACATTCACTGAAGCTATATCCTTTGACCTCAGCATACGAACCTGCCGATCCAAAATAGCCATCGGTTCCACATCATAAGTCATATCACCCTCCAACTGAACCGTGCTAAAATCCAAAACATGGGACGGATCTCCAATATACTTCCGGAGCATGGAAACATGAAACACTGGATGCACACTCGACAAGCTGGGTGGCAAGGCAAGCTTATAAGCCACCTCCCCAATCCTCTGAAGCACCTCAAAAGGCCCAATGAACCGGGGGCTCAACTTGCCCCTCTTCCCAAACCTCATATCACCCTTTATGGGTGATACCTTCAGCAAAACCTTCTCCCCAACCATAAAAGACACATCACGGACCTTCTTATCCGCATAGCTCTTTTGCCTAGACTGCGCCGTGCGAAGTCGCTCCTGAATCGATTTTACCTTATCTAATGCGTCCTGAACCAAGTCTATACCTAAGAGCCTAGCCTCACACGGCTCAAACCATCCGACCGGAGACCTACACCTCCGCCCATACAAAGCCTCGTACGGAGCCATCTGAATACTCGACTGATAACTGTTGTTATATGCAAACTCCGCGAGTGGCAAATATTGGTCCCATGAACCCCCAAAGTTAATGACACAAGCACGCAACATGTCCTCCAATATCTGAATAGTGCGCTCAGACTTGGTCAGCCGATCCACAATGACCCAAATAGCATCGAACCTCCTCGAAGTTCGTGGGAGCCCAACTACAAAGTCCATGGTGATCCACTCCCACTTCCATTCTGGGATCTCTAATCTCTGAAGCAAGCCACCCGGCCTCTGATGCTCATACTTAACCTGCTGACAGTTGAGATACCGAGCCACAAACCCAACTATATCCTTCTTCATCCGCCTCCACCAATAGGGCTGCCTCAAATCCTGGTACATCTTTGCGGCACCCGGATGGATGGAATACCGCGAGCTGTGGGCCTCCTCAAGAATCAAATCATGAAGCCCATCCACATTAAGCACACATATCCGGCCCTATATTCTCAGCATGCCATCATCACCAATAGTCACATCCCTAGCATCACCTCTCTGAACCCTGTCCTGAAGAACGAGCAAGTGGGGGTCATCATACTGATGCTCCCTGATACGATCATAAAGAGAAGACCTGGAGACCACATAAGCCAATACCCGACTAGGCTCCGAAATATCCAATCTGACAAGCTGGCCCACTAAGGACTGAATATCCAATGCCAAAGGTCTCTCTACTGCTGGAAGATATGCTAAACTCCCCATACTCTCTGCCCGATGACTCAAAGCATCGACCACCACATTGGCCTTCCCCGAATGGTACAAAATAGTGATATCATAGTCCTTAAGAAGCTCCAACCATCTCCGATGTCGCAAATTAAGATCCTTCTACTTTAACAGATACTGCAGACTCCGGTGATCTGTATAGATCTCACAATGAAAGCCATACAAATAATGATGCCAAATCCTCAAGGCATGAACAATGGCTGCTAACTCAAGATCATGGACAGGATAGTTCTTCTCATGGGTCTTCAACTGGCGCGAGGCATAGGCAATCACCCTACCCTCCTACATCAAAACACAACCAATGCCTATCCTCGAGGCATCATAATACATGGTGTAAGAACCTGAAGCTGATGGCAGAACTAACACTGGAGCTGTGGTCAAAGCAGTCTTGAGCTTCTGAAAGATCTCCTCACATTCATCCGACCACCTAAATGGAGCACCCTTTTGGGTCAATTTGGTCAAGGGCGATGCAATAGATGAAAATCCCCCCACAAAGCGACGGTAGTAACCCGCCAAACCAAGAAAGCTCCTAATTTCCATGGTTGAGGACGGTCTAGGCCAACTCTGCACCGCCTCTATCTTCTTCGGATCCACCTGAATACCCTCACTGGACACCACGTGCCCCAAGAATGCTACTGAACTGAGCCAAAAACTCACATTTTGAGAACTTTGCATAAAGCTACTCCTCCTTCAATCTCTATAATACAGTCCTCAAATGCTGAGCGTGCTCCTCCTGGCTACGAGAGTACACCAGGATGTCATCAATGAATACAACAATGAATGAGTCCAAATAGGGTTGGAATACACTGTTCATCAAATGTATGAATGTTGTTGGGGCATTGGTCAGCCCAAAAGACATCACCAAGAACTCATAATGGCCATATCGGGTCCTGAAAGCTGTTTAAGAATATCTGAATCCCGAATCTTCAGCTGGTGATAACCGGACCTCAAATCGATCTTGGAGAACACCCTTGCTCCCTGAAGCTGGTCGAATAAATCATCAATACAAGGCAAATGATACTTGTTCTTGATTGTCACCTTGTTCAACTGCCTGTAATCAATACACATTCTCATGGAACCATCATTCTTTTTCACAAATAGAACCGGTGCACCCCAAGGTGACACACTAGGCTGAATAAACCCCTTATCAAGGAGTTCCTGAAGCTGTTCTTTCAATTCCTTCAACTCCGTCAGTGCCATACGATACGGTGGAACAGAAATGGGCTGAGTGCCCGGCACCAAATCAATACCAAAGTCAATATCCCTGTCAGGCGACATGCCCGGCAGGTCTGCAGGAAACACATCCGGAAAATCATGTACCACCGAAATAGAATCAATGACAGGAGTCTCTACACTAACATCCCTCACAAAAGCCAAATAAGATAGGCAACCCTTCTCAACCATACACTGAGCTTTCAAATATGAAATCACCCTACTTGGTACATAATCTACAGAACCGCTCCACTCAACCCTCGAAATTCCCGGCATAGTCAACGTCACCATCTTAGTGTGACAATCTAGAACATCATGATATGGAGATAGTCAATCCATACCCAATATCACATCAAAGTCGACCATACTGAGAAACAATAGATCCACTCGAGTCTCCAAACCCCCAATAGTCACCACACATGACCGATATACGCGGTCCACAATAATAATATCACCCACAGGAGTAGATACATGTACAAATGAAATTAAGGACTCACGAGGCATATCTAGAAAATGGGCAAAATACGAGAAAACATATGAATATGTGGAACCAGGATCAAATAATACCGAGGCATCTCTATGGAAAACTGAGACAATACCTGTAATCATAGCATCTGAAGCAATAACATCTGGTCTGGACAGGAGAGCATAGAAACGGGACTTACCACCCCCTGATCTGCCTCCCCCTCTAGGGCGACCCCTAGCTGTCTGGGCGGGTAGTGAGGTAACTGGTGCTGTAGTCGGAGGCTGACTCCTATGCTAAGATAGACCTTTATGATGACGAGGAAACTTCATCCACATATGCCCAAGCTCCCCACACTCAAAACAACTCCCTGGTGCTGGTGGAGGAAACTGAAGGGAACCCTAGCACCGGGATGACTGGTAGAAGAACCTGGCATGGAAAATCCCTGAACAGGTGGAGCACGGGGCGAACTCTGAACTGGAAGGGCACTAAGTGATGAGTGGCCCTGATGAGAACTGTGAGAACCATGGCCAGATGATGCACCCCGATGAAATGGCGGAGCTGACTGAGCCTGTCTAAAATGACAACTTCTACCGTGCTGGAATTGACCCCCAAAAGGAGCACCGATGAATCCACCCTGACCACGAGGCCTCTTGGCCTCCCTCTCAACCCTCTCCTGACCGTGAACCATCTGAATCTACCGAGCAATGTCGACAACCTCATCAAAAGTAGCACCCGAAAGCCTCTCTCTGGTCATGAGCAACTGTAGTTGATAAGTGAGACCATCAATAAACCTCATGATCCTTTCCCTGTCCGTGGGAACCAACCAGATCGCATGATGGGCCAACTCAAAGAACCGCATCTCATACTGTGTCATAGACATGTCACCCTGGCGAAGCCGCTCAAACTGCCTACGCAACTCCTCTCTGCGAGATCGAGGCACAAACTTCTCCAAAAATACCACGAAGAACTACTGCCAAGTAAGGGGTACTACGCCAATAGGCCTACGCCTCTCGTAAGTCTCCCACCATCTGAGTGCAACCCCAGAAAACTGAAAGGTAGTGAATGAGACCCTACACGTCTCCAAAATACCAGCAGTACGGTGTATCCTTTGACACTTGTCCAAAAGGTCCTGAGCATCCTCTCTCTCTGTGCCACTGAAAGGTGGTGGCTGGAGTCTCCCAAACCTCTCCAACCTACGCTGATCATCCTCAGGCATAGCAGGAACCATATAATCCTGAGCAACTACAACCGGCTGGGATGGTGGTTCCTCTGGTGTCTGAAGTCCCTGAATAACCTGCTCGGGTGTGTGAGCGACGGGAGTCTGAGTGCCTCCCCTCGCCTGAGAAGTGGTTGCGGCTGTCGAAATAGAGACTGCCTAAGCAAGGCCAGTACACACTGTCGGAATCTGAGCTAGGGCCTCCTGAAGGCCTGTAATCACAATAGGCGCAGGTGGTGCTTGAGCTGGAGCATCAACAACTGGAACCTGGTCCTGATCTGGGAGAATTGGTGGATCTGCAGGTACTGCCCCAGCTGATGTACGGATAGCACCTCTACCCCTACCACGGCCTCTACCGCAGTCTCAGCCTCTTGCGGCCCTGGCTGGTGGTACTGGTGGCTGGCCTTCCTGACTGGTAGTACTAGTCCTCACCATCTGTGAGAGAATGAAACAACAATTGTTTAGTTACTAGAATCAACAGATTCGCACGACAAAAATTCAAGAATGTGGAGTTTCCTAAAGGTTCTGCAGCCTCTCGAAGATAAGTACAGATGTCTCCGTACCGATCCGCTAGACTATACTAGACCCGCTCATGACTCTTAAGACCTATGTAACCTAGGCTCTCATACCAATCTGTCACAATCCAAAAACCTAACCTATCGTGATGGCGCCTATCGTGGAACTAGGCAAGCCGACTCATTCCCAAACAAAACCGATATTTTCATTTCCAAGATAATTTCGATATTATTTAACATAAAACCTTCATTTAAGGAGTTCAAATCAAAGAAAAATAAAAGTACGGAAAAGAAAAGCCCGACATCGGGGTGTCACGAGTCATGAGCATCTAATACAATTTGTCTAACAATATCAAGGCTAACTTAGCCTTGAAAATAGCTAAATACCACTAGAGGAAGATAAGAGGGAGAAGAGTAGGGGTTGCGATCGCCAAACAGCTACCTTGCTATTTCTAAGAAAATCTGCAACCAGAACACTCAATAACCGCTACCGTGTCCTGCTACACCTGATTTTGCACACAAGGTGCATGGAGTAACGTGAGTACGCCAACTTAGTAAGTAACAACAATAAATAAAGACTGAGCAGTAGTGACGAGCAATAAAACATATAACGTTCATATCATGAAATGTCAGTAAAGTACAACATGCTTTAAAAATCAATGTTTGAATCAAATCATCTCGTTTAAACTCGGTTCCGTAAAAATCATGTAAAGATATTTTTCCAACAGTTTTTCAAACAAAGGCTCAATGCAAAGGTGAGCAAAATGATAAAATCATAAACAGCCACTCGGGCAAACCTCATAGTCACTCTTGCCACTCGGGCATACCTCAGAATCACTCTTGCCACTCGGGCATACCTCACAATCACTCATGTCTCCCAGTCACTCAGCACTCGGCACTCGCACTCAGTAGGTACCTACTCTCACTGGGGGTGTGTACATACTCCAGAGGGGCTCCTTCAGCCTAAGCACTATAATCTGCATGGACAACTAACGTGTTATAATAATAAATTATGTTGCAGGCGGACAGCCCCGATCCACACTCATCCTCACAAATCAGGCCCTCAATCTAACTCAGTCATAAATATGATGCAGGCGGGCAACCCCGATCCACACTCATCCTCACAAATCATCCCCTCGGCCTCACTTAGTAATAAACCTCTCAAGCCACTCGGGCATTTAAGTAAAACAGGGCATTCGGCCCAAAAAATTTATATGCATCAAAATAGAGTCATAAAACTGAGTTATGCGGTAAACAAGTATAAATATGACAGAGTATAGATTTTCAATCGAAAACAATAAGAGGATGGTAAGAAACTACCCCTAAGGGTCCAAACAGCATTGGCGTAAGGCCCAAACATGACATTCAGCCCAATTTACAGAAATTCTTTCTAAAACATATAAGCATCATATAGTTTCAACAAAGTACGCAACTTTACAGTTGCTACGTGACGCACCAAGTCACGAATCCCCAATAGTGCACGCCCACGCGCCCGTCACCTAGCATGTGCGTCACTAAAAATAGTAGAATGATACAAAATCCGGGGTTTCATACCCTCAGGACAAGATTTACAATCGTTACTTACCTCAAACCGATCAAATCTCTACCCCGCAATGTTCTTGCCTCTGGACTCTGCCTCCAAATTCTCAGAATCTATTCACAATCAGTACAACACCATCAATACACGCTAATGGAATGAATTCCACAAGAAAAACTACAAAATTAGACCAAAACCCGAAATTGGCTCAAACCCGGCCCCTGGGCCCACGTCTCGAAATCTGACAAAATTCACAAAACTAGAAAGCTCATTCACTCACAAGTTTAACCATACCAAATTCATCAAAATCCGACATCGTTTGGTCCTTCCAATCCTTAAATTACTTTCCAAAATTTCCAAGCCCTAACCCATCATTTTCAGTAATTACCATGATTAAAACAACGGGAATTCACCATATATACAAGTATTAGGGCTCAAGTAACTTACCTCAACAAAATCCCCTTGATTCCCTCTTCAAACCCCTCCAAAATCTCCAAAAAAGAATGACCAAAATTCATGAAGGGTTCTATTTATGGTTTCTGCCCAGGAATTCCGCACCCGCGGACCTTTTCTCGCACCTGCGCTTCTGCATCTGCGGACACAGGTGCGCACCTGCGCATTCCACTTAGCTGACCAGACTTCGCACCTGCGGCAGTCTCCTGGCACCTGCGAGCCCGCAGGTGCGACCCATTCTTCACATCTGCGAACATTTCCGCATCTGCGAGCCTTCCACGCACCTGTGATCATCGCACCTACGGTTCCCAATCCGTAGGTGCGGACACACCAGAACAGCAGCTCCAGCTGCATTATCCAACTTCAACAAATCCGTTAACCACCCGGAATCACCCCAAGGCCCTCGGGACCTCAACCAAAAATACCAACAAGTCATAAATCAACATACCAACTTAGTCGAACATTCGAATCACTCAAAACAACATCAAATCATCAAATTACCCTCGAATTCATGCCTAAGAACTTCTAAATTTCTAAATTCGGCAACCGATGCCAAAACCAACCAAACCACGTCCAAACGACCTAAAATGTTGCACACACGTCACAAATGACACTACAAACCTACTCCAGCTTCCGGAATTCCATTCCGAGCCCGATATCAAATTTTTCACTGCCGACCGAAATCGCCAAATTTCTAATTTTGCCAATTCAAGCCTAATTCTACCACGGACCTCCAAATCACATTCCGGACGCACTCCTATGTCCAAAATTACCATACGGAGCTATTGGAATCATCAAAATTCAAATTCGAGGTCGTTTACACAAAGGTCCATATCTGATCCACTTTTCTAACTTAAAATTTTCAGTTATGATACTAAGTGTCTCATTTCACTCTGAGTTCCTTCCGGACCCGAACCAACTAACCCGATATAACATAATATAGCCGAATAACACAAAAAGAAGTAGAAATGGGAAAAACGGTGTTATAATTCTCGAAACGACCGGGCGGGTCATTACAGTTCATCGCTTTCACAAGAGCACTATCGCGTTCACGAAGGGTACTGGCTGCCAAGCCTATGCGTTCGCGAGACCCAGCTCGCGTTCACGATGGTTACTCCCCCCTGGCCTTCGCATTCGTGAGGCATTGCTCGCGTTTGCGATGAAGGAACGACTCACTCCCCCTCCCCAATTCCTAACACTACGTGTTCGCGATGGGCTTGTCGTGTTCGCGAAGGGTAACGTCCCCATCGCTTCGCGTTCGCGAAGAAGAAATCTTCAGCTGCCGAGTTTACTCTTCGTGTTCGCAAGAGTACTTCGCGAACGCGAAGAAGGACATGCCAGAACACATGCTGCAACAAAATACCATATTTCCAAAGTCCAAAACATCCCGTGGCCTATCTGAAACTTACTCGAGCCCTCGGGGCTCCAAACTAAACATGCACACAACAAGTCTAAAAATATCATAAGAACTTGCTCACGTGATCAAATTGCCAAAATAACACCTCGAACTACAAATTTAGCACCAAATCTAATGAAATTCTCAAGAACACTTTAAAATTTTTATTTTCTCAACCGGACGTCCGAATCACGTCAAATCAACTCCGTTTCTCACCAAATTTCACAGACAAGTCTTAAATATCATAATAAACCTGTATCGGGCTTCGAAACCAGATTACGGACCCAACACTAACAATGCCAAACATCAATCAATTCTTAAAAACAAATAATTTCCAAACTTTTAATTTTCATCAAAAATTCATAACTCAAGTTAGGGACTTCCGAATTTGATTCCGGGCATACGCCCATATCCCATGATTCGATACGGACCTATCAGGACTATCAAAACACGGATACGGGCCCGTTTACCAAAAATTTTGACCAAAGTCAACCAAAAGCAACTTTTAAGGCAAAAATATTTATTTTCATTAGTTTTCAACATAAAAGCTTTTCGGAAACCTGCCTGGACTGCGCACGCAAATCAAGGAGGGTAAAAATGAGATTTGTATATTCGAGTTCTAAAATATAAGATGACCTTTTGGGTCATCACAATGACTGGAAGTACAAATGATTTTCTTTCACTTAAAGCCTTGCAAGGAGGGAGTGTATCCTTTGGAAATGGCAAGAAAGAATACATTCTGGGAGTTGGAAGGATTGGGAAGTCTCTCTCACACTCAATCAAAAGTGTGTACTATGTGAACGGGTTAAAGTACAACTTGCTAAGTGTTTCCCAGATCCGTGAGAAGGGAAACAAGGTGGAATTTTTGTCAAAAATATGTATAGTCTCAAACATAGTGACTCGTGAGGTGGTGCTAATAGCAAAAAGATACAAAAATATCTATGTTGCTGATTTTGAGTCTCTACAGAATGGTGATCTCAAATGTCTAAGTGCTATTGATGATGATGCTAAATTATGGCATATAAGGCTGGGTCATGCAAGCTTCATGTTACTGAACAAATTGGTTAGGAAGGACCTGGTTCGTGGTCTGCCCAAGTCAAGTTTCAAGGATCACAAAGTGTGTGATACATGTGTAAAAGGCAAGCAAGTCAGATCCTCATTCAAGCCCAAAAAGGAAGTCAGTACCTCAAAGTCACTTGATCTTCTTCACATGGATCTATGTTGACCCATGAGGGTGGCAAGCAGGGGAGGAAAGAAATATATCTTCGTTATAGTTGATGATTAATCCAGATTCACCTGGACTCTGTTTCTCAGAACCAAGGATGAAACCTTTGAAGTGTTTGTTGCTTTCGTCAAAAGGATTCAAGTGAAGATGGGTAATAATGTAGCTTGCATCAGGTCTGATTATGGAACAGAGTTCGACAATGCCAAATTTGATGAGTTCTGTACTGAAAATGGTATCACTCACAATTTTTCGGCTCCAAGAACACCTCAACAAAATGGTGTTGTGGAGAGGAAAAATAGAACTCTTGAAGACATGGCAAGGACAATGTTGATTGACAGTGGGATTGCAAAGAATTTCTGGGCAGAAGCTGTCAATACTGCTTGCTACATGATGAACGGGTGCATGATCAGGTCCCTTCTGAACAAGACTCCATATGAACTGCTAAATGGAAGGAAGCCCAAGCTGACACATCTAAGGACTTTTGGGTGTAAATGTTTTGTCCTCAACAATGGAAAGGAAGCTCTCGGGAAATTTGATACCAAAAGTGATGAAGGAATCTTTCTGGGATACTCATCCCAAAGCAAAGCTTACAAAGTATACAAAAAAATGACTCAATGTGTTGAAAAGAGTATACATGTGATCTTTGATGAATCTCACCTCTCATGTGAGAAGGACAGACGTGTTGACCAAGATGAAGAACCTTTATCTGTTCCAGATGAAATTATTGACATGGCAAATGGAAAGGTAGACATGATAAGTCATGTCAAGGAATCTAATAAAGATGATGCAAATACATCTCCATCCATTGGAGAGGAACCTGGTCCCACGATCACGAAGCTGAAAATAGGGTTGCTGATGCAGTCCAAGGTACTCCACTTGAGTAAGAAGCGGCCAAGAACCTCAGTCAGATATACCTGGGTCCTCTACAAATGAGATTCAGGTACCAAACTGGAAGCACAAAAGCTCACATCTTCTTGATAACATAATCATCCCTCTTGACTCAGGTGTTCAAACCAGATCAAAAGCCAAAAGTTCACTTGCCTTTTTAGCCTTTCTTTCTCAAATAGAGCCCAAAAACATCAAAGAAGCGTTGAAAGGTGCAGACTGGATCACAGCCATGCAAGAGGAGCTGCATCAATTTGAAAGAAACAAGGTATGACACCTGGTCCCTCGACCTGCAGATCAAACTATCATAGGAACCAGGTGGGTATTCATGAACAAACTTGACAACATAATCACCCCTCTTGACTCATGTGTTCAAACCAGATCAAAATCCAGATATTCACTTGCCTTTTCATCCTTTCTTTCTCAAATAGAGCCCAAAAACATCAAAGAAGCGTTGAAAGATGCAGACTGGATCACAACCATGCAAGAGGAGCTGCATCAATTTGAAAGAAACAAGGTATGGCACCTGGTCCCTCGACTTGCAGATCGAACCATCATAGGAACCAGGTGGGTATTCAGGAACAAACTTGATGTGTTTGGAAATACAACAAGAAACAAGGCAAGGCTTGTAGTTCAAGGCTATAATCAGGAAGAAGGGATTGATTATGATGAAACGTTTGCTCCAGTTGCTCAAATGGAAGCCATTAGAATTCTTATCGCCTTTGCATCTCATATGGAGTTCACACTGTTCCAAATGGATGTCAAAAGTGCATTTCGAAATGGCTATCAAAAATAAGAAGTCCATGTCAAGCAACCTCCTAGTTTTGAGAGTCCCGAGCATCCTGAGCATGTGTTCAAACTGGACAAGGCATTGTACGGGCTTTGTACGGGCTAAAGCAGGATCCCCGGGCATGGTATGAAAGGTTGTCAAAATTCCTTCTAGAAAATAGATTTACAAGAGAAAAAATTGACAATACTCTTTTTGTGAAGAAACGAGGGAGGAATATGCTCATTGTTCAGGTATATGTTGATGATATCATCTTTGGAGCCACAACTGACTCTCTTTGTGAAGAATTTTCAAAACTCATGGGGAGTGAGTTCGAGATGAGTATGATGGGCAAATTAAATTCCTTTCTAGGACTTCAAGTAAATTAATCTCATAAGGGAACATTGATAAGTCAACAGAAGTACATCAAGGAATTGCTGAAAAGGTTTGACATGGAAGCATCAAAAGTCATTGACACCCCTATTGCCACAGCTACCCGTCTAGACATGGATGAACCCGGTTTCCCTGTAAATCAGACCATGTATAGAGGGATCATAGGGTCACTCTTGTATCTTACTGCAATCAGACCAGACATTGTGTTCAGCGTGGGCCTTTGTACAAAGTTTCAATCCAATCCAAAGAAATCTCATCTTAAGGCTGCCATGAGAATATTGAGATATCTCAAAGGAACGCAGGACCTGGTTCTCTACTATCCCTCAGGTGGCAACTTTGATCTTATTGGGTATGCTGACGCTGATTATGTAGGATATCTGGTGGACAGGAAAAGCACATCTGGAATGGCACATTTCCTGGGTTCTTGCCTAATCTCGTGGGGTACAAGGAAGCAAAACTCAGTGGCACTCTCAACTACAGAAGCGGAATATGTAGCAGCTGCTTCTTGATGTGCTCAATTGATGTGGATCAAGCAGCAGCTGGAAGACTTTGGAGTGTTCTCAGATTGTGCGCCTCTCCTATGCGACAATACAAGTGCACTCAATATGGCCAAAAATCTAGCCCAACATAAGAGAACCAAGCACATTGATGTGTGTCATCACTTCCTCAGAGACAATGTTGAAAAGGGGCTCATTTGTATGAAATTCTGCACCATAGAAGATCAGATTTCAAACATATTTACCAAGGCTTTGAGTAGGGAACATTTTGAAAGAAATCGTCTGGCACTGGGATTTATAAAGCCTAATTAAGAACCTGGTCCCTCGATGATTGGCTATGAAAGACATGTTCAGGTAAAATTAGCTAAAAAGTATTTTCTAGCAAACTCTAACTTATCTCTATACCGTTACAGGTAGATACACATGATGATTACAGAGCAAATAGGCCGTTGATGCAGTACGCGCTGGTAAAAAGGGCAAAGCTTACAAATGCAAGATTAGTCAGGAAACCTGGTTCTCCTGACAGAAGTTAGTAGTTTCTATGTTCTCTCATGCATAATTTTAAACGGTTAAAACAAGTGTCACGTCATCAATGCGTCAGTTTCTTTTCCATACTTCTTGTGAACCCAAATGTCTCACCCGTTAATAATAATCGACCCGACTCCCAAAAATGCCGCCCTTTATTAACTAGTCCCTCATCCATCATAAATTCATCTATCACTTTCACAACTTCTCCCATCAAATTTCAAAAATCCCATTCTTTTGCCTCTCTTCAAACTGCCAAATCCCTTCTCTTCTTCTCACCATGGCTGAAAATCAAATAACCTTGTGTGTTCCAAGTGACATCCCCATTGAGTCCTCACATATTGACACACCTATATTAGACTCCTCACCCCACACCACTGCAAACCAAAACCGTAGGACAGAGTCACCCCTACATTCCGTCTCCTCTCCTACCCACTCGAGTTTTGGTTTTCATTGGAGTCGCAAGATCTCGACTCCCAAAAGATTCGTAGCCCAGAGCCCTTCTACTACTTCGCCGAAAAAAGGGGATGAACAGAGTACTGCTGACAAAGAAGAAAATCAGGCAATTTCAAGCTCGCCTATGAAAAAAGGGTCAAAGGTAGATCCAACTGATAGTTCCGAGAAGTTTGGCTCAACAAAGACTGCTCCTGATCTTATGTCCCCAGGTAACACTCCTTTCTTTACTGAGTTTTCCATGTATGTATAAGAAAAAGAGGCAATAGAGAACATGTTGTCCCTAGCTCATGAAGGGGTTGTTATAGAAGAAGGAGATGATGGTTTTGGGACTCAAGGGGAAGAGTCTAAGATTATGAAAGAGGATAGGGGGCTTGTACCTATTGAACAATCGGCATAGGACAATACTACTGGGTACCAAATGAGGGACCTGATTCCTCCTAGGAGGATCTAACTCAGGGGTCATCTCAAGAGCCCCAGGTCAGTGTTGACCCTGCTCCCTATCCTCATTTTGATGTTGAGTCATTGTGTGTGGTGATGCCTAAGGAAAGATCTGTGTCCAGAGAATAAAAAGGGGATAGTGAAGAGGATTCTGATGATATGCCAATTGCTAGCTTGACTAGGCATAGACCAATGGTTGCCCAAGAGTCTACTCCCAAGCGACATCCTACAAGGTTGCAACGGAAAGAGGCTCTTGAGTCTGCACTTAAGAACAACCAAGCTAAGTCAAGGAGAAGGAAATTAGTGAAAGATGGGAAAGTTGTGAGTGAGAAGACAATGCTAGTTATGAATGTGGATGATGAAGTAGAAGAGAAACCTTGTTCCTTGACTAGAAAACGCTCACAGAAGCATGGTCTCCCCAAGCCTAAAAGGGGATTTTCTATGTCTGCTGAAAGTGTGAACAAGTCTGATGATGTTGTTGCTAGTGAAAATGTGGTGAAAGAATCTGGTGATAAGTTGGTAGAAGAGTCTATTGCCAGGGTGATGGAAGAATTGGGTGAAAAGTCTGTGAAGTCTGATGAAAAAGGAAAGAATGTTTGCACGTCTGCTAAGAGAAAAGCTGATACGGATGAGGAACCTGGTTCCTCAAAGAAGGCCAGAGTGGGTGATCTAAGGAGTACTGGGAAAGAGAGGTTAAGAAGTCAAAAGGTGCTATGGGGCCGCACATTTGCCCCTGATATCTTGGAGGAGGATGGTATGAGATAGCTGGTTGAGATCTGTGAGCTCCAACAGTGGACACATTTGTTCACGAATGATGCTCCAATGGTGTATGAAGAGGAAGTCCAAAGTTTCTATGCTGATCTTTTTAAACTTGAAGATCATCACATCTGTGTGTTGGTGAATGGAGTTAATATGGTGATGGACTCTGCCTTGTTAGGGTCCATTCTTGGTGTGCCTACTGAAGGGCTGTCTAGTATTCATTGATCCTATTCTCAAAATTTTAGAAATGCCATATTAAAGGACATAGCAGTTTAGCAGGGGGAACGGGTTCAGAAGAAGGCCCTACTTCCTATATACCAACTGTTGTTTGAGATGGTGAATAATGTACTGCGGCCTCGAGCTGAGAGAAGATCTATCACCTCTCGTGCAGACTTGTTCCTCATGGAAGCACTGGACAACTTCACTACCATCAATCTGCCTGGGATTATGATAGAGCACATGAACAAAGTGGTAGACTTTAAAGATGGTAATCATGGGCTACCGTATGGGTTCCTTCTCACCAAGGTTTTTAAGCACTTCAAGGTTCCTCTGGGACAAGCTAAAGTGGGCACAAAGAAGCAAACTTCTCCAAAGCTACTCTTGAAGAATGTGAGTGTATCGAAAAAATTGGAGAAGTTGGAAGCACTTCTATCATATCTCAGTTGATCAATGCTCAAAACAGTGCTACCTCAGAGATAAGGAAATTGAAAGCAAGGAATGCTATCCTTGAGACTCAGTTAAGTCAGTTGCAGGAGGCACCTGGTTCCAGTTGTTCTCCAGGAGAAGAGGTTGCTCGACTAACAAACAAGAATGCTGAGCTCTGGAAACAAGTGGAGGACCTGAAAGAGAGACTGCTCAACTAGCAAATGCTCGAATGGATTTAGTCCTCCAAGCTCTTTCTAAGCCATCTCCTTCCAATTCTCCTTAAACAACGTTCCTTCAGTGTCCAGTCTTTAGTGATTAGTCTATTCCCTCGGTGTCAGTTTTTTTTATGATGATGTTTGTGGTGTTTTTTTTGTTGTTCAAAATTGTGGATGGTGGTAGTAACATTGACACTACTCCTGTTGAAAAATCCAAATTAATGATAATGCAAGTTTTTCCCTTTTTGCTAACTATGCCTTGTCTTTATGCTCTGTTTTTAGTCATGTTGTATTCACACAAGTGGCATGAGTTAACTCGAGCTAGACTTCTTTTTGCTATATACTTGTTGCTCTTCTTTTTATGATGCCAAAAGGGGGAATATTATGATACAGACTTAGGGAGAAACTTAAGGCTTTTCTGGTTCATAAGTTTGTCATCATCAAAATGAGGGAAATTGATAGGTTATAACTACCTTGCTTTATGTTTTGATGCTCTAACAAACTTACTGTCAAGAACTAGATAAGGAACTAGTTACATATCCTCAAGGCCTTAAGATCTAAAGGTTCCAGCTTGGAAAATGCTTCAACTCTTTAGAGTTAGAGGAACAACAGAGGGAACAGAAACTATCGTTTCCCGAGGAAACAGTACAAGTCAACTGCCCCAGCTGTAAAGTTTCTACCTGCACACGCTACAGTGCAGAAACAGTGCAGCAACCAACTTTATGGGGAGTGGTTTTTACCTACCTTGCTTACATCATCCTAGTGATGTCACAAATGCATTATTAACATCAAGGAAGGTAAAAACAAATCAATTGTTCACTTAGAGAAATCATTGAAGCTCTCACACGGTCATTGATCATCAAGCAATCAATTCTCAAGTGCATCAAGAACAAAGAACAACACTACTACGGACCAGTTCCCCATAACAAGTCATTGTATGTCCTTAATTGAGTTGTAACTTTGTAATAGTTCTTAAATTGTATTTCCTACTTAGCTTGTTCAGAAGTATTCTGTAGGAAACTATTTGTAAACCTTAAACCTTTGTGTTTAGGTCTTGGTTAGAGTTAGTCGAGTTGTAAATTCTTTGTAATAGAGTTATTACAAAGTGGCTTGTAATAGCGTATTACAAGTTAGTGAGGGATTAAGAGGTTAATTCCAAGGTTGCATAGGTTGTAATCTAAAAGTTGCTCAGTAGTGAAGTTGAAATCCTACAAGGGTAGGTTGTGATTTTTAATCCCGTTGAGCTGGGAATTTTCTACGTAAAATTTCTCTTGTCATCTACTCACTGCAGTGTGCGTGTGTTCTAGTAGAACTGCTAGAGAACCTGGTTCTCTATAGAGTTTGGTGGACCTTTATATTCTATCAATAATGGACCGACAAGAGTCTTCATAATATCGAGATGAGATCCGAAGAAGGCACAAACGAGCTTTGAGTTTTAGGGACAGATCAAATACCAAACTCGAAGTGATTATCGAGCTCGAATCCAAATCGAACTATGATAAGAAGCAATGGAATCGAGCTTAAGAGCCAGAGGCCAACTAATACCGAGCCCGAGTCAATACCGTACCCCGAGTTAATATCGATCTTGGGCCCACATCGAGTTCTAAGCCTGAAACCGACCGATACCAAGTCCGATCAAGATCGAGCCAAGAGACAAGAGCCGTTACAGGCGCACTAAGAAAGGGAATCTCAGCGGAAATTAGGAAAGAGTTGATTTATCATAGGTTCCCCACTATGTATTTTTATTATATTCAAAGTAGGATCCCTCCACTATAAGAGGGATGGATATTACTCCTGTAAGCGGGGATCAAGTCATGAATACACTGTAACTCAAATATTGTTGATACATTCCCATATTAAGAGATTATCCTTTTGAGCTTCATACATAATTCCATTTTGCTTGTTCATAAATTATCTTTCTTTCAACTCGGTTTGTACTTTTTCTTTATAGTCAATATTCGATATTTCTATTTACTCTTATGATTTGTATCAAGTTATACCACATATCCTTAGAATTACGTACAAATTCAACTCATCCATTTTTCGGGTAAACAGTTTGGCACCCACCGTGGGGCTAAGGATAACAGTGGTTATTTGATACGAATCCGTAAAAACACACCATTTTACGCTTGTTTTCGGAAGTGTCTTTGATTTCGGATTAGCAACAACGAGCTCTCAATTAAATGGCCTTACTTATCGACAATGAAGCTGGCCTTCAAGGTGAGAACAACAACTTGTCGCTCAGGGCCGAAAGGTCGCTTGTTGATGCCGTTGGAGCTCGAGTCGAAGTGCCATCAGACGTTAATTCGCATGTGGCCATTGAGGCAAATCTATGTTCTGAACATGAAAATAGCATTCATGGTGGTACTCGATCTGCAGCTCGAGATACCCATAACGTTGAGGAAAATGGAATCAACTTACGTGTGATTTTCGAAATGTTGCAAGCTCAACAGGAAGCAATAGCTTAGTTGCAGAGTCAAACCCAGATACCGAGCAGTCACCCACAAAATGAAACCAGCTATAGTAAGGTCAAATGAGCAAGAGTCGGAGACTAATCCCGAAATTGCTAAGATGTTCGAAAAACTGACCAAACGAATAGAATTAGGAAAAAGGAGGATCGAGGCAAACAAAAAAAGGTGGAAACATATAACTCCAGGGTTGACCAGATCCCGGGGGCACCACCGATATTGAAGGGCTTAGATTCCAAAAAATTCGTACAAAAGCCTTCCCCCCAAGCACGGCTCCTAAACCGATCCCAAAGAAGTTTTGCATGCCCGAAATTCCTAAATATAACGAAACTACAGACCCCAACGAACATGTCACCTCTAATACATATGCCATTAAAGGGAACGATCTAGAGGACGATGAAATCGAATCCGTATTATTAAAGAAATTCGGTGAAACCCTGTCAAAGGGAGCAATGATATGGTATCATAATTTACCATCTAATTCTATCGATTCTTTTGCTATACTTGCAGATTATTTCGTAAAAGCACATGCTGGGGCCATAAAGGTCGAAACCAGGAAGTCAGACCTATTCAAGGTAAGACAAAAATATAACGAGATGCTAAGGGAGTTTATATCTCGTTTCCAAATGGAACGAATGGATCTACCACCAGTCACAGACAATTAGGATGTTCAGGATTTCACTCAAGGTTTGAACGAACGAAGTTCGATGGCTTCATGACGGTTGAAGCATAACCTGATCGAGTACCCAGCTATTACTTTGGCTGACGTGCATAATCGGTATCAATCAAAAATTAGAGTCGAAGACGATCAGTTGGGTTCTGTACCCGCCGTTAGAAGGGACATCAATCGAGAACAAGGGCTGATCAGGGACCGATATCTACCATATAGTGGAGACCATAGGGGGAATGAATCGAGACGTAACCCCGGACAAGGCAATAAAAGAAGTGATCTAGGTCAAGGGTCTCGGGGGCTGATGAACCGAAATGGGTTCGATAGGCATACCGGACCTAAGGAAGCAACACGGTTATTGGAGTATAACTTCAAAATCAATGCATCCGCCATCGTATCGGCTATCAGACGCATCAAAGATACTACATGGCCTCGACCCATGCTGACTGATCCTGCCCAGAGGAACCCTAATCAAATATGTGAATATCATGGCACCCATGGCCACAGAATGGAAGATTGCAGGAAACTAAGAGAGGAGGTAGCCCGGTTATTCAATAAAGGGAACCTTCAAGAATATTTAAGCTACAGGGTCAAAAACCATTTCAAAAACAGGGATTTCGGTAGGCACAACGAATAGGAAGAACCACGACACATCATCCACATGATCATCGGTGGCGTCGATACCCCTCAATGGTCGGTGCTTAAACGCACTAAGACATCAGTTATGAGAGAGAAGTGACCTCGAACTCAGGATTATGCAGCCATAAGAACCCTGTCCTTTAATGATGAAGATGTAGAAGGAGTCATGCAACCTCACAACGATGCACTGGTAATATCTGTACTTATGAATAAAACTAAAGTTAAGCGTGTGTTAATTGATCCAGGTAGCTCGGCCAATATTATTAGATCAAAGATCGTAGAATAGCTCGGTCTATAGGACCAGGTCGTACCCGCAACCCTGGTTCTAAACGGATTCAATATGGTATGTGAAACTACCAAAGACGAGATAATTTTGCCGATAAATGAGGCCGGGACCATCCAAGAAATGAAGTTCCACGTAATCGAAGGCGATATGAGGTACAACGCCCTTTTTGTAAGGCCATGGATCCACAATATAAGAGTTGTACCTTCGACCCTCCACCGAGTTCTTAAATTACCAACATCGGAGGGAGTCAAAACAGTGTACGGAGAACAACCGGCCGCAAGAGAAATATTTGTCGTCAAAGAAGCAATTCCAATATCCTCGCTTTCATCAACAAAGGGGTCGGACTCAATGGGGGAACGTGATGCCAAATAGCAATCACAGACGTCAGCTTCGACCCAACTAGAAAATCAGAAGATTGACGAAGATGATGAGCGAGGGATCCCTCGATCTTTCGTGGTCCCCGATGATTCTGACGCTACCCAATCAACGGTTAAAGAACTGGAGCAAGTCATACTAATCGAATATCTGCCCGAACGAAAGGTATACCTGGGAACTGGATTAACCCCCGAACTTAGAAAAAAACTTATTCAATTTCTTAGTGATAACATATATTATTTTGCTTGGTCCCATTTAGACATAACAGGGATTCCACCTGAGATAACAACGCATCGGCTAAGCCTAGACCCTAGGTTCAAACCGGTGAAGCAAAAGAGAAGTCCCTAGTCCGAGGTAAAGCACACATTCATAAAGGACAATGTAACTAAACTTCTCAAAATAGGGTCCATTCGGGAGGTAAAATATCACGAATGGTTAGCCAATGTAGTTGTAGTCCCTAAAAAGGGGAACAAACTTAGAATGTGTGTAGTTTATAAGGATTTAAACAAGGCGTGCCCCAAAGATTCTTTTCCGCTGCCTAACATCGATCGCATGATTGATGCCACGGCCGGCCATGAGATACTTACTTTTCTCGATGCCTATTCCGGGTATAATCAAATCCAAATGAACCTGGAGGACCGAGAAAAAACTTCATTTATCACCAAGTATGGAACATATTGTTATAATGTAATGCCCTTCGGGCTAAAAAATGCACGAGCTACTTACCAACGCCTAGTAAATAAAATGTTCGAGGAACAAATAGGTAAATCAATAGAAGTTTATGTTAATGACATGTTAGTTAAGTCCCTGCGCGTAGAGGACCATTTGGCTCATTTGCAGGAAACATTCTAGATTTTAAGGAAATACAACATGAAACTCAACCCCGAGAAATGTGCTTTCGGGATCGGTTCGGGCAAGTTCCATGGCATCATGGTATCGAATTGGGGAATCGAGATCAACCCCGATAAAATCAAGGCCATTGAAGACATCACCGTCGTGCACAGTGTAAAATCCGTGCAGAGGCTAAATGGACGGATAGCCGCCTTAGGCCGATTCATTTCGAGGTCGTCGGATCGAAGCCACACATTTTTCTCTCTGCTAAAAAAGAAGAACGAAACCCTCGGGATGCCAACGGGCATTAGAGGAATTGAAGCGATACCTATCAAGCCCACCACTGCTTCACACTCCAAAAGCAGATGAGAAACTTTACTTGAATTTGGCAATATTAGAAATTGCGGTAAGTGGTGTCCTAGTTCAAGAAGAGCAAGGTACGCATTTCCCGTTTATTATGTAAGCCGAACCTTAGGAGAAGCAGAAACTAGATATCCACATTTGGAGAAATTGGCACTTGCACTGATAAGCGCCTCTATAAAGTTAAGACCATACTTTCAATATCACCCCATATGCGTATTAACCACTTACCCACTTCGTAATATTTTGCACAAGCCCGAACTATCGGGCCAGTTGGCCAAATGGGCCGTTGAACTCAGTGGGTACGATATCGAATATCAACCCCGGACGACCATCAAGTCTCAAATTTTAGCGGACTTCGTGGCCGACTTCACGCCAACCCTCGTACCTGAAGTCGAAAAGAAACTCTTGTTAAAATCGGGTACATCATCGGGGGTATGGACCCTTTTCACAGACGGTGCTTCGAATGTGAAGGGGTCTGGGCTAGGCATCGTTTTGAAGCCGCCCACGGGTAGCACTATTAGGCAATCTATCAAAACTTCTAAGTTGACTAACGCCGAGTACGAGGCCATGATTGTAGGTCTCGAGCTAGCTAAAAGCTTGGAAGCAGAAGTCATTGAAGCCAAGTGCGACTCTTTACTAGTAGTGAACCAAGTAAACAAAACCTTTGAAGTACGAGAGGATATAATGCAAAGGTATTTGGATAAGTTGCAGGTAACCTTGAACCGTTTCAAGGAATGGACTTTACAGCATGTACCTCGAGAACAAAACAGTGAGGCTGATGCACTTGCAAATTCAGGCTCATCGGTCGAGGAAGATGAGATCAGCTCGGGGACTGTCGTTCAACTCTCGAGATCCGTGATCGAGGAAGGTCATGCCGAGATAAACTCTATAAGCATAACCTGGGATTGGAGGAATAGATATATTGATTACTTGAAGAACGGAAAGCTCCCATCGGACCCTAAAGAGTCGAGGGCCCTACGAACCAAAGCTGCTCGATTCACATTGGCTGAAGATGGAACATTATACAGAAGGACATTCGATGGACCATTGGCACTATGCTTAGGACCAGGAGACACCGATTATGTTTTACGAGAGGTCCATGAAGGCACTTGTGGGATCCACTCCGGCACCGAATCACTGATTCACAAAATTATTAGAGCAGGATACTACTAGGATAGCATGGAAAAAGACACTAAGGAGTTTGTTCGAAAATGTGATAAATGTCAAAGGTTTGCACAGATGATCCATCAGCCCGAAGAACAACTTCATTCAGTCCTATCCCTATGGCCATTCATGAAATTGGGGATGGATATCGCCGGCCCTCTGCCATCGGCCCCAGGTAAAGCTAAGTTCATTTTATTTACGATTGACTATTTCTCTAAATGGGTTGAAGCACAGGCGTTTGAAAAAGTGAGAGAGAAAGAAGTTCTAGACTTAATCTGGGATCACATCGTATGTCGATTTGGGATACCTTCCGAAATAGTGTGTGACAATGGAAAATAATTTATCAGCAGCAAAGTGATGGAATTCCTCAAAAACCATAAAATAAAAAGGATATTAACAACGTCGTACCACCTTAGTGGGAACGGACAGGCCGAATCGACGAACAATACTATCATTCAAAACATAAAGAAAAGGTTGAACGACGCTAAGGGGAAATGAAGAGAAATTCTACCCGAAGTCCTTTAGGCATATCGAACAACATCAAAGTTCAGTACGGGGCCAACCCCGTTCTCTTTAGTATATGGCTCTGAAGCCTTGATTCCAGTCGAAGTCGGGGAACCCAGCGCCAGGTTTTGACATACAACAGAAGAGTCAAATCACGAGGCTATGAATACTAGTCTCGAATTATTGGATGAAAAACGAGAAGCCGTTCTCATCCGATTGGCCGCCCAAAAGCAGCGGATCGAAAGATACTATAATCGAAGAACCAATCTTCGCAATTTTAGAAATGGGGACTTAGTGCTAAGAAAAGTCACCCTCAGCACCCGAAATCCAAATGAAGGAAAACTGGATCCAAACTGGGAAGGACTGTATCAGGTACTCGAAATTGTCGGTAAAGGATCCTACAAGCTCGGTGTTATAAATGAAAAACAACTACCAAGCAATTGGAATGTATTAAAATGATACTACTACTAAGGTACGACCCTCCCATGTTCGTTTATATTTCGAAACTAACCCTTGTAGGAGTTCGACCAGGAACATGGACGGATTATTCAACACAAAGCCTTAGGCCTGAAAGCACGCGTTGCACTCTTTCCCTTAGACCGGTTTTATCCCAAATAGATTTTTCGGCAAGGTTTTTAATGAGGCAACCATTGATCGTGCTAACTTAGAACAATTCGACAGTATCTGAAGCCTCTTTACAATTAATCTTGAATATTGGGGGCATTACCATCGAATAAATCAAGTTCGATACAAGAAAGTTACTTCATGTCAAACAGGGTCTCGATAGGGAAAAGTGTAAGGGTCAAATAGTCAAAACGAACCATGCCCGCATAGTTTTGCTTGAACCTTGGCACAAAATACGAACATATATATAATGACTTATGAAGAGAAACCTCTTTACCGATATCTCATATTTTGGAAAGTTCATTCTACTTCATGATTCAAATAGGTTTAAGGGCCGATCACGACCGAAGGAGTTTGAAAAACTTACCCCATAAATCGGGGAATGCCAATTAAAATACCAAAGAAATCAAGATCCATAAAGCCTAAGGGCTACATTACTTCGAGTTCGAACAATCACTCACTCGACTACTAAGCCTATGGGCTACATAACTTTGAGTTCAAGCAAGCACTCACTCGACCATTAAGCCTAAGGGCTAATCTTATTTCGAGTTCGAGCAATCACTTACTCGACTATTAAAAGCCTAAGGGCTATGTCATTTCGAGCTCGAGCAATCACTCACTCGACTACTAAGCCTATAGGCTACAATACTTCGAGTTCGAGCAAACACTCACTCAACCATTAAGCCTAAGGTCTAATATTATTTTGAGTTTGAGCAATCACTCACTCGACTATTAAAATCCTACGGGCTACGTTACTTCAAGTTCGAGCAATCATTCACTCAGTTATAAAGACTTCGAGATCCGGCTTCGATCAAATGGCTTAAAGGCATGATCGAAACAAAGTTTTCATAAGGTAGAATATGAAACAAAGACAAATCGGGAAAAGAAAAGATCTTCATATATGTGAGTATTTACAAGATCCGATCAGGACCCTACACAAAAAAGATCAAAAATAAAAAACCCTAAGGTTCCTGATTATCTCTGGGAGCAGCCTCTTCTCCATCGAGATCCTCCCTGCTCTCAGATTCGCTCTTGCTATCATCATCATCATCATCATCATCAGAAGCCAGGTCTCTAGCTTCGGCTTCAAGTTTTTTAGCCTTTTTTATTTCTTCGGCGAGATCGAAACCTCGAGCATGGATTACCTCGAGAGTCTCCCTCCGAGATTGGCATTTGGAGAGTTCATCAATCCAGTATGCTCGAGTTTGAGCGGTCTTAGCTGCCTTTCTCGCTTGTACTTGAGCGGCTTCGGCATCAGCCCGATAGACAACCACGAATGCATCCGCCTCGGCCTTTGCTTTTTCAGCTTCAGATTTGGCCTTGGCAAGTTCGAAAGTCAACCGAGCTTCAAGCTCCTCTATTTTTCTTGCTTGAACCGAGCTCCTCTCCTTCATGCCTTGAAGTTGACTTTCGGCCGATGATAATTGGGCTCGAATAGCCTCTTTCTCTGCAGCAAGGCGATCCATACCTTCTTTCCACCCCAAGGTCTCCGCCTTTATTATATCAACCTCCTCACGAAGCTGCCTGATCATCTCGAGCTTCTGCTACAGCTGTGAGACCAAAATATTAGCCTCCAATCCTGAATCGAGTACATAAGTTTTTAAGATTGTCATTACATGGTCGATCAGATCGGTCTGATCTTGGTGAGCCTTGGTTAACTCGGCTCGGAGGTCCTTGATCTCCTCTTCTTTTTGCTCACAATGAAGTCTGAGGGCATTTCTCTCTTCCGTGAGCCTTCGGAGGTCGGCCTCGTACCGACTAAGCTTAGCTCGGGATCGATAACATGCTTCCCGATAAAGCGCTAAGGCCTACACAGAAAGAAAAGAAGTTAGAAGAGGAAAACAAACAGAGAGATAATACTAACCTAGAAAGTTAAGGCTTACCCGATTCAGAGCACGTTGCACTTCAATAAAAAGGCCTAATGCCTCACCCGAGTCCTTTCTCGAGACTTCTAAATCACTCAGGCCGGTAGCATCTTCGACCCCAGTGAAATAATCACGAAAGGGATCCTCCCTTCCGTGGCCTCCTTCTACAGAAATGGTCTTCAAGGCCCGAGCCTCTCGAATCATTTCCTCGAAAATGAGGGGAGTAGAGGGGAATCTCCAATTTCTATTACTCCAAGTGAATCACTCGGGGTGTTCTCTCCATCTTAAGGGGCCTCGAGACCAGCCCCCACAGCTGTACCCACCATTGGCTCATTATGGTGAGAGGTAGCCTCGATCCTCGATGACTCGGGGACTTCGACTAGTTCTCTTGTCGAGACTCCCTCATCACAAAATTGAATCTTTGCGTCCATCATCGATTCAGTAGCCTTTGGAGCCTCGGCGCTTATTTTTACTCGAGACATCAGCCCGGAGTAATCATCTTCTTCTTCGTCTTCATCCCTTAGGCGTCGAACTGATTCTTCGGGCAGAGGGATGATATTTTTCCTCTGCTTACGAGTCGTCTTCGTCTTAAGTATTGGATCTCGGAGGTAGAGGCCCTTTTTTCTTTTGTTGTCCTTCGCTGGTTTTGGAACCGGGGCCAAAGTCTTTTCCTCTCCACACGGGGGCCTCATAACCGCATCTTTGCCCAAGCCTACATGCAAAAAGATTTATTATAAGTATAAGAAAAATTTTGTTCGAACCATCAAAGATATGGGAAAGAGGCTTACCGTGGTTTTTGGCCTGCTATCGGCCCTTCGATAAATCGCTACACGAGCGCTCGGCATATGTTGAGGTCGAAGCCAGGTCCCGTACCCAGCTCTTAAGGCCAAGAACTACACCGGGCATCCAAGCAAAGGCTGCATCACAAAAAAGATATCGGTGAGAAAGAAATGAAGGAACAAGACAATAAGAGCTAACAGCAAAATGATACTTACGCTTCATGTTTCATTCTTAGGGAAATGACATCTTCTCGATCTGGATTAGGTCCAAAGTCTTCACTCGAACGAACTTGCCCATCCAGCCCCGGTCTTTCTCCTCATCTATGCTCGAGAACATCATTTTGGTAGCCCGGCATTGGAGTTTTATTAAACCACCTCGATAGAGGCGGGGACTGTACAATCTAATGAGGTGGTCGAGGGTTAAAGGCATCCCCTCGACTTTGTTCACAAAGAAATGGATCAGAATAACGATCCGCCAAAAAGACAGGTGGATTTGGCCTAGAGTTAAGTGGTACTGGCAGCAAAATTCGATGACAACAGGGTCGAGGGGGCCCAACATGAAAGGGTAAGTGTACACACTTAGAAACTCTTTCACATGAGTAGTAATATCTTCTTCGGGAACCGGGATTATCACTTCTATGTCCTCCCAATTGCAATCTTTCCTTAACTGTTTAAGATGGCTCTCGGTTATCGAGCACATATACCTCGATACCGGCTAGCATCAACCGGGGACCGGCAAAGCTTTGTCGATCTTAAACTTGGAGGTAAGAACACACCCCCTCGGGAACACACTCCTCATGTCGTAACTCCATCAGTGTTTTGTCGCCGGCGGGCCGCGAAGAAGAAGCTTTTTCTTTCTGAGGAACTGTTTTTGATGTTTTCACCATTAGGACCTGAAGATTGAAGATAGAGGGAGGTGACAAGATTTGGTGTTCTAAAAGAGGGATTTTACAGTGAAAATCACAAGTTTACAGATGAAGAACTCAGAAGGTGCGAAAAAGAACTTGGAAAATTTGGAGGTTGAAGATGTAAAAGTGATAAATGGTAAAAAGGGGCTATTTATAGATTGAGCAATGGCGGTTCAATATCAGCAATGGCCGACCATCGTCTAACACGCATTAAATGCCTTTGTAAACTGAACCGACGGGACAGCTATCACGTACGTCATGGTCGGGCTCGGTGCAAACGTCAGTGTACATCTAATAGAGCCGTTGAAAAATCATGTCATTTCTCGCCACATTATTTCTGAGAAACGAGGAGACTATCTGTATACGGTCAAAACCGATTTTGGCCTTCGTACGACTGGTCGAGATGAGAACATAATGGACCGAAGAGAGTCTTCATAATATCAAGATGATCCGAAGAAGGCACAAATGAGCTCCGAGTTTCAGGGACAGATCAAATACCGAGCTCGATGTCATTATCGAGTTCGAAGTCATTATCGAGCTCGAATCCAAATCGAACTATGATGAGAAGCGATGGAATCGAGCTTAATAGCCAAAGGCCAACCAATACCGAGCCCGAGTCAATACCAGACCCTGAGTTAATATCGAGCTCGAGCCCACATCAAGCTCTAAGCCTGAAAACCGACCGATACCAAGTCCGATTAAGATCGAGCCAAGAGACAAGAGTCGTTACAGTCGCACTAAGAAAGGGAATCTCGGCGGAAATTAGGAAAAATTGATTTATCATGGGTTCCCCACTATATATTTTTTATTATATCCAAAGTAGGATCCCTCCGCTATAAGAGGGATGACTATTGCTCCTGTATGCGGGGATCAAGTCATGAATACACTGTAACTCAAATATTATTGATACATTCCCATATTAAGAGATTATCCTTTTGGTCTTCATACATAATTCCATTTTGCTTGTTTATAAATCATCTTCCTTTCAACTCGGTTTGTACCTTTTCTTTATAGTCAATATTCGATATTTCTATTTACTCTTATGATTTGTATCAAGTTATACCACATACCCTTAGAACGACGTACAAATTCAACTCATCCGTTTTTCGGGTAAACAATGACCTAGCTCTTTGTCCAATTTGAATAAGACATACATTAAGAACAAGAATTCCCTATTTATTTACGACTGATAGGCTACCTGATAAAAAATATCGTCAAAATAACACGGAATAGCCATTTTACGAATTGATAGTCGAAAAAAAGCCCGAGTTTGTGAAGTTATTGAAAAATAGCCATTGTTTTGCTGAAACACGGAAAGTTCCAGCATAATATGCTCTCCTGCATATAAACTTCCAACATATTATGTTGGAACTCCAGGACACAGAAAGTTCCAACATAATATGCGGGATTGTGGAGCTCCTGCATATAAACTTTCAGCATATTATGATGAAAATCCAACATATTATGCTGGAAGCTAATATGTAAAGAATTCCAGTATATTATGCTGAAATATTTCCGAATTTTTAACAGTGTCTTTGTTCAAATTTTATCTTTACATGAAAAATGGCTAAATTTCGATTACACTTGAAACTGTGGTTATTTTTCAATTAATAGTTATAAATCTGACTATTTTTAAATTTTACCCATAAATTATTATTTACAATTAAACGTTTTCGGGGTTTAGGGTTGAGGATTCTAAGTTTTACCAAAGAAGTCCTCAAAATAAAAATTCTATTGAGACCAAAGCAGCCGCCTCCATATTCAAAGACCTTCTAGAAAAAGTCCCTCCCCTATGTGGTTCATTTTTCTTTGTTTTATTTTAATAATATAGTAAAAAAGAAGATGATACTTAATAGATTGCACACGAAATCGTAGATAGAATGTTTTAAAAAAAGACTCATTAATAAAATAATAATCAACTTCACCATTATTGCATAGAAATATCGACAATAATCTATCAAATTATAATTATAGGTGTGTTCGATTTTCTCTTCTTCATTAATTAGCTCGTTCTCCTTCCATTTATCTCTCTTTAATATAATAGTAAAAATATTAAAAACAATGTGACAGTTGGATCAAGACTTATTCATGTATACCCCAGGTAGTTCTGACTTTTTCCTTTCGAATTTAAACGGAATTATATAAATATTTTTGATGCCGCGAGTGAGGCCTTTCAACAAAAAAAAATGTTACTAAAAGAACAATATTAAAAGAATTTAAAAACAAAACAGTAAGAGAAACTATAGTACAAGGCTAGCAAAAACGTCGAATATTATACATTAGTACAATGGAAGAAGAAAAGGAAAATATTAGGAATTTTAGAGCATAGTGTACTAGTAGGGGAGGATACATTTTGAGTTAACTGCGCATATATTTTAAAAATAAAAATTGATTTGAATACTAACAAAACTATAATATCCAAGCTTAAATTCAATTAGTTAAATAGATTCTATTTGAGGAACTTGTAAAAATTCTTTACAAGTATAATTCTATAAAAATATAGTATATCCTACAATAGATACAACGTTATATAAATTGGGATTGCTAATTAAGCATTAAAAAATATAACTTTACTAATAAAAAAAATTAGTAGTGCTAAAAGAATGTACATGTTCACAAATCACACCTATTTTTGCGATGTAAATTAGGCTAGTATGTGGCACCTACGTTATGTAATTAAATAGTGCCCAAACATTTGTGCCGGCTATTAAATTGAAAATAAACAAATTGGCAAATGAACAAAACCTTAGCCGCCTGAGAATAATATTAAGGTTCTAGTTATACAATAATTTAACTTCTAGGTTATGTATAAAAGTAGATGACATATTGTAATAGTACATGATTGAGAATATAGTAAAAGATAATGTTCGAAAATCATGAGCGATAAAAAGAACTAATCAGTCTTTACAACACGATGTCAAATTATCTTTCAATGAAACACGATATAATGGAAGGAAACCTATCCTCATGATATTTCGTGTAGTCTACAGTGACGGATCCAGAATTTTATACAAGCGGGTTCAGTAAAAGATGAGTGGCTATTCATATAAGTAGTGTCGGGTAAGACAAGTAGGGTTTGAACACTTTTTTTGTTCTTAAATGATTTAAACAAATGTACTTTCATGTTTTATCAAAATTCACTTAGTAAATAGGTTAATTTTTGAAGTAGGTAAAACTTCAGAATAATTTTTATTGATTTCAATAAAAAAATAAAGTGAAATAAAAAAAATATATAAAAGTAAGAATAATAAATTCATAAGGGACTACGCGCATAACTCTGACACGCTAAAGATTACAAAACAAAATTTACAAGCCTGGATTCGAACACAACACCTTCCTTATATTTTGAACCTTCTTTACCACCTCAACATATTCCACATTTGGTTTCAAGTGGGTTCAAATTTTTATTTCTATACATATTTTTGCTGTTTCAAATATAATTTACCAATATACACAATATAATTTCTCAGCGAAACGGGTTCAACTGAACCACTTTACACCATATGGGTCCGCGCCCATGTAATCCAAGATTTGAACAACAAAAATAGACGGCAAGTGCCTTATCAAATTGAATCAGTTGGTCGTCATCTTTTTAAGGTCACTAATTTAAACTTATAACTAATTCAATGCATTTGGTTGTATTGCTGTCGCCATCGTGCCATGTGATGACTATGACGTTCTTCACTAATTTTCTGGTAAAAGTAAATTGCCAAAATAAATAAATAAATAAATAAATAATCCTCCTTCCCTGTTTTCCATTCATTGATAAAAATCACAAAAATATAAATTATACTAGGTGTTAAGCAAAGTGAGTTTACTTCGTTTCGGGCCATGTTATTCAGTCTTTCAGTCCTTACAAAATTTGGCCAAAAATATTTGTCATATTAGAAAATTAAGAAGGCACTGCTTTTTTTTTTCAATTCTAACAATTACTATTACTGCTCCAAAAAAAAATATAGTCATCAATTACATAATGTAATTTAGTCAAAAATCTCTTATGGTTAATGTAATTATATGATTTTTTTAATAAATATGCTAAAACTTAAGACGACCAATAAAGAGGATCGAAGATAGTATTATAATTGGTCTTCGTTATACTCACATATAGAGTAATCAATACTTTTTTTTTTGAAGTTTTACTGATAATCTATTCTGATGCAAGCATTTGTGATTGATTTCACAGTTCAAATCCGTAACGTATAGATCACACGGAAGTAACTTTATTATTGTTCAATGCTCAAACCTTTTATGTGTATATAAATTTATTAGTTGGTATAGCTAATAATTTTTTGAACCTAATAAATCAAATGAACTGTGAAACTTAAACTATTATTGGCAGTTTTTTCCTTCTTTTTACACCAAAAAATTATTGTAGATTGCCAAAAGCATCCAAAGTATGAGGTCAACTTTCCATGAAATCCAACAGACTGTACATTTATTCATATCATACTATATTAGTATATTACTATATTATATAGAAATGAATTTTGATGCAATGAGTGGTTTTCCATCATTCATTGAATCAATGGGCTCTTTTTCTTTTCTCTTGTTTCCCTAAATGATGCCTTAAGTTTGGGATAAGTCTATATTAGTCCATATTATAGTATTTTGAGTGCATATGATCCTTTAAGTTTACAGAGGTTGAGCACTTCTGATCCAACTCATGAAACTCCTAAAAATGATCTTTAAAACTAATGAAATGTTATATACTTTTGAAGTTCCCAAGTTATATAACGATCGTGATTGGGATCTACTGGCCCAAGTTCAATTTTTTCCCATCACAGTTTTACTTTCATTACTGATACACTTTTTCTATTCAATTTTTGTGTGATCAATGTAGAATTGAAAGAAAAAATAAAATTGAGGAAGAGAATCCGTTGGGATTATTTTTTACTCTAGTCACGTGAAAAGCACAAGATATATTCATTAGCTTTAATGTCCCATTTGGATATATTCAGTTAGATTAAACGTGCTTGACTTTTTACAAACATAAAGAACCATATTGTGATAGCCCAAAATATTATCTTTAAATTTAATAAGTAATTTTATATTTTAAGACCTCGAAAAGCACCATTTATCATTTCTCGACTTGCGTGTACAGTCCGTAAATTTTCCGAAAAGTTTTCATGCGAAAAATAATTAAAATGTGAAATAGAGCTTTAAAACTCAACTAAGTTGACTTTGGTCAATATTTTGAGCAAACAGACCCGGATCAGTATTTTGATAATTCCGATAGGTCCGTATCGTGATTTGGGACTTGGGCGTATGCCCGGAATCGAATTCCGAGGTCCCTAGCCCGAGATATAAAATTTTGATGAAACATTAAAAGCTTGAAAGCTTAATGATTTCTAAGAAATTACTGATGTTGGATTTATTGACCTCGGGTCCGTATTTTGATTCCGGAGCCCAGTATAGGTCCACTATAATATTTATGAGTTGTCTGCCGAATTTGGTAAGAATCGGAGTTGAATTGACGTGATTCGGACGTCCGGTTGTAAAAATATAAGTTTTAAAGTTTTCTTGAAAACTTCCTTTGATTTGGTGTCCGATTCGTAGTTCCAGGTGTTATTTTGGCGATTTGATCGCGCGAGCAAGTTCGTATGATGTTTTAGGACTTGTGTGCATGCTTGGTTTGGAGCCCCGAGGGCTCGGGTGAGTTTCGGATAAGCTACGGGATATTTTGGACTTTGAAAATCTGTTATTTTGCTGCAGCAGGTGTTCTGGCATGTCCTTCTTCGCGTTCGCGAAGAGTAAACTGGGCAGCTGGAGTTTTCTTCTTCGTGAACACGAAGCGATGGGGACATTACCCTTCGCGATCGCGAACGCGACCAGCTCCTCGCTAACGTGTAGTGTTAGGCACACCTGGGGGAGGGTTGATCATTCCTTCAGCGCGAACGCGAGCTATGCCTCGCGAACGCGAAGGCCAGGGGGGGAACCTTCGTGAACTTGAAAGAGGACTCGCGAACGCGAAAGCCACGGGCTGCTACTCGTCGCGTTCGCGACAGGCCCTTCGCGAACGCGAAGACGGCCTGACCCCTATGACTTAAAAGAGAACCAAAAATGGAATTTTTCCCATTTTTCACAAACCCTCAATTATAACTCGGCTTAGGGGCGATTTCAAAGGAGTTTTTTACGATTTCGAACTGGATAAGTGTTCTTCAATCATATAGTGATTGTATTTCATAAATCTAAGTCTATATTCATCATTTATTTCGGATTTAGATGGAAGAAATTGGAATTTTTGTAAACCTTTCCAAAAGCGAAAAATTAAGATTTGAAGGTCCATTTGATATCGGAATTGGACAAATTTCATATGGTTGAACTCGTATCGGAACGGGTGTTCGTATTTCGCGAGTTTTTCCGGGATTTGAGACGTGGGTCCCACTGCCGAATATTTTAATGAATTTCGGATTTTTATTCGAAAAATTTGTAAATTCATATGGAATTAATTCCTATGATTCGTATTGAATATATCGAATTGTTTGTGAATAGATTTGAAGCTTTCAGAGGCAAATTTAAAAGGAAAAGTTGTGGTTGAATAATTGATTGAAATTTGCAAAGCGAGGTAAGTGTCGTGGTTAACCTTGACTTGAGGGAATAGAACCCTTAAATTATTTGTTATGTGAATTGCATGTGAACGACGTATAGGCAAGGTGACGAGTGTCTATACGTCGTCAAATTAATTGTTTGCCTACTTACTTGAAAAAAAATCATTAATTATTTTAAATCATAAATTAATTATTATAATAATTGTTTCTCTCCTATTCTTTGTCAAATATTAATTCTTGAATTCCTGCATTAATTATTACATGCTATTTGAATTATGTGTTTTAATTGTTATTTGACATTTAACATATTAAATATTAAACTGCCTATTTTCTCCCTGATTTCCATAATAATTTGTTATTTGACATTGTTTGTTTCATAATTAAATCATAATTATTATATGCTTGTTGTCTTATAATTTTATATCAATTGTTGCAATTATTTGGGAAATTTCTTCTATAAGAATTGGTAAATGAATATGTTGGAGGAGTGGGTTGCACGCCACAACAGAATTGATTATAATGAATATATTGGAGGATCGGGTTGCACGCCGCAACAGACTTATTAAAATGAATATTTTGGAGGAGCGGGGTTGCACGCCGCAACAGAACCGAATGTGAATATATTGTGAGAGCGGGTTGCACGCTGCAACAGAATTGAATGTGAATATATTATGAGAGCGGGTTGTACGCTGCAACTGAATTTATGGAAATGATAATTGGTTATGACTGCTGAGTTGACTTCGATTATTATAAATGAGTTACTTGATTTATTTCTATTATTGTTGTTGTTTCTAATATTGCGTATAGGTAATGTAAGTGACCCGCCTTAGCCTCGTCACTACTTCGTCGAGGTTAGGCTCAGCACTTACCAGTACATGGGGTCGGTTGTACTAATACTACACTATGCACTTCTTGTGCAGATTTTGGAGTTGGTCCCAGCGGCGTGCCGTAGACTTGCTCGGATTTCAGCTATTCAGAGGAGACTTGAGGTATAACTGCACGACGTTCGCAGTTCTAAAGTCCCCGTCTACTTTACTTTAGCTGTGTGTTTGTTTCCAGACAACTTTATTTTATTCAGACTTCTATTTGTATTTATTCTAGAAGCTCGTGCACTTGTGACACCAATTCTGGGATGGTATTTAGTCACCGTTGTTTTGATGGATTATTTCACTATATTTCAAACTTTGCTTTCGCATTTGTTTCCTTGTTATTAATAAATTTAAAATTGTTTTAAAAATGGTTAATATTATTCTAACGTTGGCTTGCCTAGCAAGTGAAATGTTAGGCGTCATCACGGTCCGAAGGTCTGAATTTTGGGTCGTGACACATATATGCTCAAGTAATATAATAGAGACTAAAATAGATTTACCCTCAAATTTCAGGGACCATTTGCGTTAAAAACTCTTATCAATCCATAAGAAAAAACAGAAGGAGAACGACAGATAATACTCTAATCTTTTAGCTCTATTTCCAGCAGATAATCCAACTTTGAACATACATTAATGTTGTCATAATACATATAGTTGACTATTTTCTGCTGTGTGTATATAAAAGAATATCTTTCATCTTCAAACATCCTGTCCTTTCCATAGCATTCTTACCTGAAATTATTCTGTGGACCAAATTCTAAGACATGGCTAGCTATGTCTGGTGGTGGAGCTGGTGGTTCACAGTGGCGTTTATCGGTTGTTTATCGATCCAGAAGCCGGCTTTTTCCGAGCCACAAACCAACCTGTTAGGCAAAGGATGTAGTCAATACAATGCAACAAATTTACCTGATTTTTTCAGAAGACTTAATGCAAGTTTTGATGATTTAAGGAACCAGTTGTCTAATCAAGATAAGCGATTCGCCACGACACAACAGGCCATATATGCTATGGTTGAATGCAGAAACTATTTGTCAAAAGCTGATTGTGTTTCCTGTTATGATGCTGCTGTTACTCTCATCAGAACTTGCTCTGGTGCTAATGGTGCTCGTGTTACCTATGATGGTTGCTTCCTCAGGTGAGTTACGCCTTGAAACTAGTTGGAGTCGACTATATTAAGAAATATCTATGGAATTGCTCTTTGTATTTTCACATCAATTTTTCAAGATTTTGGCCTCTTCTTCAAAATTTCCATTAAGAAAGAAACCATTAAAAAAAAGGCAGCCATTAAGCTCCCGCTATGCGCGGGTCCGGAGAAGTGTCGGACCACAAGAGTCTATTGTACGAAGCGTTACCCTGCATTTCTGCAAAAGACTGTTTCCACGGCTCGAACCCGTGAAATCCTGGTTACTGGCAGAAACTTTACCAGTTATGCCAAGGCTCCCTTCAAGAAAGAAACTAAAACAAATATATTAAATGATATGCAGCAGCCCTCGATTATGATAAATTATATGATGTTGTTTGCTAACATTCAAGAGTCAAGATTATTGGTAACAACAATATTTATATTACTGTTTGACTGCATACAATCCCTAATACTAGCCTATAAACAGTCTCTCAGTTGTTTGGTATGAGATCTTATGTTGCTCGGACTCTCCAAAAATGTCGCCGGGTACGTGTCGGATCCTCCAAAAGTAGTATATTTTTGGAGGATCCGACACGGGTGCGGCGTGCGGCAGCATTATGGAAAGTCCGCGCAACATAGATGAGATCATGTATCTTCTTGTGGTTTTCTTCAATTCGGATAAAATCGTCACTTAAACTCAAAACTGTAGAAAGTCGAACTTTTCCATACCCTTTAGTCTGTAATGTGAAGACCACTTTCTGAGGCAGTCTATTTTCTCAGGCAGAAAACACTAACACTTTTGACAGTCTAATTTCCAATTATTAAATCATACTCATCAAAATGGCTGCTTGTATTTAATGTAAAGATAAAAAGGGAGAGTAAAATCCTTCCAATAACTTACATGAACTCATTGCTCTACTTTCCAAAGGTACGAGAGCAACAACTTCTACCAAGACACTACACTTCCAGGAAATGCAGCAATTTGTGGGAATCGAACAGCTTCTCAGCCAAATGCTTTAAATCCTGTGGCACAACAACTCTTGAATGATCTTAGCATGGCAACTCCAAGAATTAGTGGCTTCTATGCAGCCACGAAGAGGGAAGTCGCTGGTGTTACTCTGTATGGAGTAGCACAGTGTGCTGAAACCATCACTAAAAGTGGCTGCGAAGATTGCTTGACAGTGGCATATAAAAACATAGAAGGCTGCTTGCCTAAATATGCAGAAGGAAGAGCTGTAGATGCAGCCTGTTTTATGAGGTACTCGGATAGAGCCTTTTTCGCTGATAATAAAACAACAGATATCACACCATTCCTTGGCGGAGGAGGTAGGAAATGAAGCTCTCTTTTTCCTCAACTCTTAAGTCTTACCAGTAAGTTAATATATTATGAGACGAATTTATAATTGGTGGTGGTGCTTTATGCAGGAAGTTCAAACAAGAAGAAAGCTGCCATTATTGGGGGTGTTGTTGGAGGTGTAGGACTTCTTTTGATCGTATTGGCTGTGCTCCTATGGTATCGACTATCAAGAAAACCAAAGGCAACTGAAAGAGGTAATATTTGATGATCATTTTCTCAATTAAGTAGTAAGTGATATAGTAGCTCTTTTCGTTTGTCTTTTCGTTTATTTATGTAATATATGATATAGTATCTACTGTTCAGGTAATATACTGGGAGCAACGGAGCTGAGAGGTCCAGTGAGCTATAGATTCAAGGACCTAAAAATTGCTACCCAAGATTTCAATGAAAGTAATAAACTCGGTGAAGGTGGTTTTGGTGATGTATACAAGGTAACACTGAAACAGTTGAAGATCCTTATCTCAATCAAATTGACTAGATACTCTTGAACTGACTTCTATTCATTTATCCACTTAATTTAATTAAAATGATGATTCTAATGTTATTGAACAGGGCACTTTGAAAAATGGACATGTAGTTGCTGTTAAAAAACTAGCAATTTTTTCAAGCAGAGCAAAGGCAGATTTTGAGACTGAAGTTCGGCTTATCAGTAATGTCCATCATCGCAATCTCATCCGTCTCTTGGGATGTTCTAACAAAGGAGCAGACCTACTACTTGTTTACGAATACATGGCAAATGGCAGTCTCGAGAGATACTTATATGGTTGATTTTTTTTTGTTTATCCAGCTTGCTATTTTTGTCCAAGTCAAATCATTATGTTCAAGAAAATTTAAAATAATCTTACCTGTCAATGTTTTGCAGGCGACAAACGAGGGATGCTCAACTGGAAGCAACGATTTGATATAATCTTTGGCACAGCTCGTGGCCTTGCTTACCTGCACGAGCAATTCCACGTCTGCATCATCCATAGAGATATAAAATCCAGCAATATTCTACTAGACAATGAATTTCAGCCAAAAATTGCTGATTTTGGGCTTGTAAGACTTTTACCTGAGGATCAGAGTCATGTCAGCACTAAGTTTGCTGGTACTTTGTAAGTCAATATGACTGCTTGAGTTTCTTACCTGATATCACTAAAAGCATTATGAGAACAGCTCAATGAGCTCTAATTGAAACAGGGGATATACTGCACCAGAATATGCAATTCATGGACATCTAACAGAGAAAGTCGACGTCTATAGCTTTGGGGTTGTCGTTCTTGAAATAATCAGTGGCCGGAGGAGCAATGATATACAGATTGAGCCTGTCACTGAATATCTCCTTGAAAAGGTCGGTTTTCATTTTCAAATTCCACTTTTCCTTTCATATTTTACTAAGTATTCTCTTCCAACTTCTCTGTCCCATTCTAAATGTACCCATGCTATGGTGAAAATAGGCGTGGAAACTTCATGAAACTGGCATGCCTGAAAAACTGGTGGATGAGACTTTAGACCCCAATGAATACAACGAACAAGAAGTGAAGAAAATCATAGAGATTGCCTTAATGTGTACACAATCACCAGTAAATCTTAGGCCAACCATGTCTGAAGTTGTCGTAATGCTACTAAGTGATCGTAGCACAGACGCGAGAACTCCTAGCAGGCCTACTATCATTAGCATGGATAAGAGTACACCAGCGGACTCATCCATGACTACTGGATCATCAGCTTCTAACGCAACCAATACTTTTTCTGATTTCACTGGCCGCTAGCTACATAAGAGTATACTTTAGACCTGAAAATTATGCTGGCACCACAGCATCTGAAAAAACATTGCTACAGTACAAAATGACCACTCTTTAAGTTATACAAGTCTTAATTTTCATGGTTCATATCCATGACTGACTATGCAAACTAGAACTCCATCATCGCTGCAAAAGCAATGAGAAAATTGCAGACTTGGCTGCTGTAGTGTCTTATTAAATGATGAGCTTGATCTCAACTCCATTCCTAATAAAATCAACCTCAGTTCTTCATGTAGAACATGCAATTTTGTAAAACTTCTGCGTACTCAAATTTCAAAGTCATATGACAATTTTCCACTCTGAGTTACTGCTGTTGATATCATCATATACTATAATAAATAATAAAAATAATTATGTTAAATCTAAGCAGCACGATCTATAGTTGTGCTCAAACCTGGACTTTTGTATAACAAAATAAACAAGGTAAGTTCAAGGCGTAAAGTATGTATGGGGCAAATGTCTTACTTATCACAGAGTTAGCCCATGAGACTTCAACCCCTTACAATTGTTTTGGGACATCTAGAGGCTGCTCGCTCCAAAGCAGTCCCCACAAGTCCTTAGCAACGTCAAAGGTAACAGAACCTTCTAAGAGTCTAGATGCAAAGGAGGTGCAGGGTGCTAGATATTCAATCTTATCTCTCTGAACAAACCGTATAAGGGGAAGGACATTTTTGCAAGGGAAAATCACCATCGCGAACTGATACGAGAGATGCTAATAACTCCGAGTTGGTTCTCCTTTGCATTCCTTTCGTTTTACTGGGATTTATGTGTGATAACTCTCGAGATGTCCTTTTCTTCCCTCGTTCTTTTATACCAGCTAGCTGGCTGTCTATTTTTCAGTTCAAGTCAGAAATGGAAACATAAAAGTTGTTCTTTCCATCAAGAGGTTTGTGATCAGCCATTGCACATAACTCCTACTAACCAAGTGGCTTCACCAAGTAATTTTCTATCCTGGTCTGGAGTAGACAATCTGATGATGTTTATTAGTTGGTAGAAAAATAAAATTAATTCTTCATGTACATATTGGAAAAGCATCTGAAATGAAGCAGAAAGACCACGCTGAAAGTTAAGCCAAGCAGACTTACAGAAAGGACAGGTGACGCTATTTTTTTATCTCATGAAATCATCTTGGAGTATACAGTCTATTTGATTTATTCCTTACCTATTTTGAAGAATTTTGGTATTTCCTCAAGTTATTGTGGCTCAAAGAGGAGAATAAAAAAGAACTATTTGTTGAAAACATAATTAAATAAGTAAAGATTTATCGTCTCCAACAACGTAAGCTTTTTAACGAGATTGCCACACAATTAAATGTAATAATAGAGGACCCGCCGCCCATTATCAAAAAGAATTTCACATGTTGGACCCATATATAGAATAAGCCCAGCACATGAGGGGGCGTATTGAAGACAACAACAACAATCCAGTATAATCCCACTAGTGGGGTCTGGGGAGGGTAGTGTGTACGCAGACCTTACCCCTACCCTGGGGTAGAGAGGCTGTTTCCAATAGACCCTCGGCATCCTTCCCTCCAAGAACTCCCACCTTGCTCTTGGGGTGACTCGAACTCACAACCTCTTGGTTGGAAGTGGAGGGCGCTTACCATCAGAGCAACCCACCTTGAAGACACAATTAAGTAAATAAAAATGTACCCTCTCTAAAATCTTTTAGATGAGGTGATCACACTGCTGTTACCCAGCGGCACTGCGGCAGGTAATGTGGATTGTGTATTTCTTCCATATAGAACTACATTCTGGGTTCACAACATTCTTTCAACTAGTGTAAAGGAAAACATACAGTTACATCTTTTCAGCAAGACAGTCAATCTTCATACAAAAGACAAGAATGTGTTTTGTAAGAATGATCGAGCACGTGCTCAACCAATATTTTCCTGGTTCAGTATACATCTCAGAAAACGATCTTAATGGGAGTACTTACAAACTAACAACTACGAGAATCACCAGTAATCATTGCAAGAGCATATCCCATTATCAAAATGGTGGAACCGATTTGTATCTCTCACTATAATCTTTCTTCTCGTTATTTCTGACACAAACTTCATCCAAGAGTGACAATCCGCACAAATTCGAAGATTTTTTGTCACCCTAATTGGAATACCAGAAACAGTATGAATCAGACCAAATACTGTAGCAAGCCGTTCACTATGCCCACATATCCATTCTGCTTTTGTTTCCTCGTTTACATCATGAAGCACAACTCTTGTATCAGGTTTATACCCCATTTTATCAATAGCTTCTGATAATTCATCCCAAACTTCCTTGTATTCATCTGAATTACGAAATTCAAAACCGCCACCAGCCATAAATGTGTGTACTCTATTTCTAACCTGTATCCAGCTGCATCCGGCTTCCTTTTTGATTCCCTTATTCTCCATCATCTCCCTCACTTTTTTAACTCCCTCCCACATTCCTGCATTTGCATAAATGTTTGATAGTATCACGTAATTTCCACAGTTGTTAGGTTCCATCTCAAATAGCTGCTCTGCCACAAGTTCTGCAAGAGAGACATTTCCGTGAAGTCTGCATGAATTGAGCAGTGAGCCCCAAATGCTTCCACTAGGCTTGACGGGCATTTTCTCCACTACTTGCAGTGCCTCTTTAATTTTCCCAGCTCTACCTAATAAATCCACAAGACAAGAATAATGCTCTGAGGACGGAAGAATTCCAAAATCTCCACTCATGCTTTCAAACAATTCCTCGCCTAAGTCCGCCAACCCAGCATGGCTACAGCCAGACAACAAGGTGATAAATGTCACCCCATCCGGCCTAACTCCACTACCGACCATATCATGAAACAACTTCATTGCTTCTTCCATTAAACCATTGATTGCATACCCATTGATAACAGTATTCCACGATGTTATGTCCTTGTACGTCATTTTCTCAAACACTCTTCTGCAATACTCCATAGCTCCACATTTCGCATACATATCCAAAAGCGAGTTTAATAAAACAAGATCAGGAACTTTAGTTGATTTAACAATTTGAGAATGTAGCTCTCTCCCATAATAAAGGTAAGAAACCTGAGAACAGACAGCTAAAATTGTAGTAAAAGTTACCCAACTATATCCTACTCCATCTCCTTGCATTCTCCTAAAAGTCTCAAATGCCTCAAAAACCTGTCCTTTCTTAACAAACCCCGCGATCAACGAATTCCAACTTACAACATTTCTCTCAGGCATTTCCTCAAACACCTTCAACACATCTTCAAAACACCCACACTCACTGTACATTCCCAAAATAGCATTGTACACAACTTGATCAGGTTCTTTATTACCCTTAACAATCTGTGCATGAACACCTCTACCGACCCTCAAATCTGAAAGTCCCGAACAAGCTTTCACAGCCATAGAAAAAGCAAAATTCCCCGGTTCAATGGACTTAAACAACATTTGACAATAAATCAATAATGCTTCCCTAAAAAACCCTTTTTTAGAATACCCAATTGCCATTGCAACCCAAACTGATTCGGGTTGCTCTTCGTTTTCAAGCCCGTGGTGCTCGAAAACACGACGAGCCTCATCTAGCTGATCACAAACAGAGAAAAGGGTAATTAACTTAGATAAAATTAAAGGGTCATTGAGAAATTTACTTCTGTTTGGATTTAAAAGAAGGTGAAGATATAGCCTGTGACCATGTTCCAATGATTTTTGTGAAATGCATGCATGGAGGAGATTTAAATAAGATTCTTTGTTTTCAGATTGAGAATTTTTTGGGGATTCTAATAGGAGAAGAGCATCGTTTAGTTTTCCGGATTTAGTGAGAGATTTGAGAGTTGCATTGAAAGGTTTTGAAGGAGTTTTGTTAAGCTTGTTGAAGCTTGAAGTGGCAGTTATGGTGGTTGTGACAGTTGGTAGAGAAATGGCGGGAATCGCCATTTCTGGTGTCTTGTGAAGAGTTCGTTTACACTATGGTTTGGCTGATAAAATTTTGGGCTCTTTTTCTTTAAATAATAAACAGAGGCTTTTTTATAGGGAAGAAATATTTGCTCTGGAAATGTCTTATTTTGGAAATATCAAATTTTTAGTAGTTAGTTTGGTAAAAGTTAGAGATATAGGGTAACTGTATAAGATATAAGATAAGATATGAAGATAGTGTTTTGGCATTTCTTATGTATTAAATATGGGAAATAATATGTAAATGCTGATTGCAAGTTGTTAAGAATTTGGATATTTATACATGGTAAAAACTTAGGGTCCGTAGGTCAGGGTAGGGCAGGCCAGTGTACGAAGTATTCGCGTTTACACAGGATTCAGAGTCGCACCTCAAGCCTACCTAATGCAAGTATCAGTGGCACACTCAAACCCGTGACCTATAGGTCACGCAGAGATAATTTTACCGTTACTCCAAAACTCCTTGGGATCCATAGATGAATAGTATTATTTTTATATTTTTGGCAGAAGATATTTTTCACAATTCTTGGCAACCCATCATCAGAAAATTAATGTTTTTGAATTGTTCAAGAAATTTTGCATAATTTATTAGCTTTTTTAGAAGGAAATAGAGCAGATTTGGAATGGATTTCAGGAAGAAAAAGTGTAGTAAAACTGTTTGTTGGACAAAGTAACATGATTTTATTGCATAAAACCATTGCAAGAAGGTATATGGGGGATCTACAAGGTCATACGATTTAGTTTCATAGGTAACTTTGTTATGCTGAGGAGTGCCCCCCTCCAACTCTAGAAAATGGAACAATAGATAATTGATTTTAAATAAGTTGAAGTCGATTGTATTAATCCTCAATAATTATACTGGTCCATTTCAAAAGTTTTTTCGCCGGACGACTTGTAGGAGGTGAGAAGGGTTCCTACTCCGTCCCACACAGTGTATGACTATCGACCCTACCAGGTAATATCTACCTGCACAAGCTCGATCAGAAGATAGGGAGGATTCGACAGAAGTACAAAATTTTGATTGTTCAAAGAATAAGATCGATTTTACTAAGAACAAGTCGTATTGATGACCAAGAAAAGTCTTCCGAAGAAGCAAGTTTCAACGCTCCCAAGACAATAGAGTCATCATTATGGGGAGAATAAAAGGCGTTCAACGCAAAGAGGCCTTTTATTCCTTGTTTCGTCGTGGCACACACCCCACAAGCACCCCCGGCTTATGGGACCACAAAACGCCTTTAGTATAGAATATACATGGTGAGGGATAAGCTAAAATGTGCAGAGTAAAATGGTGAGGGGTTAGCTAAAACTCGTTTCCTGAAGAAAAAAAGATAGAAAGAGACACACACGTATTCTGATGATCTCTATAACTTTGTTTAACTGTGTCGTTTGGTATGATGGATAAGAAAAAATAATTTTGGGATAAAAATTTAGAATTGTCTTATCTCTTGTTTGGTTTCTAATCATGGGATAAGCTATCTCAGGATTAAAAATAGTACCGAGATAACTTATACCTGCCAAATGGCGGAATAGTAATCAGAGGATAAGTTATTCCAGGATAACACAGTAAAATTGACAATCTCATGATTAATACAATGTCACACCCCGACCTCGGGGAGCGCAATCGACGCTCAACCGAGATACCCCGGTTAAGCAAGCCTGCTAGATGCCTTCTACCCAACCTTGCTCATTAACAATATAAGAACTAGTATAAGTGATAGACACGAGAAGAGTCAAGTATTCTACAATCTTTTCCATTATTAAAGGATATTCATTTATGATTTCCAAAATATTACAAGTTTATAGACGTGATCAAAAATATGTTTGCCCAAATACCAACACTTACTAGTTTAATTTCCAACATCATACACCACCCACAACCTGTCTACGGAGCCTCTAAGTATAATAAAAGAGTAGTATGGAAGTGCCGACGACAAGGCCCCGGCTACACCTCAAAACATAAAGTACAACGTCAAACATAGTACGGCTCACCAAAATCTGCTGAATAGAGAGTAACTGCTAACGAGGATCAAAATTGCCCGCTGACGAACCACCTTCATCCATTGAAGATGTAGCATCCCCGGCAAAGGGGACGTTAGTACATATGGAATAGAATTGGTATGTAAAGTTAAATGTCCTCTTTAGAAATAGAATGCCAATATAAGAAAAGGGATAACCATAGAAACGGCAAGTCACAATCAACAATATCCAAATGCCCAATTAAAACATAACAATTTTTAAAATACGAAAATAATATATATTTTTGATTGGGAGATCATTAGCACCGATATACCACTGGATTTTTAGCACGGAGTCCGATCACGCCTAATCGGCTAGACCATCTCCTCACGAACAATGTGGTTTGACATGTGATGCGAAAAAATATGTTACCAAGAGTTGTACCACCATGTGCGCAACATGTCGTCCAATCTCCACCCGATCGGCTAGGCCGCCTTCCCACATATACCGTGTGGGTTGACTTTCCAATTCACATCTAATATCAATCTCATTCCAATTAAGGAGAATAATCACAATCACCTCAATATTTCAATCTCGTCCTAAATAAGGTAAATAATCACAATCTACCCCTACACCAACACACGTAGTTTCGGGTGTGGGCCTTATGACCCACCCTTCCTCGATTTGCTAATGATACTCCCAAAATATATTTTTTTTGCACACAAGGGAAACAGAAGTACAACTATATTTTATATTCACCTCTTAACCTTTCATATATATATATAAAACTTCGTTAGTACTTTCGAACATTCACAACATCATTATTTTCTTGGCTCTCTTGGCCATACTTATGATTCTTCATCAGTGGCACGTTGGCCGTATTTCATATTCCACATTTTGATTTCTTTACTTTCATGAATCATCATCATAAATATCAACAAATAGAATATTTCAGAAATCACAAATTTAGGTTTATTAGTAACAAAAACTTTAAACGCAATGGATTTCCTTCCAAAAAATAGTGTAAAATGATTGGCAATCGAAGCACAAGTTAAAATCATAGGCAACAGTTGAATCAAGACCTATTTCATAACCTTTCTTACATTATTTCATTTCATCGGCACCATTGACCACAAGTATAAATTTCAGTCTTGGCATGTTGGTCACACTTAATATTTCCAACCCACTTCTTTCACTTTCAAGCATCCTTATAGATTATCAAAAACAAGGCATTTCTACTCAAGACTTTAAATAAACATCTGAACAACTAACCAAATTAAGGGTCTTAGGCACATGTGATTTCTTACACAATTCGACATGCTGGTTTTCATTAGAATCACATTTTCAAATCACAATATATTAACACACAACCCACACTTAATCACCTTCTCAAATAGTAACTCAACATAACAAGAACATTTGGAATACAAATTGAACACATATATCTTTTGACACAAGGCTTATTTGGAATAATCAATTTATAATGAGCAACACGTGACTTACAAGGCCAATGTGGGGTTCACTTCTAAAAGAGGAGTTTAGCCAATATATCTTGTTTGAGCTTTCCTTAAGTTACTATAACGTCCCAACACTTCTAGCAATAACAATCTATAGGAAGATATCGAAAATCGGATAATAATTATAAGGATTTATATGGTGTAACTCTCTTAGGACTTTTGTCAAACACCTAATATGCAAAATAGACTATAAAGCTCTACAATGGTAATCCCTTCCTCTCTCAACCAATTTCAACCAAGAAACTAACCAAAATGGTTCATTAATCCCACATACTTCAACCTATTATCACATGCATGGCCTATTTCTAACACCCCACAATATACTTGAACTCGTAACCTCTTGCATGAAAACTTAGGAGTAGGACTTACCCGAATAGATGATAATCTAGTGATTGACTTCCTTGATTCTTGAAGATTGGTGCAAGAATGGGTGATTAGAATGCTAAGTTTCCTCCTTCTCTCTCTAAAATACTCTTACCTCTCTCTAAAATCATCACACATTTGCTTCAAAATGAGCCCTAAGGCTATTTATCAAAATAGGGTCGGGTTATAAAAATAAAAAAATGGACCCTCCGAACTCAGGTCTGTGGTCGCAGAATGGACCGCATAACAGATATGCGGCCCCCAAAATGGATCGCGAATATGATGCCAAGAACTGGGTTGGTATGGACCGGTCTGCAACAGGTCTGATGTCCGCATATCACTTATGTAGCCGCAGAATGGACCGCAGAATCATCCAATAAAATTCTTCAAGCCAAATCTGCAATGGAAAATGCGGACCGCGAAATGGATATGCGATCGCAGAATGGACCGCAAAACGACCTTCAAAATTCAACTATTTTTCTGCTCAACTCTGCGACAGGTATGCGGCCCGCGGAGTGGTTCTGCGGTCGCGAAACTGACCGCAGAATCGTCTTCTTCTGCCAATAATTTCTATCAACTCCTCAATGCATTCTTCAACCCAAAATGTCCGTACTACTATATCCATACACATCACCCTACCTCGGCACCACAAAACTTAAATCCCTTGGCGAAATTTTACGGGACCTTACATACAACATACCAAACAATCAATAAAAATAATACCAGAACAACTAATATCGGCATAATTAATCCAAATATAACTAATCCAGTATAACTAATCTCATCGTTAACTTCTGTTCAAACCAAACAAGGGTTTCCTAATTTTTGCACTAAACTGGAATAGATGCCGTCAGTGTACAAATAACTTGGAAACCAAGTTTGAAGTAATAATTGCAATCACAAGGTTGGATTGCTAATCAATGATGATGAATTTTGAGTGAAAATTGACTACACACGACTTCATAATCTATAACTAGAATTGTGCATAATAACACTTAGTAATAAATTCAAGAACTGAAAAAAAGAATTTATTTTTCTTTTAGATATTAGCGTCAAGGTCACTGTTTCTTGAGTCGAGGGTCGGAAATAATCTCTCTATCTTTACAAGGTAGGGATAAGGTCTGCGTACACATTACCCTCCCAGACCTTACTAATAAAATTACACTGAATTTATTGTTGTTGTTGTAAATTAGCGTGTGATGACAAACAAAAGCTTCCCTTAGATATTACTCTAAACTCATGAGGTAAAGAAGAGATATATTCTTGTATCTATTGGTATCTACTAACTGTTGAATAATAATCAAATAATGAGAATGTGCAAAAAATATATATGTACGTAATTCAAGAATTTAAATGCTTTTCTTTTTTAATTCTTTCCAATTTGTCCTAGTAGAATAATTGACCATCCAAAATAAATTTAAAAGTAAAAATTAATTCACTTTAACCTCCATTGTGAAAGAACCAAAGCTGACAATTTTCTTGAGCAATTAGCCAGTTCTTCTCATGGACTCAAATATCCCAGTCTTCAATATTTTGTTGCGCCCACCAAACATATCATAATTTGATTCTAATATATGTCGCTAATAATTTTATATTTGACTTCTATATATACTCAAATTAAATCAGATGTTAATCCAGAATTTAAAGTTTATGCGTTCATATAATGACTTCAAGTTAATACGAGTCCCTAGACAAAAAAATCTTGAGTTTATGTGAACACACATATTATATGATCGATATACCTCGGGATTAAATGCTTCTAGATTGGTAAATAATGAATTTTGTAAGCATTGCATCCTCTAATTGTTTCTTTAACAATTACATAAGGGGAAGAAGAGGGGAATGAGATAGAGAAATAATGAGAATCGAATTCAGTTTACTATGTTATAACTCTCACGTGTCACTAAATTATAAGCCTCGACAATTAAAAATATTTCTGCTGTTCATTTATTAAATCACAGTGCTATCTTCTTAAGCAAAGTAATTAAAGATTATTATTACGACTAGGAGGGAGCACAACGTGACTAACAAATTATTCTTAAATAAATAAAAATCATTGTCTAGTACTCAACATTAATGATAACCTATAGGGTGCAATCAAATTAATTTCCAATACAATATTTTTCAGACACTGCCTTTTTTATTATAGAATAGGTACTCCTAATTACTTATATATCTTCACTACCTGTTGAAAAAAAAAAATTAAGAACGCGTACTATGTAATACGGCAAAGGTCTAAATATACCCGTGTACTTTCGAAAATGGTCTAAGAATACTCCTCATTATACTATTGGGTTATCTATACCCCTGTAGTCATACTTTGGATTCAAATATACCCCTCATTTAAACGGAGGGACACGTGTCATCGTCCTGTTGGTCAATTATAAATATCTCCTAATTAATTAAAAAGACCCATTACCCAAATATTAATTTTCTAAAGAATTTTTTTTTTTTTGTAAAATCTGAAAAAACTGAATATTTTTTTTACTAAAAATTGAAAAAAAAGAAAATATTTTGTTTCTAGTTTTTACAAAAAAAACTGCTTTAAAAAAACTGAAAAATATTTTCTAAAATAATATTTTTGTAAAAATTGAAAAAACAAACTGAAAAGCAATTTTCTAAAGCAATATTTTTGTAAAAACTGGAAAAAATTGAATGTTGTTTTTTACTAAAAACTGAAAAAAAATTGAAAATATTTTTTTCTAGTTTTTAGAAAAATATTGCTTTAAACAAATCTGAAAAAATAATTTCTAAAGTAATTGTTTTTGTAAAAACTGAAAAGCAATTTTCTAAAGCAATGTTTTTGTAAAAACTAAAAAAACAAATATTTTCTTCTTTTTTTCAGTTTTAGTTAAAAAAAATCATTTTTTTCAGTTTATTGCTTTAGAAAATTATTTTTCAGTTTTTTAAAGTAGTTATTTTTTGTAAAAACTGGAAAAAAAAATATTTTCTATTTTTTCAGCTTTTAATAAAAAAAATTCAGTTTTTTTTAGTTTTTACAAAAAAAAATTGCTTTAAAAAATTAATTTTCGGGTATGGGTAGTGAGTCTTTTTAATTAATTAGGTGATATTAAGAATTGGCCAACAGGACGGTGACACGTGTCCCTCCGTTTAAATGAGAGGTATATTTGAATCCAAAGTATGACTGCAGGGGTATAGATAACTCAATAGTATAACGAGGGGTATTCTTATACCATTTTAAAAAATACAAGGGTATATTTAGACCTTTGCCGTATGTAATATGATATATTTGGGGGAGGGGGGAGGGGGGGACTTTAAAGATGCATGTAAATAAACTAAGGGTGGCAAGTGGGCCGGTCCTGGGCCTAAACGGGCTAAGTGGTTCGGTCCAAACGGTCCCGGTCCTAAATTAAACGGGCTAAACAGTCCCGGGCTAAACAGTCTTTTTGCAGGGACCGGCCCGGGACCGTTTGGTCCCCGGCTAAACTGTCCCGGCCTGCGGGCTAAATGGGCTAAGTGGGCCCAACGAATTTTTTTTTTAAAAATTAAATAGAAATTAGAGATAAAAGGATGTTAAAAATAATATCTAAGTCTAAAAACAAAAATATTGTAAAGAGATATGCCTTGTAATTTTATCATAGCATTAAAAAATAAGGCAATATCTTTCTTAGTCTTCATCCCCCTATGGAATGAGCACAACAAGGTGCTAATACCGCCATTAAGAAGAAAAAGAAACTAATCAAGATGTGCCAAAATATAAGTTACATAATACATACTAATTTTTGTTCATACAAGTTACATGGTATCTCTTACAAACTTCATAAATCTATCAAGGTCCGGAGGAATTTCCGTTAGTGGTGGCGGAAAAGTAGCTTGGTCATCGCCACTTCCGGGCGAAGCAACATCCTCCGCAAGTTCAACTAGCATTTCTTCGTAAGCTTCGTATTCATCTGATTGTGATTTAGTATGTCCAAAATTTCTTCTTTCCGACCGAATCCAATCTCTGAAAAGTACTGATTTTTCCAAGCCCTCCCTCATAGATGCTCTATAATCACCGAGTTGAAGTCTTGCTTGACTGAAAGCGCTTTCTGATGCCACTGTTGAACCTTGAATAGTTAAAATGTCTCGGGCCATCCTTGAAAGAACCGGAAAGTATTTTTCTTTGTCCTTCCACCATTCCAAAAGATTAAAGGAGCCGTTGGGATTCACTTCCTCAATTTTCTGCGACAAATAAACTTCAAGCTCATTTAGTTGTGAAAAATCACTACTACTAGAACCTTGAGAACCCCTAAATCCCGCCCAAGCACTAAGTGCTCTTACTTCCGCAATTCTTTTAGATGATTGAGAATCAGAAGAAGAAGGAGTTGGAACATTTGGTCTAGCATGATTTAATGCAACTTGATAAGGTAAACACATAACAGTTACCATTTTTGCCAATTCTTCCCGATCTTTTTTTTGGATCATAATATAAAATACCACCGGTAACAGTATTAATTCCCGGTTAAAATTGATTTGAACCGGTACTAGGGTCAACCTGACTAGGAGTAAGTAGACTTTTCCCGTCGGCCAAAGCTTTCAGACGAAGATATCTCACTCTATCTTGAGGGTGTTTTATTATGTGTCTAGCCAAAGTTCCCCCCCTTCCCCCTAAATATTTAAAAACTAACTCCGTGCCACAAGTTTTACACTTAGCCTTATTTTCTGAAATTAGTTGAGTAAAAAATGGCCAAACGGAAGATGTTTTCGTCCGTTTGCTAGGTTGTCTAGAAAAAGTAGTGGTAGTAACAGGAGTATGAGATGGGGCATCATTTGGATTAGCAGGGTTATCACTAGTTGGGTTAACATCAGGAGCATGACTAGTTGGTGTATCATCATCCGGTTGAGTTTCATCAAGATCTATTTCTTCGTCATCATTTTCATCAATAGTTGGATTAGAATAAAGAGCATTCATTAATTCATGGTCTAATTGTTCACCAGCTCTAATATTATGGCAAAATTGACTTTCAGTAAATTGTAATAAACTATTATCGCTATCAAGAATAGCAGGTGTAGGACGGATATGGAGTTTGATTCGGGGAGCCCGAGGCAGTGGAGGAGGAACAGATTGAGCACTAGATTCATCACTCTTGAATTTTTTCATTATTTTTACCAATTTTTTTTTAAGGAAGCCATCTTAATTAATAAAGTAATAGAAAATAAATAAAACAAACAAAATTATAATATTAAAACTTAAGAGTTGGAACGAGTTTACCGAATTGACGAACAACTTGTTGAAAATTGATTATCGTTGAAAACTTTAATTCACCAACTTCATAATTGTAGCAATAAAGTAAGCAATAGTAGCAATTATAGAAGAAAATTAGAGAGTGATTGTGATAGATTGATGATTTTGTAAGAAAAAATAAAAGATGAAGGGGTATTTATAGTTGAAAATAGGAAAAAAGTGTAATTATAAAAAGTTTGGGATTAAAACAAAGTTGGGGGGTTAAATGACTATTTTATAAATAGCCAACGGCTATTTTTGACAGCCCAACGGCTATATTTTAAAAAAATAGCCGTTGGGACCATTTGGCCCGCTAAGGGACCGGTCCGGTCCCGGGCAGGCTAAATGGTCCCGGGCCTGGCGGGCCCAAATCATAGGATCGGCCCACTAAAACCGGGCCAAACGATCCTGGCCTGTTTGACCCGTTTAGCCCGCGGTCCCGAGCCTGGACCGGCCGACTTGCCACCCTTAAAATAAACAAATGAACGCAACTATCAATATTGGGGGGAAATAATTAATTATCTTGCTCATATAGTCAATGGATCTGGACATCATTTATACATAGTAGTAAGTATACATACTTATTTTGTTAAGATTATTTAATAGCGCCACTATTTACTTGTTTAATCACCCCATTTTAGATTGGTTACAAAAAAAACCCACCTTAGCAACTTCTCAAATTCATACATAAAAATAGAAAAAAGAAGATCGAGTGGGATCAAAGAAACTAATGGATTGCTCACTAAATAGATACAATAGGTGCAAATTATGACATCACCACAAAAGAACTTGTTTCTTTCGCTTCTTTCTAACGAAGCGGTAAATCAAAAATTTAATAAATAAAAAATATAAATGACGAAACAAAAAATAAAAATTTACGATGAATATTTGAAAGTGCCCTTTGGATCTTCTCCTCTTTCCATCTCAATTTTCTGAATTAATATATTACATGACTTATTTTTTGAAATGATTTTTTGAAATAGTTTTCTAAAGTAAGCTGTCATCAATTGTGACACTTACCAAGGGAAGGAGGACATAAGGTAGTAGTAAAAGTGAATTCTTTCTGTGAAGTATCATGAAGATCAAATGACTTAATTTTTTGGATTATTACTTAATTTTTGAAATGTGGATTATTATTTTATGTGAAGTATCTTGAAGACCAAATTACTTAATTTTTTGACGTATATTTAGATATAAATTTTATATGTTTTGGATCTTATACTATAAGTAGCAATAAGTAACAATGAAAAATATTTAAAAAAATATAATATCACATAGAATAAAATAATGCGATCATAATTTTTCGATTCTGATTCTTCGACCAAGAATTTATTAATACATAGTAGAAAGTATACTAACTTATAATATTAAGCATTTTAAGTTGCACAATTATTTGTTTACTTAATCACCCCATTAATTAGGAGAAAAATAATCACCCATCATTAGTTTTATTATTATTAAAAAAACCACCTTAACAACTTTCCAAATTTTATTTTTGTAATAATCTCACATATACATTTCCAAAAATACCCTTTCCGCTACTGCCCCTAGATTTTCTCCCCTTTCTTTCTCCCCCCTGTCTTAACATCCCTCCTATTCGGATCTACCTGTGACCCGAATCCATTTTAGTCAATTTCTTTCTTCTTCATGTGAAGCTTCTCTCAGCTTCCCCTGTTTGTTCATGGCGTCATTTTCAATCGTTGAAATTCAAATATAATAAAAAAAATAGTTAGTAAGCAACCCCTTTTAGATTCTTAAGCTTAAAGTAACATTCTTTGTTTTTTCTCTTTGATTAAACCCTTTTAACTTCTCACCAAACACTTTCCCCAACTAACGCTTTTTCTCTTCAAAAATCTTAAAGACCACTCTTTTCTTCATTAAAATTCAGGATTCTTCAAGATCTTGACACCCTTTTGAATTTTATTCTAAAAAATGAAACAGTTAGCGGCGTTACAACAAGGTCGCCGGAGCAACAGCTTTAGAGGGCCGTTAGATTCGCCCTCAGATGGGTCTGTTAAGTCTCCGGCGACTATTTTCTGGCTTGTGCTTCATGGGGTTTGCTGTTTAATCAGTTTAGTTCTGGGTTTCAGATTTTCACGCTTAGTGTTCTTCCTTTTGTTCACTAATAACAGCTCATCGTCAGCTCCAAGCAGTGTTTTATTTCATGATCCGGCTAAGATGACGTCATTTTCCTGGAATGGCACGGCGGGGACAGCGGCGGAGGTTGCGGTGGTGAGGGGGAGTAGTAGTAGTAGAGTGGTGGTGGGGCGGCACGGGATATTAATACGGGCGTGGCCCCACCCGAATGCTACTGAGGTGATGCAGGCACATAAGATAATGGAGATAGTTCAAAGGGAGCAGAAGTTGCAGTATGGTGTTAAGAGTCCAAGGGATGTGATTGTTGTGACCCCAACATATGTGAGGACTTTTCAGACTTTGCATCTTACTGGTGTGATGCATTCTTTAATGAATGTGCCTTATAATGTTGTGTGGATTGTGGTGGAAGCTGGAGGAGCAACTAATGAGACCGCCTCGTTGATAGCTAAATCGGGTTTGAAGAAGACTATTCACATTGGATTACGCGAGAAGATGCCACTTTCGTGGGAAGATCGCCATAAATTGGAGGCGAAAATGAGACTTCGCGCTTTGAGGTAATGGGAGTTTGTTTCTACTTAATAGCTGTTTATGTTTAACACCTGCAATCGCGGATGTAGCCTTAGTGCTGTGGGTCAATCGAACCCAGTATTATTACACGAAGCATAGATGTATATGTGAAGAAAGGACAGAATTTCAACAAATTTTTGATTCAAAACTCATATTTTTAGAAGTATAGTGAGGTAAGTGCTAAGAATTTTAAAAGTTGAATCCATCAAGTTAAAATCTTCGATCCGCCTCTGAAAACCTATATTGCGTTTTATGTATGTGGTAAAGAATAAACTTAGAACACTACTTGCTTCATCAACCAAATAACTTTAGAATTGTAACATGATAGTGTGGTTTGTGCTTGTTTGATGGAACAGATATGTGAGAGAAGAGAAGTTGGACGGGATAGTGATATTTGCTGATGACAGTAATATGCATAGCTTAGAGATTTTTGATGAGATCCAAAAAGTGAAATGGATTGGCGCGCTGTCAGTGGGCATTCTTGCTCATTCGGGTGGTTCTGAGGAGGAGTTGTCGACAGTTCAGAAAGAGGAAGAGAGGAATTTGCAATTGCCTGTTCAAGGCCCCGCTTGTAATTCATCAGACCATCTTGTTGGTTGGCACACTTTTGATTCGTCCCCCTACTTGGAGAAGAGTGCCAGATTCATTGGTGATAGGGCAGTTGTGCTGCCAAGGAAGCTTGAATGGGCTGGCTTTGTGTTGAATTCCAGATTGGTCTGGAAAGATGCGGAAGATAAGCCTGAATGGGTTAAGGATTTGGATGCTGTAATGGGGGAAAGAGAGGATGTTGAGAACCCTTTATCTTTACTGAAGGATCCTTCAATGGTGGAGCCTCTCGGAAGTTGTGGGCGCAAAATTATGCTGTGGTGGCTCCGCGTTGAAGCACGGGCAGACAGCAAATTCCCTGCCAGGTTAGTTGTCTAGTGCTATCTTGAATGAATGTAGCATCGTTTTTTGAATATTCTTACCATTGAATATTATGTTTGTTGTTTCTATCTAACATTTCTTTATTATTCTTTTGTAACTTTTGATCACCTAGCCATAATCGTGGTTGTTCAAGATTGTCATATGTTCTTAAAACATGACAAATCCTCGTAGGTTGCCGTATCTGTTTTCTTTTTCTTTTTGAATGTTCTTAGGGTGCCATATCTTGTTGCATATAATTAAGACCAAAGCCATGAAACAGCAGGAGAAATAAGATTGATATCAGAAAAGCTCAATAAAGTTAGGAACTAATAGTAATAGGATGAATTTTGATCTGTAAAGAGTAGTACTATGATTTTTTTTTTGTATATTCCTTCCCTTCCCTTCGTCCTTTTCTTTGATTAGTAAGGATAAGAGTCTTTCTATTAATGATCGCCAAATCCTTCCTGTCGTAACAAGGTGATTTGCACACGGGAAAAGTTGTCAAGTGGGTTCAAACATATCAAGAGGTCATGTGATCCCCTTACAGTTGGTTTCATGGCTTGGGTTGCTCTTGGTAAAATCTGGTGAAAAATTATTGTAATGATTGCAGCTGGTTTGTCTTTGTATGTCTTCATGCTCTGCTATTGGAGTTCCAGAACCAGAAGAATCAGCATACAATGCTCCCATTTCTTGTAATGATATCACAAGAGTGGAATAATTATTTTTTCTGTTCATGATTTAATCTAAGTTGCTTGGACTTGGGTGTGGGTGTCTGATACAGGTCGGATCCTTCAGGATCTAAATTTTAAGATTCGGAGTGACAAATCCGGGTACAGAGATTCGGCTAAAAATTCAAATATCTAAAATAGAGTTATAAAAATATGTTTAAATTATGAGACATTATGTGAAAGACTTACAAGGTATACCGAAAAGGAGAAAATATTGATCTAAAGGAAAGCCAAGGAGATAAAAAGGAAAAGGACTGACATAGAAATCTTTCTATACAAGGTATTCCATTTTCTTCAATTTCACCCTAGCTATTGTTTTGATTTCAGAAATCATTATATATGTCCTGAATTTCTCCGTTGATTTTGGTATAAGTACCCAAAATGGTTTGACCAATTCCAGTGTGGATCCCACACCCACACCCACACCTCTATCGTGTCGATACGGGTGCGGCACCAAAGGTGAAGAGTCCGAGCAACTTAGGATTTAATTGATACTTCTTCCTGGAAATGATTGAATTTTAGAAATGACTCAGGAGACTCGGTGTTTTCTTGGTTAGCGCAAATGGCTTCTCTTTCCTAAGCTCAATTGCTCCAATTGCAAGAATTACATTAATGAAAACATTCCGACCATTCTTTCCTGAAATTGTTGATCTTTTATTAGAGAAATCTAGTAGCTAGCTTTTTGCCTTTTCTTTGGCAATACACTGAATAGCTTATTACATGTTAGCAGATTGATTCAATTTTGATCTCACTGTGCTAGAGATCAATTTTGAAGGTGGGATAGAAAAAGGTGACCCAAGTTTGATAGAAGTGGGTCCTTGAATTAGTTCTTGTCGTAATAATTTCTGCCTTCCACTCAATAATGTTTGTGACAGTTAAATGGTAATTGTGTTGGTCTTAGTTCGACTACAATGAGTGTTGGGTTGACTAGGTATCAACGGTGTGGAGGTAGGGTTCTTTAGGCTTAAATATAGTTTGCGTTTATTTGTGCGATGGAGCCTATGCTACTTTGATATCTTCTATTCTATTTATGCTTTTCAGCATTAGATTGATTATATCCCTCATATTTCCATCTGTATCGTGTTATTCATGAAGTTTGAGTTTAACTTTTAAGTTCATCGGTGGTTAATTTTGGATCAGAAAGTTTAATTTGAATAAAGATGAAAAAGGTGTGAGTTGCATTTTAAGTAGCTCTGATTATTTCTTTTATATTTAATTTATCATCTGCTTAGTCTCTTCCTGATCTATTTTCGCTTGAGTAAGAAGGTGAGTCACATCTGGGAGAAAATCTTTGTAGATGTTGAGCTATATTTTCATTTTTAGAATATAAGTTGTTAGCGAGGTTTGAACTCATTAAAAAAAAAGAAGCCAGTGTTGAACTCGTTGCATATTCCAGAAGTGTGGCTATTTGTTAGCTCTATCGAGTATTCAGTGCCTAACTTTGCCAATTAAATACCCTAATAATCTTCTCTGATTCTGAAGTATCAAATATAATATAATGTATACTCATAGTCCATTTCATGTTATATGTGCGTCGTAAACCGTACTAGTATAGATGAAAGCAGGATATCTGTGTTAGATGCTGTCTAGACAAAGATAGCTTTGAAGCTTTCAGTAATGTCATTAACAAACATGCTCGTTAGTATCAAAGATGACATAATCCTACTAAAACATTACATTTCATTTTAAAATTTGCTTCGTACTAGTGTATAGACGAAAGCAGGAAACCTGTGTTAGATGCTATCAATGAGTAGCTTCAAAGCTTTCAGTAATGTCATTAACAAACCTGTTTTGTTAACTTGAAACCTAGAGCGAAGAGCTTCCAGTTAAAAGTTTTACTATGATTAGTCGAACATTGGATGATGAATGTGTGGAATAAGATATATTGCTGAAGACGAGTTGTTACGACTTGTTCGATTTCTTTTCTTGATCAGCTTTACAATATGTGCTTTCTTTGCGTTAAGGAGTATCAGAGAAGACGAGAAGAATGGTCTGAAATGAGACATTTACAAGGAAAACTATAATAACATAAGGGAGCAATTAGCACTAGGTAGACTACATATACAGCAAACAGGAAATTGAGGAAAATAGAGAAAATTTTGAGGTGTAAGGTATGTTTGGTTTGTTAAGTAGGACTTTGATGAGGGAGCGAGCACACAAGCTATTTGTTGCTAAATGATGAAGAAGACTTCCAAAGTTCTAAGCCTTGGTATGGTTGATCTTGGAAACTTTTTTTTTGATGAATTAAGAGAATTGCATTAAAGGCATCAAGAAGATGCAAGAAGTACAAAAGAGAGATACATAAAGACATAGTCAGCTCTACAGACAAAAACTAGGCTAAAGCTAAGGAGCTGACGAAGTCCAAAAGATTAATAGGGCAATTGACAGGAGCTAAGTTCTGCCAACTGTATAGCCATAAAAGACATCTAGCCTTGAGTGCGTATGTAGGAGTTGATATCCCATCAAAACATCTACGATTCCTTTCTGTCCGAACACACCACAAAATACAAGAAGGGATCATCTGCCAGACTTTACTGATGGATTTATCAACTTTCTATGAAGACCAGCTTTCATAGGCGTCCTTGATGTTCTGAGGCATGGCCCAGCTTAAACCAATGGTTGATCTTGGAAACTAGCTCAAATATAAGTTCTGCACTTACCCATTCTCATGAAATAACATAAATGGGGGCATAATTTTGTTGTCTGTGCATATCTTCCCCTAAATATTGTAGTTGATCAACCCATTACTATGCATGTGCTTTGATTATGTTGCGTAAGCTAGACATATTGGTTGCTTTCACTCGAATGCAGTATGACTAATCCCTATCCAAAATGCAGATGGATCATCGACCCTCCACTAGATGTGACTGTCCCAGCAAAACGAACGCCATGGCCAGATGCTCCTCCAGAGCTCCCCTCCGGTGAAAAGTTGGTCACCATGCAAGAGCACACCGAGAAGCGCCCACCAAAAACACGATCAAGAAAACGTAGTTCTCGGGGCAAGAGAAAGCATGTAGCAAAGAACGTGGACGACCGTCATTTGGCCAGGCAAGCAGCGGAGAACTAGTGAATCATCTGTGAATTCAGCAAGTTTGAAGACCACGTTACTATCCTTGTCTCGTAAATAGAAGGCATTTCTTACAATAGCAATTAATACATACTACCTGTCCTTTTATTCAATTATATCTTGTATTCTTTTCCACTTCTTTTTACCCCCATCTTCATCAATTTCTTTTCTGTCCTATTTTTGGTCTTTAGTCTTTTGTGTAATTGAATTGATGCTCAGTTAGAAGGGTGTTTTTGTTGTTGTTGTTGTTGTCACTGTTACCAGACTCCTTTTTTTGCCAAAGGTTGTATTTGTGGCTTGGAGTTTATATTTGTAAAATGACAACATCTAGAGATGAGAAATTTATGCTCAAATCTTGGTTTTTCTTTTTCATTTCGTGGACATTGTTTATTTCTGTGCTCATGTCAACCAAATCCTTTAAAACCCTCAAGTATCGTAACTTCGTGCCATGGCCATTGGTTTTATTGGCATTAAAGGTAGGGCAAAGATTATTTTTAGCCTGTGACAGAAACTATTTACATATGATAGTTGTAAAAGTGCATAAAATTTGCATATTCTTTTTTATATATAACATATAGAAATGTATATAATGTAAAAGTGCATAAAATTTGCATATTCTTTTTTATATATAACATATAGAAATGTATATAATGTAAAAGTGCATAAAATTTGCATATTCTTTTTTATATATAACATATAGAAATGTATATAATGTAAAAGTGCATATCAAAAATATACAAAAATACATATTTGTTTTGTTATTATTTTGAGAGCGATTATATAATGTCATTTTCCCTTAAAGGTGCTTTGGTTAGTGAACAATGGGACTTCGCCATGACCGTTCCTCGTTCTTTGGCGCCTTTTGACGTTTTAGGGCTATAAAATAGAAATTCAGGGTGATTCTCAAATTTTCGTGTGTTAATTCACGCCATCTGCATGAATTCGGGCAACCGACCCGAATCTCCAAAAATTTTGCATGCCTATAAAAAAGTGACTAAGGAAAAATAGTCACCGCCTCGCCATGACCGTCATTCATTTTTTTGGCATTTTAGGGCGCCATAAAACTGGAATTCCGTCAGATTCCCAGATTTTCATGTGCTATAGTCTTGCCTTATGCATGGAGCCGGGCGACCGGACCCAGATCGGCTAAAATTTTGTGGCACATAAAAAACGACCTAAGGAACAATACGTCGCCATGACCATTACTCGTTTTTTGGCGGTTTAGGGCCATAAAACTGGAATTTCGCCCTATTCTCAGATTTTCGTGTATGCCATCTGCATGGGCTCGGGCGCTCGCACCCGGATCGCCTAAAATTTTGCCGCCCCATAAAAAATGACCTAAGGAACAATAGTCATCGCCTCGCCATGACCATTACTCGTTTTTTGGAATTTTAAGGCCATAAAACCGAAATTTCGACCGATTCCCAGATTTTCGTGTGCCTATAAAAAACGACCTAAGGAACAATAGTCACAACCTCTCCATGACCGTTACTCGTTTTTAGCGTTGACCATTAAACTAGAATTCCACCCGATTCCCAGATTTTCGTGAGCTATAGCCCACACCATCTGCATGGGCCCGGACGCCCCGACCCAAATCGCCTAAAATTATATCGACCCATCAAAAACGACCTAAGGAACAATAGTCACCGCCTCGCCATGACCATTACTCTTTTTTTGACATTTTAGGGCCATAAAACTAGAATTCTGCCCGATTCCTAGATTTTCGTATACTACAGGCCACGATCTGCAGATGCAGAAATGCCCGAACCCGGATCGCCTAAAAGTTTGCCGGCCCATAAAAAAATGACCTAAAGAACAATAGTTACCGTCTCGCCATGTCTATTCCTCATTTTTTCTGGTTTTAGGACCATAAAACTCGAATTTCCCCCGATTCCAAGTTTTTTGTGTGCTATAGCCCACACCATCTACATGGGCATGGGCGCCCGGACCCGGACCCGAATTGCCTAAATTTTTTCGGCCTATCAAAAATGACCTAAGGAACAATAGTCACCACCTCGCCATGAACGATACTTATTTTTAAGCGTTTTAGGGCCATAAAACTTGAATTCCGCCCGATTCTCATATTTTTGTGTGCTATAGCCCACGCCTTCTGCATGGGCCCGGGCGACCGAACCTGGATCGCCTCAAATTTTTCCGGCCCAACAAAAACTCCTAAAGAAACAATAGTCACTGCCTCTCCATGGCCTTTACTCGTTGTTTGGCATTTTATGGCCATAAAAATAGAATTCTATCCGATTTCTAGATTTTTGTGTACTAACCTACCGGACCTGGATCGCCTAAATTTTTTTCGGCCCATAAAAAATGATCGAAAGAATAATATTCACCGCGTCGCCTTGACCGTCCCTCGCTTTTTTGGCATTTTAGGGCCATGGAATTAAAATTCTGCCCGATAACAAGAGTTTTGTGTGCTATAAACTACACCTTCTTTATGGGCCCAGGAGACTAAACCCGGATCGCTTAAAATTTTGCAGTCCCATAAAAAATAACCTAAGGAACAATATCCACCGCTAGGGGTGTACAAAGGAAACCGACAAACCGCACCAACCCGATAGTCCGAATCAAACCGAGAAAAAAAACCCGACTATGGTTTGGTTTGATTTATTTTGGTGTTGGAAAAAAACCCAACCATAATTGGTTTGGTTTGATTTTAACTAAATAAATTCAAACCGAAACCAAACCAATCCGACATTACATATATAAAATTTTTAGATATATTTAATATATAAATATACTTATTGTGATGTAATTTATAAATAATTTTTAAACTTTTTCATAATTTTATCTTTTAAGATATTATTTCAAGGTTGGATTTAGAACTTTTGAATGTTCCAATAAGTTTTATAGTCATTAATATTAGTAATTTAAATAATACTAACAAAAGCCCAAACCAAAATCAAATCAATACTAATGCTTACAAAAGACATTCAATTCAATACTACGAACGACAATGTATTGAATATGTATTTTTTATTTTGCAATAATTTAGATAAAAATGTATAACCTATTTTTATTTTTTCTTTAGCCTTTAGTCATGTAATTAATACTCCCTTATTAGTCTACTTATTTCAGCATGACTTAGTACTTTTAGTTTATGTTTATTTTTATCATGACTTTTTAATTAGCAATATTTATATTATATAATTTTATTGTCTTTATTGTTGAATATTTTAGGATAATGCCATGACACATCTCATATTTTATATTATTTTCTTGTAAAATACATTATATAGTTGTATCTTACTAGGATTAAAGAAATATTTTGAGCACATGTTATATGTTTTGTGCTACGAAGATTTTACCGGAAAAAATTCGAAAACCCGAAAACCCGAGAAAAACCAAGATTGAAAAATTCAAGTTTTATTGGTTTGGTTTGGTCTTTAGATTTAATAACCCGACACAATTGGTTTGGTTTGGTAATTATAAAATCCGAACCAACCCGATGTATGTACACCCCTAGTCACTGCCTCACCATGACCGTTACTCATTTTTTGGCGTTTTAGGGTCATAAAACTAGAATTCTGCCCAATTCCCAAATTTTCGTATGCTATAGCCCACGCCATCTGCATGGATACGGACGCCCGGACCTGGATCGCCCGGACCCGGATCGCCTAAACTTTTGCCGGACCATAAAAAACGACTCAAGGAATAATAGTCACAGCCTCGCCATGATCGTTAATTTTTTTTTAATGCGTTTTAGGACCATAAAACTGATATTCTACCCGATTTCGAGATTTTCATATGCTATAGCACACACCATATTCATGGGTCTATGCACTCGGACCCGGATCGCCTAAAATTTTATCACCTCATAAAAAATGACCTAATGAATAACAATCACCGTCTCGCCATGACCGTTACTCTTTTTTGGCATTTTAGGGCCATAAAATTGGAATTGCGCCCTATACCTAGATTTTCGTGTGCTATAAGCCTATAATACATGCTATCTGCATAGGCCCGGACAATCAAAACCGACCTAAGGAATAATATTCATCGCCTCGCCATGACCGTTTCTCGTTTTTTGGTATTTTAGGGCCGTAAAATGGGAATTCTATCCCACGCCATCTGCATGGGCCCGGGCAACCAGACTAGATCGCCAAAAAAATTGCCAGCCCATAAAAATTGACCCAAGTAACAAAATTCACCACCTCGCCATGACCATTACTCCCTTTTTTGGCATTTTAGGGCCATAAAACTAGAATTTTGCCCGATTCCTAGATTTTTGTGTGCTATAACCCACGCCATGTGCATGGGCCCGGATTACCTAAAATTTTGTCGGTTATCAAAAACAACCTAAGGAACAATAGTCACTGCTTTGCCATGGACGTTCCTCGTTCTTTGGTGTTTTATGGCGATAAAACTGAAATTTCACCGGATTTCCAAATTTTCGTATGGAGCCCACGCCATGTGCATGGGCCCAGGCGCCCGGACCCGGATCGCCTAAAATTTTGTTGGCCAGTAAAAAATAACCTAAGGAACAATAGTCACTACCTCGCCATGAACGTTACTCGTATTACGGCCATAAATTTGGAATTTTGTCCAAGTCCCAGATTTTCGTGTGCTATAACCCACGCTATCTACATGGGCCCGGGCGCCCGGACATCCATCGCCTAAAATTTTTTCAGCCCATAAAAAATGACCTAAGGAACAATAGTCACTGCCTCGCCATGACCGTTACTCGTTTTTTCCGTTTTGGGGCCATAAAACTGGAATTTCGCCTGATTCTCAGATTTTTGTATGCTATATATAGCCCACGCCATCTGCATGGGCCCAGGAGCCCGGACCTGGATCGCGTAAAATTTTGCGAGCCCGTCACGAACGACCTAAGGAACAATAATCACCATCTTGCAATGACAGTTACTTGTTATTTGGTGTTTCAGGGCCATAAAACTTGAATTCCACCCGATTCTCATATTTTTATATGCTACAGGCCACGCCATCTCCACGGGCATGAGCGCCCGAACCTGAATCGCCTAAAATTTTGCTGACCCATCAAAAACGACCCAATGAACAATACCCACCACCTCTCCATGAACGTTACTCGTTTTTAGCATTTTAGGGCCGTAAAGCTAAAATTCTGCCCGATTTTTAAATTTTTGTGTGCTATAGCCTACCGCGTCGCCATGACCGCCCCTCATTTTTATGGCATGTAGGGCCATCGAATTGGAATTCAGCCCGATTACAAGATTTTGGTGTTCTATAACCCATGCCTTCTGTATAGGCCCGGGAGACTAGACCCGGATCTCCTAAAATTTTGTCGTCCCATAAAAAATGACCTAATGAATAATAGTCACCACCTTGCCATGACCGTTACTCATTTTTACGCGTTTTAGGGCCATAGAATTGGAATTTTGCCTCATTCCTAGATTTTCGTGTGCTATAACCCGCGCCATCTGCATGGGCCCGGGTGCTCGAACACGGCGGATTGCCTAAAATTTTGGCGTTTATAAAAAATGACCTAAGCAATTTTGCCCAATTGTTACTCGTTTTTTGGTGTTTTAGGACCATAAAACAAGAATTTCGCCCGATTTCAAAATTTTCGTGTGATATAATCCACACATCTGCATGGGCCCAGGCTGTCACGACCTGTGTTGACGGCCAATTTTGACCCTCCCCTTTAAAATTAATTTATTTATACTTAAACTATTACAATGAATGTTTTGAAAGTATTTTCTATTAGTAATTACCTATTTTTATAAATTAATTAAATATTAATTTTGAAATTAATAACATAGTATTAATATTATGTAATTACAAGTATACTTACTATTTTAATATTATTAAAATAATTTTTAAATACACCGTAGAAGTTTTATAATTAATTTAACGAATTACTCCTCAAATTTTGATTAACTAGATTACTATGTTGATAATTCAAAACTAGTGTTATAATTTAGAAAATAAAGTACTTTATAAATATTTAATTATAATAATTAGTAGTATATTTGATATTTATAACTTTTACTATATTTTATTGAAAATAATTAAGTTTAATTAAATTTAAAGGAGTTAAAAAACTAAAAGGTTACAATTATAATTCCTCAATTAAACACAAAGTGGTTATTTCCTAAATTATTTCTAGCCCAAATCACCCAAGCCAGTCTGGAATACCCAGTCCAAATAACCCTTCCTTCTCCACTTTGGCAATCTATGCCACTTCCATTGAGCCAATCAAATCATGCCACGTCATCCCTTTACCGCACTCACACAAGAAACACATCTAATATGGACCATTAACTCAATTGATCAACGATCCACATTTTATCCTCTTTCCCTTTAATTTTGACACCTCACATATCTGATCTCAGCCGTTGAAACACATACATCCAATGACTCACATAATCTCTCATAATAATCTCTTAATGCCTCAATTACCAGGACCGTTGATCAATGATCCAACGACCCACATCTTTCCCCGCCTCTTTAACCTAGAGACCCAACCCATATCTCCCAAAACACCCTAATCATTTCCCCAAAGACCCTGCCGCCCCTTTTCCCTTCCCTCTCTCATTTTTCTCACTGCTCAAAGCTTGAAGCTTTGGTTCCTACACGGCTAATTTGAATTCTTGTTTGGTATGCTATACATAAGGAGGTTAGTATACCTCGATTCCTTCTCCTCTGACTGTTTTATTTTAAAATCATGAATCTATTGTTGTTTTATTGACTACCTTTGTTTGTGATGTGTGTCATTAGCTCTTAATTATTTGTTCATGCTCATAATGATTTATTACTAACTTATGGTCGACTGTTATGCTCTTATGTGTCTCGAGTCAGTTTGATTGAGTTATTATATGACTTCGATTACTACTATCCTGAACCAAAAGCCTGCATAATTAAGTTCCTTAATATGTCTTTATAGCTTCCCATACTTGTTCTGATTTTAGATTTTCTCTAATGTTTTGTTATAATCTTTATGCTGTGTTTTTAGTCCTGTTAATGTCCTGTTACAACTTTCCTGCTCATCATGTTATATTTTGAGTTTTGTTAATGTCCTGTTGCAACTTTCATATTCTTCATGTTGCATTTTGACCACTTCATGCTCTGTTATAATCTTCTATAACGACCCGATCGGTCGTTTTGAGAATTTTAGCTCCGTTCGGTGGCATAAGGTCTTGAACAGCTTCGTATGATAATTATGGACTTAGGCGTGCGTCCGGATTTGGGTTTTGAGGTCCGTAGGATGATTTGAAGTATTTCGGCAAAAGTTGGAAAGGTTGAAGTTTGGAAAGTGGAGAGGTTTGACCAATAGTTGAATTTAGTGATATCGGGGTCGAAATGTGATTCTTAGACTTGGAATGACTTTGTTATATCATTTCGGACTTGTCTGCAAAATTTGACGTCATTCCGGGTTGATTTGATAGGTTTCGGCATGAGTTTTAGAAGTTGAAAGATTTGGAAGTTCATAAGTTCGATTAATGGTGTGATTCATAGCTTCGTCATTGTTTGATGTGATTTGAGGCCTTGATAGGGTCCATGTTAGGTTATTGGACTTGTTGGTATGTTTAAACGGGGTCACGGGGGCCTCGGGCATGTTTCGGTTGAGTTGCGGATGTTTTTCATGGTTTGAAACAGATCCGATTCTGGTGTTTCACACGTGCGATATTTTGGAGCGCAGGTGCAACTCCGCTCGTGTGTGAGTATGATCGCTTCTGCGGTCAAAAGGGACTGGGAGCTCGCTCGCTTCTGCGGAGGCCGGCACGCAGGTGCGAAGGCCGCTTTTGCGGTCCAGCGGTCGCACTTGCGAAGAAGTTTGCTTCTGCGTTTCCCCCTTTCGCTTCTGCGGTGCCGCTGGTGCGGCTATAAATCCGCAGATGCGGTTCCAGGTCCGGCTAACTGAGTTCACAGATACAGACTCTTTCTCACAAATACGTGTGCGCAGGTGCGCCTCCTTGTCCGCAGATGCGGAAATCCTGGCAGTATTGTTGAACTCATATCGGAATGGGTGTTCGGGTTTTTTTTTATTTTATCGGGTTCCGAGGTGTGGGCCCAGGAGTCGACGTTTGGATCGATTTTTAGATTTTGATAAAGATTGAAGCTTTCCAGAATAGTTTCTTATGAGTTTTATTTGTGCTTTGAAATTATTTTGATTAGATTTGAGCCGTCCGAAGGCCATTTCACCGAGAAGTTCATTTTAAAGTATCGGTTTGTCTTCTTTGAGGTAAGTATCTTGCCTAAATTCGTGTGGGGGAACTACCCCTTAGGATTTGAGTCTTCTATGCTAATTGTAGTCCGTGCACGCGAGGTGACGAGTATGTGTTCAGACTTATTTGTGGAAAATTGGCCTTTTAGGGTTCTTAGGTCCTTGTATTCATTGAATATGCAGTTTGTCGCCCCACTCTTTCTTGCGAAATCGGGTTACGACACGTGACAACTCTTTTAAAGGAAGGTGTTAAAAGAGAGAGTCGCCACCTAACGGGTTTGAGGTGTGTTAGGGCACCTATTTGCAAATAACTCTGGTTTAACCAGTTTGCGTCACCAAAGATCGGGTAAAGGCTCAAATTACCTCGAAGAGAAGGTGTTAGGCACTCTTCGAGGTCCATAACTATGCGTCCCGGCCGAACTTGAACTATATGAATTAGTCAAATAGTCAGAGAGAAAAATAAGAAGTTTGAAAAAAAAATCATTATTAGAAAGTCCTTGAGTAAACACAGATAATTGGTTTAAAGACAAGATGGGGGGTCTTAAGTATTTTAGCCTAAAGGATCACCCCGTGCAACATAAATAATACTTCGTAACTCCCTCGAGGTGGGGTGTTACTCGTATTATTCCGCGGGCACAAACTATCATCTCCTGCTACCTGACTACTATCTTTTAATTTTTACCTAAAGCGCACTAGTTGATTCTAAACCGTGTCCTATGCGTGCACTACCCGTCCCATGCCTATGGCCCAGGAGGCGTTTGGACCTCTATTTTGGATGGTTTCTAGACTTAGCTTAGGCTGCTCAGAAATGATAAAGCTAGGCGACATACAAAACAAGTTGGACTTCATGTAAAAGCAATTAAGGCCTCAAGTTAGCCTCCACACTTAGACAACAAATGCACGCGAACAAATTTTCACATTAAACGTTAGACAATTTTAGGATTGAGGCAAATTAAAGCCATTATGCCATATAAACATGGTTTCTATGTGACCTTGGGATTCAAACATGCAGGCAGTTTCAGATGCAAGATGCTACCTTTATAGACGTGATTTCTGAACAACTATACATTTTAGGGAATCTGGTATTGCGAGCTGATTGTTGAAATTACAGATTACAAGTGGTTAAACCTATAGACATGATTTCTAGGTGATTTGCGCAGTAGTTGGCAGTGATAACTATTGAAAATACTCAGAATTACCCAGTTTGATCCTATAGGCATGCTTTCTAATAGCGGCAGAGTTAAGCAATGAAATAGTGTTGAAAGTTCAATTTTAACACTTAAAGCAAGATTTCTACGATTAGTGATTGAAACTGATTTTAGATCCTATAGGCATGGTTCCTAAATGAGCAATTATAACAACAACACATTAACCAATTAAACCTTATAGGCGTGATTTCTAAAATGCAGATTTGGTAGAACATAAATTAACAGAACCCTATGGTCGTAGCACCTAATGAATATGTTGTAATGCACGTTGAGACATTGATCATTTTATTTTCTATAGGCATGACATCTAGCATGTAGAAATAGAATATGTTAAACGAATTAAATACCTATAGGAAGGTTATCTAACACACACAATAGCAGAACATGTTCGAGCAAAGTAAACACCTATAGGCAGGATTTCTACCTGTTTCATGCAAATATTAAAATAAACCCCTTTTCCCAATTTTACTAACACGCCAATTGTTATTATAATATTATTACAAGCCCAATGAGTGAAATAAATTACAGAATTACAGTGGGCCTAAGGGAGGCCCAATGTATACCTAGCCTAGCTAGGCCTTCAACACAGTTTCACAACAGCTAGAAACAATCTCCATTCACACAAAATAGCCCACATCCAGTTGCCATCAAAAGTCCTAGAGGTCTTTGGCTTTCAGCCAACCCCAAAATTAAATAAGAAATAACTAGTGAAAATAGTAGTAGGGTAATAGGTTTGGAAAATATTCGCAAACTTGTAAGATAATCACATAATGAACTCCAAAAGCAAATTAACACACTGGGCAGGGTGACATATGATAAGGTGTAAGGAGCCTGGGATTGCAAGTTAACATGCAATGGTATTAGACTATTAAAACCAAGTAATACAACTAATTTAGGGATTAAGGGATCATATTATACCAAACACAAGAGTTAAGCATTATAATACAAACATGATCAGGTAACATAGAGAGTGTCAGTTAAGGCAGACTGGTTTTAAAGGATCACAAGTTGTTAGCGGTGCAAATTGGATATGGCAAGAATACATAGGGTGATAACCATAGTCATAAGAGCATATAACATTCAGAGTAAAGGTCTTAAACAAGTTAGGGCATACTAATAACATCAAATTGGTCATTAGAAGTTCAGAATTAGGCAGAGAACATAGATTGAACCATATAGTCAAAATCGATTTTTCAGGTTATCACAAACTAAACTAAGCATGCTTCATTTTGTCTAAATTAATTAGGCTAGCTGCAAAGCATTATTAAGCTAGAAATCACAAGCAGAATTAGGCAGAAACGAGTCAAAGAAATGCATTAGATCATGCAGTTCAGAGAACATGCTAATTAGAACATAATAAACATTGAGAAAGTTAGAAACTAACCAGTGACTGTTCGATAAACAAGAAAAAGATTCCAGTAAGGACCTAAAGTCCTGAATGTGTTAAGTTCCAAGGGTTTCAAGAACCCAGGCAGTGCTCACACCCAAGAGAGGTCAGAAAAAGTAGAAGTCTGGTGGCCTAGGCTTTCAGTCGGCCAAGAACCAAACAGAATCAAATAGTGAACAAGTATAGAGTAGAAAACTTTAGTTTTTAGTGAGAGAATAGTGATTCCAGTTCATCTATCCAAAAAGGGGAAAAGGAATGGGTTTATATAGTGGTAAAAAATCAGCACATAAGTAAGGAAATACAAACAATCAGACCATAAAAGGAAAGAAGAACACATAAATCAATTTAAAATCAAATTAGGAGAATAAGCCGGTAAACCCTAGTTTTTTTAGGAAAAATAAATATCAACAGAATATACACAGAAATAATAACATAGGATGAATATAGACCCAAATAACACTAAATATCAGAGGGTCAAACTAATTTTGGTCCGATTTAAGAAAATTTGAAAACCCTAGAATATAGGACGAACATGGACATAATAATACTTAAAATCAGAGAATCGAACCTATTTTGGTTCGATTAAAAAAGATCTGAAAACCCTAATTTTAGGGTAAGTAAGAATCCATAAGAGATACATAAATATTCGTACTTACAAAGAGCAAGATGATGAATGTAGACAGAATATCGAAAAAGTCAAGGATTTGAACCGATTTTTGTTCGATCCTTATGAGATCTGCTTGTCATGTTTAGGAAAGCAGTATAGAAGAAGAACCAATATCAAAGAGAGGCCGTATATGGCAAAGGGTAGCCATAGAGTCCCATATCGTGTGGGATTAAGAGAGATTTTAGGGGGGCGACGACGGGTAGGGTTCTTAGGAGGGAGAAGGGAGGTGGGATATGGGGGTGGCGGACGATGGGAAATGATTAGGGTTAGGGATGAGGGTGGTAATTAAAAGGAAAGGTTTAATGTGGGCCGTTGATCTCAGAGATCAACGACCACGATTAGAGGGGAATTAGGTCGGGTGGTTAAAACAGGTCACGACCGGGTTGTGGAGTTGGGTTAATTGATTTGGGTTGGGGGTTATTTGGGCTAGGGTATTAAATTTTGGGCCAGTAATTGGTCCGAAAATAGGTAGGATTTTAGGCTAGTTTTTAAATACCCAATATTTAATAATAAAAGAATAATTTATAGAAGTAATTAATAAATAACAAAATATTATTTGTGCACTAAAATGATTAAAAATAATTACTTAACATTATAAAAATATAAAGAGTTAATTTTTCATAAATAATGTAATTATACATGAATATGGGCTATTATTGCAAAAATGTGCAATTTGCCCTAGAAATGCAAATGTAATTACAAAATGCACTGAAAATATTTAAAACATCATGTTGGTGTAAATGATAAGTTTAGATGATTAAATCATCATAAAAATAATTTGAAGGATAATTACTGGGTATAAAAATGCGGAAATAAATCGATTTAAAGCCTTTAAAAATTATGAAAAATACTTGTATATGTTTGTATATACTATACCCGGGAATGATGAAAGAGTTGTCGGGTAAAGAAATGATGACCGATTTTGACCAAATGGGGTGATTTGAAAAAAAAATAGACCGAACTACGGTTTCTGAGTTGCCTATATATCCCTAGTTTTACGGGAATCAGACCGTGTGTAGTTCTGGATCCAACGGTGGAATAAGCCGATGGAGTTGTTATAGGAACATACAAGCTCTTCTGGATAGGACGATATCGGAATTGTGAGTGGATGTACCTTGGAATGGTTATGGTTATTTGAACGGTTATCAGATGGGAATGGGTAACAGACGGTGGTTGGTTACGTTTGAAATAATTGCAGGATATGAACGTTGAACGGAAACCGGAGCGAAGATTGCTCCCGTTAGGAGAACGGTTACGTCCTGAATTACGTGCAAAACTTAAAACACAATGCATGCAAGTATATATGGATGATGCAAATTCCCCTTGGACCATGAAAGCTATCTTTGGACGATGGGGATGGTTTCCTTAGAGCATGATGTCCTGGGCTATGAATTGCATGATAGGGGATTCGCAGGCCATGAAATGATGTTCTCGAGCCATGAAAATGGTGTCTCTGAACTATGAAGCCTTTGAATAATGATGTGCGATATTGAGATATCCTCAGGCCATGGCATAGTGTCTTCCGGCTATGAGGATGATGCCTTCGGACAAAAATGGCGGTATTTCTGCCTATGAGATACAAAGACATGACGTTTGGTTATGCGAAGCAAAACAAGACAGAGCTTAGTCTTGTGTAAGATCGGGGGCAGAGCTTATCCCCGAGGTGGAGAATAGTGCTAGATTTCAAGCAGCATGTCATTTGGGGTTATGCAAGGAAAGACAGAGCTTAGCCTTATGCGACTAGGGAGGCAATGCATAGCCTCATGCGAAATGGGAGACAATGCTTAGTCTCATGCAAGGAGGAAGCAAGGCTTAGCCTTATGCAAGATGGGAGACAATGCTTAGTCTCATGCAAGAGGAAGCAGGGCTTAGCCTCATGCAAGTGGGAGACAATGCTTAGTCTCGTGCAGGGGAAGACAATGCTTAGCCTTATGCAATCAAGGAGGCATGGCTTAGCCTCATGCAAGCGGGAGACAATGCTTAGTCTCATGCAGGGGAAGACAATGCTTAGCCTTATGCAATTGAGGAGCCAGGGCTTAGCCACATGTAAAGGTAGAGACAATGCTTAGTCTCATGCAGGAGAAGGCCGTGCTTAGCCTTATGCAATTGAGGACGCAGGGCTTAGCCTCATGCAAAATAGAGACAATGCTTAGTCTCATGCAGAGGAAGGCAATGCTTAGCCTTATGCAATTGAGGAGGCAGGGCTTAACCTCATGCAAAGGTGGAGACAATGCTTAGTCTAATGCAGGGGAAGGCAGTGCTTAGCCTTATGCAATTAAGGAGGCAGGGCTTAGCCTCATGCAAAATAGAGACAATGCTTAGTCTCATGCAGGGGAAGGCAATGCTTAGCCTTATGTAATTAAGGAGGCATGGCTTAGCCTCATGCAAGATGGAGACAATACTTAGTCTCATGCAATAAACAGATAATAAGTAGTAGTAGAGTATTTCTTAGCTGGAAATGTGTTTGCACTTGGCAGCTTTGTCGTTATGAAGATATTGATTCTGAGGTGTGCCCGAATTTGAGAATATTTCTTGTTCCTGCATCCAAAGGACAACCATGAGTTTTATGGGGGAAGGTTGGTTCTTGCCTCTGCCTGCCTGCTTCGCTTTGCTCTGTATTGAAGTCCTTCTTGAGTTACCACGGGTAGCATCTGGCTGTTTCATAAAAATAAAATTTTCGAAAATATGCATGCATATGATGAATGTAGTTATTTAAAATACATTAGTATGCAATATCGGATAAATTAGATGAACCAATGACTGTGACACTTTAGAGACATTGCGACTTCCTTAGAATTTTGAGGGTCCTCCTCAAAATTCTGCCCCAGTTTACTTAGGCGATTCTCTGACCGTTCTGCATATGATGACGTTGGCTGGACTTGCTCCAAAATTTTGAGGGTCCTTCTCAAAATTCTGCCCTAGTTTTTGGTTGTGGGGAAAATAAGAATTTTATTGAATTGTGACCGAACCCACAGGCTCGCAGAAATCGAGCGTAATTCAATTACATCAGATGAAGAAATGCGAACATTCTAAATATAATATCTTTTGACTGCATCTGAATTGATAGGCTTTGGCCAAACCTCTCCGTCCATTTCTGCGAGTATGAGTGCTCCTCCTGTTAGTACTCGGTGAACCATGTAGGGCCCTTGCCAATTGGGCAAAAATTTCCCTTTGGCTTCATGTTGATGCAGGAAGATCCGCTTCAGTACTAGTTGCCCCGGTGCGAACTGTCTAGGTTTGACCCTTTTTGTTGAAAGCTCTGGACATCCTATTATGATAGAGTTGACCATGAAGCACTGCATTCATTCTTTTCCCGTCAATGAGAGCTAATTGTTCATAGCGACTTCTTATCCATTCTGCATCACTGAGTTCAGCTTCTTGTATAATTCTTAAAGAAGGAATTTTAACCTCGACAGGAATGATAGCTTCAGTACGGTAGACCAGCAAATAGGGAGTTGCCCCGGTTGATGTGCAGACTGTGGTACGGTACCCCAATAAGGCAAATGGTAACTTCTCGTGCCATTGCTTGTGGTTGTCTACCATCTTCCTTCGTATTTTCTTGATATTCTTATTTACGGCCTCCACAGCTTCATTCATTTGAGGCCTGTATGCTGTGGAATTCTTGTGATTGATTTTGAAGGTCTCGCACATAGCTTTCATTAGGTCACTGTTGAGATTGGAAGCGTTGTCGGTGATGATGGACTTTGGAACCCCGAATCGGCAAACAATACGAAATCTGACAAAATCTGCGACGACTTTCTTGGTTACAACTTTGTAGGATGCAACTTCGACCCATTTTGTGAAGTAGTCTATGGCCACTAAAATGAACCTGTGCCTGTTTGAAGCGACGGGCTCGATTGGTCTAATGCCGTCCATTTCCCAAGCGGCAAAAGGCCAAGGTGCACTCATTGCATTGAGTTCATTTGGCGGCACCCGTATCATATCTGCGTGTATTTGGCACTGATGACATTTCTGGAAATACCTGATACAGTCTGTTTCCATAGTCATCCAAAAATAACCTTCACCCAGTATCTTCTTGGCTAAAACGAAACCATTCATGTGTGATCCGCAAGTTCCAGAGTGTATCTCTTCGAGCAATTTGGAAGCTTCCTTGGCATCAACACACCGTAATAACCCTAGGTCTGGAGTCTTTCGGTACAAAATTCCTCCACTTTGGAAGAAATGGTTGGACAATCTTCGGAGCATGCATTTTTTAGTATGATTTGCATGCTCCGGGTACTCTCCTTTTGCCAAGTACTCCTTGATATCATGGAACCATGGATTCTAGTCTGCTTCTTCTTCAACATGAGCGCAGTAAGCTGGCTGATTATGAATCCTTACTGGAATGGGGTCAATGAAATTCTTGTCCAGATGGTATATCATGGAGGACAAAATGGCCAATGCGTCTGCGAACTCATTCTGGATTCTCGGGACATGTCTAAACTCTATCTTCATGAACATCTTCATCATCTCTTGCACATGATATAGATATGGTAATATCTTGGTATTTTTTGAAGCCCATTCTTCCTGCACCTGATGTACCAGAAGATCTGAATCACTAATTACCAGTAATTTTTGGATATTCATGTCAACGGCCATATTGAACCCCAATATGCAAGCCTCATATTCTTCCATATTATTGGTGTACGGAAATCTGAGTGTTGCGGATACCGGATAATGTTGACTTGTTTCTGACACCAAAATGGCTCCAATACCCACTCCTTTGAAGTTTGCGGCTCCATCGAAAAACATTCTCCATCCGTCGTAGGCTTCAGCGATATCTTCTCCTACGAATGATACTTCTTCATCAGGAAAATACATATTTAGTGGTTCGCATTCTCCTCCTACAGGATTTTCCGCAAGATGATCCGATAATGCTTGTCCCTTAACTGCCTTCTAAGTCATATAGACGATGTTGAATTCACTCAACAATATCTGCCATTTTGCCAGCTTCCCTGTAGGCATGGGTTTCTGGAAGATGTACTTCAGAGGATCCATCCTTGATATGAAATATGTGGTATAGGCACAGAAGTAGTGCCTCAGTTTCTGGGCTATCCAGGTCAAAGCACAACAGGTGCGTTCCAACAAAGAATACCGTGCTTCGTAGGGTGTGAACTTCTTACTCAGATAGTATATGGCATGTTCTTTCCTTCCCGTCTCATCATGTTATCCAAAGACAAAACTGAGAGCCCCATCTAATACAGAGAGATAGATTAGCAGTGGTCTACCAGGTTCTGACGGGACCAGGACTGACGGTGTGGACAAATATTCTTTGATTCCGTCAAAAGCTTTCTAACAGTCTTCAGTCCAACTGGTTGCGGCATCCTTCTTTAACATTTTGAAGTTCGGCTCACAGATCACGATTGATTGTGCTATGAAGCGGCTGATGTAATTAAGATGTCCCAAGAAGCTCATCACGTCTTTCTTGTTCTTTGGAGGTGGAAAATCTTGGATAGCCTTGACCTTTGATGGGTCTAGCTCAATTCCTCGGTGGCTGACGATGAATCCTAACAACTATCCTGCGGGGACCCCGAAGGCACATTTTACGGGATTCAATTTCAAATTGTACCTCCGAAGCCGATCAAAGAATTTCCTCAAGTCTGCTATGTGATCTGTACTCTTCTTGGATGTGATGACGACGTCATCCACATATACTTCTATCTCCTTATGTATCATGTCATGGAAAATAGTTGTCATGACCCTCATATAAGTGGCTCCAACATTATTCAGACCAAACGACATCATTTTATAGCAGTATACCCCCCACGGTGTAATAAAAAACTGTCTTTTCGGCATCCTCTTCATCCATCCAGATCTGATGATATCCCACGAAGCAATCCACTAAGGATTGGAGTTCATGCTTGGCGAAGTTGTCGATCGGTATGTGTATGTTGGGTAACGGGAAATCATCTTTGGGACTTGCTCTATTTAGGTCCCGATAATCGACGCATACTCTGACTTTCCCATCCTTCTTCGGAACTAGCACGATGTTAGCCAACCAAGTTAGATATTCAACCACTCTGAGAACCTTAGCTTTGATCTGATTAGTGACTTCTTCTTTGATTTTTAGACTCATATATGGCTTGAACTTTCTGAGCTTCTGCTTTACTGGTGGACACATTGGGTTGGTGGGTAGTTTATGAGCCACTATGGACGTGCTCAAATCAGTCATATCATCATAAGACCATGCAAAAATGACTTCATATTCTTTCAGGAAACGGGTGTATTCTTCTTTCTCTGACGGTGATAGGTGAATGCTTATGCGAGTTTCCTTGAATGTTTCAGAATCTCCCAAGTTGACTATCTCAGTTTCGTCCAGGTTGGACTTAGGCTTATTCTCAAAATCTTCAACTTCTCTAACAATTTCCTCAGGTATTATATCCTCTTCTTCTATTTATTTCGAGTCACTATCCTTATGTTGCGTTGTCTCATTATATGTCACAGTTGGTTCATCACGATAAGAAATAGTAATACTGTAGAGAGAAAAATGTAGAGAATAGTAATAAATAATAAAATAGCAAACCATTGATAATTATCAAGATGTCAAACAAAAGCGATTTTTAATGATTTAAACAAATGTTTCAAAACAAAATACTGAAAATGTTTTAAAATTCTCATAAGAATTGTTTTCAAAATAAATGACACTAGCAGCCAGGCTATCCCAGAACTCAGCGGTCCCTTGATGGTGTGGCAGTCCAGTTCCTGAGAACAGCTCCCTTCTCCACTGTCTGGATGATGAGGCCTTCTTCCTTCTCCTCCTCAACTATTACACTGCATTCCATGTCTTCATCTTCCAAAAAGAATAGATTCCTTAAACCAGCTAGCGCTTCATCATTTTCGGATCCCCACGTCATATCATCCTAATGGAAGGATTGGCTCAAATGTGGTATCGGCTTCTCGAGAGGGTAATAAGGACCACGCAATGGTGGTGACCAATTCTGATACTTATGCCAGGTGTATTGATATCCCAGTCCAAAGGTCGTGCCGTGACATTTTAACTGTATTAGTTTGATGATCCCTTGGAGATTCTTGCCGAGACCCTTGCCGGGTTCATACCCTGTCCATGCCAATATGCTTTCTATTTTTCTACTTCACTATTTGTCCTTCTCGATCACGTTAACACACTCAATGCGATGGTAAGTCTCCCCCTTAAATTCCTTCTATTCTCCATAACCGGGACAAGTCTGGTTAGTGTAAATAGGGTTACTCCTGTCTCCATGAATGATCACCTCCTGATGATTCCATTCGAACTTCACAGCCTGATGCAGAGTAGACGCTACAGCCCCAATGGTGTGTATCCAAGGTCGTCCTAATAGCAAATTGTATGAGGCGGATATGTCGAGCACTTGGAATTCAACATCAAACTAAGTTGGACCCATTTGTAAGTAGAGGTTGGTTTCTCTGATTGTGGCCCTTTGAGACCATCGAACTCTTTTACGTTCATATTTCCTGCTCATATCTCATGCAAACCTTTACCTAACCTCTTCAAAGTAGTCAACGGGCAAATGTTGAGACTTGAACCCCCATCTATCAAGACCCCGACAATGAATTTGTCTTCGCACTATACTGTGATATGCAACGCCCTGTTATGGATTAGCCCTTCTGGTGGCAATTCATCTTCGTGGAAAGTGATCTTATGGCTTTCCAATACTTGTCCTACCACGTTGGACATCTCCCCACTAGTAATGTTGTTGGGTACATAAGCCTCATTCAACACTTTTACCAACGCGTTCCTATGTGCCTCAGAATTCTGCAGTAGTGATAGAATGGATATCCGAGCAGGGGTTTTGTTCAAAGATCAACCACATAATACTCCCTTGGAAGCGACTTCTTTACTTGTTCCCCCAAATGCTCGGGCGTGTAAACCCTACCAGTTCTGGTTATACCTTGTGCTGCACCAGTATCTTCCATTTTCCCCTTTCCTTTCCTTCTCGCTTCTGTAGTATAGTCCCAGGGCACAACATTGGAATTAATGGATGGTGTGGGTGCTACCGTTATGGTGAATAGTGTGGTCACTTCTACTTCGAACGGAGTTGGCGTGGCTGAGGGTGTTGTTACTTCAACCTCAAATGGAGTCGGTGCGGCTACCTCAACTTCAATCGGTGACTGTATCTGTACCACAATAGGTGTGAGAGTGACTGGAGGCATTTTGGGATCATCCTCTTCTCGAATGAGCCCAATTGACCCCTTCGGGTCCCATTCTTCATCAGTTTCCATCACATTTACCCCATCACCCCTGTGATCTGGGAGGGGATTGTTGCGGACATTAGGTGCAGTCTCCTTTGCCTGTATAACTTTGGTATCAATCGGCGTCTGGATCTTATCCTTTAGAGTGCGGCATTCATCAATAGTGTGATCCTTATTACCCGAATGGTAGGCACATATCTTTTTCGGATTGACCCATTGAGAGGAATTTTCCATGGCGACAGCGGGAATGGGAGTGACATAATCGTCACCTTTCAATCTCTCATACAACTGGTCAATAGGTTCGGTAATAGGAGTGTATTGTCTGGGCGGCCTACGGTCAAAATTTGGCTTGGGATTTTGGTAGTTTTGGCGGGCTGGTGGTGAGTGGTAATATGTTGGCTGAGTGTTGTAAGTGTGGTAGGCGGTAGCGGGTTGTTGATATCTAAGAGGTGAATGATGATATGTGGGTAGAGGTGTTTGGTATGTGAGAGGAGATTTCGGACCTTGGGCTACCATCACAGTCCCTACTTCCTTGTTTTTAGATATACCCCCTGGCTGCAAGGCTTTGTTCGTAGCCTAGAGTGCCTCGAAATTTGTTACCATCCCGCTTTTGATTCCCTCTTCTATTCTTTCTCCCAATTTGATGATGTCGGAGAATTTATGATTTTCAATAACCATCAACCTCTCATAATATTACGGATCCTGGGCCCGAAAAAAGAATTTGTTCATTTGTTCTTCTTCTAATGCTGGCCTTACTTTTGCAGCCTATGATATCCACCGAGTAGCATACATGCGTAAAGTTTCTGTCGGCTTCTTCTAAAGATTCTGGATATTGAAGACGTCTGGTGCATTCTCTGTGTTGAATCTGAACCGATCCATAAAATTTGACGCCATGCTTACCCAATGGTGCTATGAGTCATAAGCAAGTTTGGTAGAGTCTTGCGGATCGGTACGGACATGTCTGTACTTATATTCGGGAGGCTACGAAACTACTAGGACAATTTCACTTCCTTTATTCCTATTGTGCGAGTTCATTGATTTCGAAGTTTGAACTTTTATCATTCCATTCTCTTACATATGGTGAGGACACGAGCTGCAGTTCCTAATGACGTTACCCCCGGAGCAGCTGTTACTAGGGGCATAGGCAGAGGCCGACGAGGAGCTCGTGCCGCAACTAAGGCACCTACCAGAGCAGCATGTGAGGAGTCGCCAGTAGCTCCAGTTGGGGGGAAGGTACCGGAGGCGCCTGCTGTTACCCCCAGACTTCAGAAGACCTTAGCACAGTTCCTGAGCATGTTTTTTACATTGGCTCAGGCATGGTTGATTCCGGTTGCACCAGCTATTTCACAGACCGGGGAAGGAGCTCAGACTCTTGTCGCCCATACTCCAGAGCAGCGAGATTATGTTGGACAGGTTCCAGGTGTCATGGAGACATAGCCTATGGTCCCAGTTCAGCTCGTGGTTAGGGCATCAGTATCTGAGGAATAACAACTTAGACTTGAGAGGTACAAGAAGTACCACTTTCCTAACTTCAATGGATTGGTGACAGATGATACCCAGAGTTTACTGGAGGAGTGTCACTGCATTCTTCGCACTGTGGATATTGTGGAGATGAGCGGGGTTTCTTTTGTTACGTTTCAGCTCAGGGGAGCGGCTGGTGGTGGGCTTACGAGTTGGGTAGCCCGGCCGAGGCAGCTTGACTTACATGGGTTCAGTTTTCAGAGATGTTCCTGAAAGAGTTTGTACCTCGTTCCCTTTGAGATTCATGGCGCGCGAAGTTTGAGCAGCTGCGCCAGGGCACTATGTCAGTGTCAGAGTATGCCGTTAGATTCAGTGATTTGGCCATACATGCACCTGCTTTGGTCGCTATAGTTAGAGAGCGTGTCCGTAGATTCATTGAGGGGTTCAGGCATGATATTTGGTTCAGCATGGCTCGGGAGTTAGAGTTGGATGTTTTGTTTCAGCAGGTGGTAGGGATCGTTCACCGAGTGGAGGGCATGTGGGATCATGAGAGAGAGAGAGGATAGGGAGGCGAGGAGGTCTCGTAGGCTAGAGAGATCTTCTGGTCCTTATTTTGGAGGCAGGGTACGACATGGTAGATGTTTTGTGGGTTAGCTAGTTCAGTTTGCACTTTCCGCTTCGCACAGTGTTTCAGGTACTCATGGGTCTCAGAGTACCCGTACCGCACAATTCCCACGGCCACATCAGCAGAGGGGTTGCTTTGAGTGTGGAGATACCTTCCACACGGTGAGAGATTGTCTCAAACTTCAGACAGATGTGTCACAACGGGGTATTCAGGCAAGTAGAGGGCACCCAAGAGGGTGAGACCCGACCCGTTGAGTTTCATATAGTAGGCTTGAGGCCGCTACGCTAGATAATTCCATACAAGTATGCTTTTGATTTGTTACATAGGGGCACCATTCGTATTTTGTTTCGGTTCTGATTATCGGGGCGAGTTCCCTTATTGGTTGCTTCATTTATGGGTGAGTTTCGTGATTAGTACTCTGCTTATGTGTTTATCCCTGTTGGGAGATTCTATGAGTGGTAGCCCTTGTCTATCATTCTTTTATTCATTATTGAGAGTGGCGAGGCTAGAAGTGAATTCCGATTGTCCATTATGGTAGGTTTGATGTGATTCCTGTGTAATTTGGTTACAAATTGTAATTTGATACTCTACCGGGGTGAGAGTTTAGTAAGTGTTGTGATTTTATTGGCAGAATTGAGTTAGTGGAAGATTTCCATTGTTATGATGTGTATTCGACTTGTGATTCAGAGTTGAGGGTGAGACCCTCGCGATTCCATGTGATTTGATATGTTTGAGCCGGGTTGCACGCCGTGGTGGAAGTTATATCAGGATGAGATCCTTGTGATTTGTTCATATACTTTAAATTTTCCTTTTAAATTAATTTGTAGGATGGTACTCATAGTGAGTTGTGCTTGTCGGGATTGTTTGATGTTTCTCTTTACATATTAAGTCATTTTCGTTCTGTGCTTCTTGAGTTTTAGCTTACGGGGTATGTGCCCGGTGGTGTTAGTTGTGACTTATTGATTCAGGTGTATAGTTAATAGGTCTTCATGTTTCTTGCATCGTTGTCAGTGTTGTGGAGATTTGAAACAGGGTTCTAACGGATATGAGGTTAATTGCCGGTGCTGGTTTTGATTACGGGCAGCTATTGTGATCAGAAATATTATTATGGGCCTATGTGTGGCGTGTCATGTTGAATGGTCGTACCTTGTGGTTGTAGGCATGAGTTGTTGCAGCTGGTTGAGACTGATACCGGGTATGCATTTAGAATCATATGGATTTAGAATCGGGTTTTTTGGAGATGAACGGAAGGTGAGAATTTTGACTCTAAGGCTTATCGGTGTTGGTAGAAAGGATAAATTACAGTTGGGATGGTGTCGTCAGGCTTATGTGGATTAGGGTGACGTGGGATCACCCACGAGTGTATGTTGGAGGTGTGCATTCAGTGATTTGAATACTTCGAGGCGATTCTTGGCACGTTCGAGGACGAACGTTTGTTTTAAGAGGGGGAGGATATAATGACCCATTCGGGTGTTTTGAGAATTTAAGCTCAGTTCGGTAGCATAAGATCTTGAACAGTTTCGTATGGTAATTTTGGACTTTGGCGTGCATCCGGATTTGGGTTTTGAGGTCCGTAGGGTGATTTGAAGCATTTCGGCGAAAGTTGGAAAAGTTGAAGTTTGGAAAGTGGAAAGGTTTGACCAATAGTTGACTTTGGTAATATCGGAGTCGGAATGTGATTCCGAGAGTTGGAACAACTCCATTGTGTCGTTTGGGACATGTCTGCAAAATTTAACGTCATTCTGGGTTGATTTGATAGGTTTCGGCATGAGTTTTAGAAATTGGAAGATTTGGAAGTTCATAAGTTCGATTCATGGTGCGATTCATAGCTTCGTCATTGTTTGATGTGATTTGAGGCCTTGAGCGGGTCCGTGCTAGGTTATTGGACTTGTTGGTATGTTTAGACGGGGTCCCGGGGGCCCCGGGCGTGTTTCGGTTGAGTTTCAGATATTTTTCATGGTTTGAAACAGCTCCGATTCTGGTGTCTCGCACCTGCGGCATTTTGGAGTGCAGGTGTGGCTCCGCTCGTGCGTGAGTCTGATCACTTCTGTGGTCAAAAGGTCCTGGGAGCTCGCTCGCTTCTGCGGAGGCCAGCACGCAGGTGCGAAGGCCGCTTTTGCGGTCCAGCGATCGCACCTACGAAGAAGCTCGCTTCTGCGTTTCCCCCTTTCGCTTCTGCGGTGCCGCTGGTGCAACTATAAATCCGTAGATGTGGTTCCAGGCCTGGCTAGTTGAGTTGGCAGATGCGGACTCTTTCTCACAAATGTGTGTGCGCAGGTGCGCCTCCTTCTCCGCAGATGCGGAAATCATGGCAGAATCATTTATGTCGAGGGTTTGGCCATTTTCTTCATATTTTGAGTTTTAGACTTCGGTTTTGGGAGCTTCCTTGTGGGTTTTTCAAGCAAAACGATTGGGTAAGTATTTTTCACCTAGAATTTAATATATTCAATGATTGTATCTTCATTTATATCATTTAATTTGTATTTTGAGTTGAGAAAAATGGTAGTTTTTTGAAAAAAGGTTTCTAAATGAAAAATCATGATTTGAGGGACGAAATGGTATCTGGATTTGATAAATTTAGTATTGTTGAACTCATATCGGAATGGATGTTCGGGTTTTGTGCAATTTGTCGGGTTCCGAGGTGCGGGCCCAGGAGTCGACGTTTGGGTCGATTTTTAGATTTTGATAAAGATTGAAGCTTTATGATCCGGAATAGTTTCTTATGAGTTTTATTTGTGCTTTGAAGTTATTTTGATTAGATTTTAGCCGTACGAAGGCCATTTCACCGAGAAGTTCATTTTAGAGTATCGGTTTGTCTTCTTTGAGGTAAGTATCTTGCCTAACTTCGTGTGGGGGAACTACCCCTTAGGATTTGAGTCTTGTATGCTAATTGTAGTCCGTGTACGCGAGGTGATGAGTATGTGCTCGGACCTATTTATGAAAAATTGGCCTTTTAGGGTTCTTAGGTCCTTGTATTCATTGAATATGCAGTTGTTTTTGTTATGATTACGTTCCTTAATTACTAGTTTCAGCATTACCTGCTTAATTAGAATCAATTGTGTCATGATGCACTCTTATTGTTACTTGATTCATATGTGCCTTAATTGAAACTGTTATCTCTTTCATTGCCATGTTATCTTTTCCCTAACTGCCTATTTTTATTTGAAGTTGTAGTTATCCCTTTTGTAAATGTTCTCCCTTAATTGAGGTTATGATGATCTTCTCGCTGCCTACCTTTATTTGAATTGGCTGTATCTCTCTCGCAATTGTCCAAACTTAAAAAAAGCTTAGAAATCTTATGCCTTAGTGGACTTGCCCTTATTTGGAATTATTTGACTCGTGTTAGTTCTTGGTTGTTGAACCGTACAATGTGGGACAATTGTTACATATTAATTTTTTCCCTGTTGAGCTATTCTTATTACGCCTAGTATTCCTTATCATGGTTATTCCTTGTGAACTAGTTCTACCGTTTCTTATGATCGAAGGTTCTTGAGTTGATTTACTTACCGTACTCTGTATTATTGTCATTGTTGCTATTGTACTTGTTGTGGTGATGCACGAGGTTTCAGCCGTGCTGTTGTTACTATTGATATTTGCACATGCGGCGTGACAAGACGGGATATATATGATATTTGCATATACGGCGTGACAAGGTGGGATATATATATGTGGGTTGCGCATGTGGCGAGACAAGGTGGGAACATGATTATGCACGTGTGGCGAGACAAGGCGGGCATTTACTTTACTATTGCACACGTGGCAAGATAAGGTGGGATGTGTCAGGGATTGATTTGTGATGAGTTGTGATGGCCTAGGGGCATTCTTGTTGTTGATATTTGCGTAGTGGTATGCTTACCTTTGTGAGCTTTATCTTATGAAAGTTGTGACATTCTACGTGCTGACTGTTCTTTTTTCTTATGTTTACTATCTGGGTTGAACTATGTTAGGACACTTGCCCAAGCATACACGTAGTTAAGCACTCTTATCGGAATTAGGGCCTTCCTTGCTACTGTTGAGTATAGATGCATACCCTTATTTACTTGCCTTCTATGTGAGAATAGCTCTATTTGGCACATGAGTTGTCAGTGCGGTTATGAGGTGTAATGAGGGCACAAGATGTCAAGTGTTAGGGGTCAGGTATCGAGACCCGTGAGTTGTGATTAGCCCGAAGTTCGGTACCTCGTGGAGTTTATTGACTGAAACTTGATGTGAAAACGGTCGTTGCGGTTGAGTGATTACTTGTCCTTTCTATATCTGTGATTTCGGATTTATGTTGCGTTTCCGTTCATCCTTCTGTGTCATTATTTTGGTATTCTGCTGATACTTGTTGTTTTCCTTTCTTATTGCAATTACTATATTGTTAGCCATATCGCGTAGTCCTTTTGTAGATATCATACTCTGTTGTTCCTATACTCATATTTGTTCAGGTTATTTAGTCCAGTGGGTGTCTTGACTGTTCCTCGTCACTACTCCACTGAGGATAGTCTTGATACTTGCTGGGTACCACTGTGGTGTACTCATACTACACTTATGCACATTTTTGTGTAGATCCAGGTATTGCGAAGCCAGTTGATCAATAACTAGCAGCGCAGATTGTTGCTGTGGAGACTCCAGGTAAACCTGCTGCTGCATTTGCAGGCTTCATAGTCACCGTCCTATTTTGTATTCGCATTGTTTTTACTTATTTCTAAACAGTCATATTTAGAATGTAGTAAACTCTGTAGAGCTTATGACTTGTACTACCGGTTTTGGGAATTGTAAATATTTATAAAAAATTCCATTTCAAAGTTGTTAGATGTTATTTATTATGGTTGTTATTAAGTAGATGTTAGGCTTACCTAGTCCCTAAGACTAGGTGCCATCATGATACCCAACAGAGGAAATTTTGGGCCGTGACACCTTCACACTCATGATTCAGCATCCTGAATCTTATTCCACTTAATGTTCTGTTATATGTCCTCATGATTCATTATGTTATATTCTCCTGAGTTCTGTATTTAGGTTCTTCCATAGTCATCATGTTTAACATACAACACCCTTATAAGTTATGTTATCCTACATAGGCTTTTCTATTCATCATGCCATATCCTTTGAGTTCTATCATGTTATACTTAGGGTTGTTATTGCAGTCTCCATGGTTAACATACCATGTCCTTTATGGTTCTGTCATTCTAAACTTGAGATGCAGGTTATATATGAAATATATAGGATAACCCTGCCTTACTAGGTTAAGGCTTATGAGATACCGAGTGTTCAAAATGCTTTCATAAAGGTTTATTAGTCCTTAAGTATCTTTTGAATCCTAATTATGAACACTTTACATCCATATCTAACTATTAGCTTGTAAAAAGTCCTACTGGCATGTATTTTCCTTTGAACATCAGTAGTATTAGTCATGATTAGTCTATCTCCTATGAGTCAGACTATAGCTATGCCCTATTGACCATTTATGTAATCTGAAAATAATTCCATCATGTTTAGCTATTCAATCAATCCTGTGTAGTTGATTTGAGTCTGTTAAGTGTGATGTATCCCCTATCCTTAACCCCTAATGATACTGACAACCTCATTCTTCAATATTTGGGATTCATCATGTCTTGTGAAGTCATAATCTTGATTGAAATCTCTGTATGTGTGGGAGTTTGGTATGAACTTTGTTTATACTCCATAACTTCACATTTTGAACACTATTTTAAACTTATACTCAGTCATTTCCTTCCTTTGTTATTCTGGATTGAATATGGTGTAAGGGAAACCTTCTACTATTATTGATTGAATGCAATACCCTGCTTGTATCTTTGTTTGAGTCTGTACTAAGAATCCCAAAAATTCCAGTAATGTGATTCACCTAGGTGTATGCTCATGATAGTGTATGGCGTCAAACTAATCTGTGATCAATGTTAAGGCATTAGTATCTGCATCTTAAAGCTGTTACAATTCCCAAACCATGTGCCTTATCTGTCTGAGAGATGAATGATTCCTGGTTGTCTAATTTTTAGCCATAACGGTAGAAGTGTACATGTTGTCATATGTGCCTAGAAGTCTTATTTTCTAAGCATGTTCAAATGTGTGCTTCACTCACTTAATGCTGAAGTATAGGGATTGTTTCTATGTGTCTATTTTCTGTGTTATTCTGCTATGGAAAGTAAGCTAATATGGTAGTAAATATCATAATGGTTGATTTGCATTGAAAAGGCCTCATTGGAACTCAAACCTATATGGAAGAGTTAGTTGTTAGTGGTTAAAGGTATTTGGGAGTAGAGTTTAACTCTAGGTTGGGCTGCTCCCCCCGGCACAAGTATTGCCCTAGGACTTAAGACCCTTAGGAACTTTAAAGTATTGGGGATTCAAAGGGGGCATCAGCCTTGAGTAGAACTCTCTCCTTAGCCTTTAATTCATTGACACATATTACTCTATTTGGATTTGGTGTTTAATAGCAATGAAAGGTGTTCAATGTGGATCATTCACTATACACAACCTCCACACTAGCATGATTCCCACATCATTTAGGTACTGATAGTAACTTCTTCTTCTAATCTTTGCTTAGTATGATTCACTTAGCATTTAAACACTGTCAGCAATTTCTTTTAGTCTTTATTTTAGAATTTTATATATGGATATGTATATAACGCTATTATTCTAATGACCTTTTCTTTTCTTTTTTTTGGGCATGTACACATGATTTGGGCCTATTGAGTTCTTTGAGAAATCAGGTCCAAGTCCAGCTCTACTTTGGTCCTAGGATCTTCCATCGCATGTCATTGTTACTGCTGGGCCTGCTTTTTGAGGCCCAAATTTCCCAGAGTCACTCCTTTTCCTTTATATCCTTACTTACTGTTTCATCATTCATTAGTCACATTATGTCATTGCTCATTGCCGTTTTCCCTGTTATTATGTCTCATTATATATATGACAAGTATATATTGGATTGAATTTTTATCCTATCTTTTAATTCATAGAATGACTTAGGCAAGCCTTAAAGAATTTAGGATTAAAAGAAGCCTTAGTTAGCAATTAATTTTATAACTACTAATCGCGAGCTTATTATCAATTCATTATGCCTTGCTAACCTTCTCCTTAAAGATTTTGAAGTCCAAAGGTTTAACAAAGGTGTCAGCCCTCTTTTCAAAGAGAAAAACAGAATTGTCGTGAATATTTCTAAAAGTAATCGGCTGTTTCGAAAGATTAAGGAGTTGTTGCCCTAAAACAAATGCATTCAAATAGTTTTCTACTTTAAAACCAAGGTATATCTCAAGATCATTTTCATAATACTTTTACCACAGTCATGATCCTCCATGATTTAGTAAACAAAGTACTTTAACTTGGTTTCCATTTTTACATGTATACAAACATTTCCATCTTCCGAAGTTCTTTTAAAACTTATATATACTAACATTAATTTCCTAAAGGCTTTTATTTAGACCCAAATCATACTCTCCTCTTATAGGTATTGTGTCCTAATATATGGTAAGCTATACCCTTAGAACACTAGCTAAGGCATAGTACAAATAATTAGTTTCGAATCTAATCTAAGTCCTATGGAGCTGCCTCAGGTAGATTTTAAGGGGTGCCTAATACCTTCCCCTTAGAAGAACAAGAACCCTTACCCGTGATCTCACCGATTAGCAAATCGATAAAGAATATAACTTTTAGTAATTAAATAGGTACCCTAGTATAACTTTAAATATTAGGTGGCGACTCTCTTTCATCAACAACAGAGAAACCGCAAGTTTAATCATGTTTTGACTAGTGCAAAATAGGGTGCAACAACCCGATTTCTCACAAAGTCATAACCGGCACTCGGTGCCTTGGCTTGGCCTAGCGAACCATCAAGGCTTTTCTATTTTGTTCTATTTCTGTTATGCAATGCACCTTAACATAATTCAATATAATCTTTAGCAAATTCTTTTCTGAATCTTTAAATGAAAATAATATTCTGAAAAAAAATTCATGTTGTTATCTTAAATACATTGAAAAACAAATGTAATGCAAGTGGACACCCATGACTCTGTTCTGACTCTGTCTATGAAGCCTTTAAGAAATACTGAATAATAAGATACAATTCTGGAATCAACAAACTCCACGAACTAAAATGGACCTCACCATATCTTCTGGTAATGGGAGGAGAATATCCTAGCTCGTAGCCTGCTTACCTGCAAAATCCATGCCTACATTGATATAGGTCAATGTAGGTTCCCATGAAGAAAATGTCAGTACACAACAATGATACTCAGTAAGTAAAGAAATCTTCCCATTAAAACTGGAACGAGACTCTAAAGAAGTATGTATGCATGATAAAAGAAAATTCTAGAAGCTTCTCATAAAGAGTTAAAACAAACAACTCAAATATCTATTATAAAATTCTTCTTAATGTCATCCATGAGAATTCTATTTATTTTTTTTTCCTATTTTTCTGGAAAAAAATATAAAACTCAAATAGATAAATATAAACCTTTCTCGAAATAATCTTTGTAAATTTTCTAAAGCATTTTTTTCGTTTCTTTTTTGGGGAGTTCCATTGATTCTGACATGACCGTTACTCATTTTTTGGCGTTTTAGGACCATAAAATTAGAATTCCGCCCGATTCGCAAATTCTCATGGGATATAGCCCACTCCATCTGTATGGGCCCGGGCGACCAGACCCAGATTGCCTAAAATTTTGTCGGCCCATAAAAAACGGCATTAGGAACAATAATCACCGCCTCTCCATGTCCGTGACTCATTTTTTGGCGTTTTAGGACTATAAAATTGGAATTCCGCCCGATTCTCATATTTTCGTATGCTATAACCCACGCCATCTGCATGGGCCAGGGCGCCCGGACCTGGATCGTCTAAAAATTTGCCAGCCCATCAAAAACAACCTAAGAAATAATAGTCACCGCCTCACCATGAATGTTACTCATTTTTTGCCGTTTTAGGGCCATAAAACTGCAATTTCGCCCGATTCCCAAATGTTAATGTGCTATAGTCCACACCATCTATATAGGCCCAGGCGACCAGACCCAGATCGCCAAATATTTTGTCGATCCATCAAAAACGACCTAAGGAATAATAGCCACCACCTCGCCATAACCGTTACTTGTTATTTTAGTGTTTTAGGGCCATAAAACTTAAATTCTGCTCGATTTCCAGATTTTCGTTTGCTATAACTCACACCATCTACATGGACCCGGGCGTCCAGACTCGGATCGCCTAAAATTTTGGCGGCCCATAAAAAATGACCTAAGGAACAATAGTTACCGCTTTTCCATGACTGTTACTCAATTTTCAGTGTTTTAGGGCCATAAAACATGAATTCTGCCCAATTCCTATAGTTCTTTTGTGTTATAGCCCATGCCGTCTTCATGGGCACGGGTGCCGGACCCGGATCCCCTAATTTTGTTATCCTATCAAACGACATAAGGAACAATAATCACCTTCTCTCCATCACCATTACTCAATTTTTGGAATTTTAGGGCTATAAAACTAGAATTCCGTTCGATTCCCAGATTTTCATGTACTATAGCCCACGCCATCTGCATGTGCCCGGGAAACTGGACCCGGATCGCCTAAAATTTTTTCGGCCCATCAAAAATGACCTAAGGAACAATAGTTACCGTCTCGCCATGCCCATTACACGTATCTTGGTATTTTAAGGCCATAAAACTGAAATTTCGCCCGATTTCCAAATTGTCGTATGCTATAGCCCACGCCATCTACATGGCCAGGGCGCCCAAATCTGGATTGTCTAAAATTATGCCAGCTCATTAAAAGTGACCTAGGAACAATAGTCACTACCTTGCCATGACTGTTACTTATATTTTGACGTTTTAGGGCTATAAAACTGGAATTCCGCCAGATTCCCAAATTTTCGTGTGTTATAGTCCATGCCATCTGCATGGGTCCAACAGACCAGACCCGGATCGCCTAAAATTTTGTCAGCCCATCAAAAACGACCTTAGGTAAAATATTCACCGCCTCGCCATGACCGTTACACGTATCTTGGTGTTTTAAGGCCATAAAATTGAAATTTTGCCCAATTTCCAAATTGTCGTATGCTATAGCCCACGCCATCTACATGGCCAGGGCGCCCAAACCCGGATTGTCTAAAATTATGCCAGCTCATCAAAAGTGACCTAGGAATAATAGTCACTGCCTCGCCATGACTGTTACTTATATTTTGACGTTTTAGGGCCATAAAACTGGAATTTTGCCAGATTCCCAAATTTTCGTGTGTTATAGTCCATGCCATCTGCATGGGCCCAAGAGACCGGACCCGGATCGCCTAAAATTTTGTCAGCCCATCAAAAACAACCTTAGGTAAAATATTCACCGCCTCGCCATGACCGTTACACGTATCTTGGTGTTTTAAGGCCATAAAACTTAAATTTCGCCCGATTTCCAAATTGTCGTATGCTATAGCCCACGCCATCTGCATGGGCCAGGGCACCGGACCCGGTCGCCTAAAATTTTGTCAGCCCATCAAAAACGACCTTAGGTACAATATTCACCGCCTCGCCATGACCGTTACACATATCTTGGTGTTTTAAGGCCATAAAACTAAAATTTCGCCCGATTTTCAAATTGTCGTATGCTATAGCCCATGCCATCTGCATGGGCCAGGGCATGGGACCCGGTCGCCTAAAATATTATTGTCCCATCAAACGACCCAAGGAACAATAGTCACTGCCTCGCCATAAACATTTCTCGTTTTTTAGCATTTTATGGCCATAAAACTGAAAATCTGCCCGATTCGCAAATGTTCGGTTGCTATAGCCCACGCCATATACATGGCCCCAGGCAACCATACCCGGATCGCATAAAATTTTGCCGGCCCATAAAAAATGACCTAAGGAATAATAGTCACTGCTTCAGAATGACTGTTACTTGATATTTGGCCCTTTGAGGTCCATAAAACTAGAATTCCGTCTATTTCCTAAAATTTCGTATGCTATAGCCCACGCCTTCTGCATGGGCCTGGACGATCGGACCTGGATCGCCTAAAATTTTTCATACCCATAAAAAATAACCCAAGGAACAATCGTCACCGCTTCGCCATGACCGTTACTCATTTTTGATATTTTAGGGCCATAAAATAGTAATTCCCCCTGATTTTCGGATTTTCGTATGCCGTAGCCCACACCATTTGCATGGGCTCGGTCACCCGGACCTTGATCGCCTAACATTTTGCCGGCCCATCAAAAATGACCTAAGGAACAATAGTCACCATCTCACCATAAAACTGGAATTTTACCCGATTCCTAGATTTTCGTATGCTATATACCACGCCATCTGCATGGGCCCGGGAGCTCGGATCCGAATCGCCTAAAATTTTGTTGGACCATAAAATATGACCTAAGAGACAATAGTCACCATCTCGCCATGACCATTCCTTATTTTTTTTTGTGTTTTTTAGCCATAAAACTGGAATTCCACATGATTCCCAGATTTTTCGTATGCTATAGCCCATGCCATCTGCATGGGCCCGGGCGTCCTGACCCTTATCGGCTTAAATTTTTCCGTCCCATTAAAAATGACCTAAGGAATAATAGTTACCGCCTCGCCATGACCGTTACTCATTTTTTAGCATTTTAGGGACATAAAACAGAAATTTCATTGATTCCTAGATTTTCGTGTGCTATAGCCCACGCCATCTGCATGAGCCTGCGCGTTTGAACTTGGTTTGCCTAAAATTTTAATGGCCCATCAAAAAAGTCCTAAGGAATAATAGTCACCACCTTGCCTTTGTCGTTACTCGTTTTATGGCATTTTAGGGCCATAAAACTGGAATTTCGCTCAATTCTCAGATTTTTGTGTGCTAATGCCCACGCCATTTGCATGGGCCTCGGTGCCCGGATCTGGATCGCCTTAAATTTTTCCGGCCCATAAATAATGACCTAAGGAACAAGAAACACCGCCTCGCCATGACCGTTACTCATGTTTTAGCGTTTTAGGATCATAAAATAGGAATTCTGCGTGATTTCTAGATTTTTGTGTGCTATTGCCTAGCCATCTGCAAGGGTGCGGGCGCTCGGACCCGGATCACCTAAATTTTTGCCGGCCCATCAAAAAAGACCTGAGGAATAATAGTCACTGTATCGCCATGACCATTACTCATATTTTGGCATTTAAGGCCATATAAATGGAATTTCGCTTGATTCCCAAATTTTTGTGTGCTATAGTCCACGCCATCTACATGGGCCCAGATAGCCTAATATTTTGCCGGCCTATTAAATATGACCTAAGAAACAATAGTTTACTGCCTCACCGTGATAGTTACTTATTTTTTGGCATTTTAGAGCCATAAAACTGGAATTCCGCCTGATTCCCAGATTTTCGGGTGCTATAGCCCACGCCATCTGCATGGGCACGGGCGGCCGGATCCGGATCGCCTAAAATTTTGCCGGTCCATGAAAAATGACCTAAGGAATAATAGTCACTGCCTTTCCATGACCGTTACTCCCGTTTTGGCGTTATAGAGCCATAAAACTGGAATTCCGCCCGATTCTAAGATATTTGTATGCTCTAACTCATGCCTTCTGCATGGCCCGAGCCATTAGACCCGGATCGCCTAAAACTTTATCGGCCCATAAAAAACAACCTAAGGAAAAATAGTTACCGCGCCAACATTACCGTTACTCATGTTTTGGTATTTTAGGGCTATAAAACATGCATTGTACCTCATTTCCATATTTTCGTGTGCTATAACTCACACCTTCATCATGGGCCTAGGCAACCGGACACGGATCGCTTAAAATTTTACCGGCCCATAAATAAAAACCTAAGGAACAATAGTCACTACCTCGCTATGAACGTTACTCAATATTTGGTGTTTTAGGGTCATAAAAGTGGAATTCCGCCTGATTCCCATATTTTGGTGTGTTAGAGCCCATGCCTTCTGCATAGGCCCGAACGACCGGACCAGGATCGCCTAAAGTATTCCGGCCCATCAAAAATGACCTAAGGAACATTAGTCACTGCCTTACCATGACCATTACTCATTTTTAGCGTTTCAGGGTCATAAAACTGGAATTACGCCTGATTCCAAGATTTTCATGTGCTCTAACCCACGCCTTCTGGATGAGCTCGGGCAACCGGACCTAGATCGCTTAAAATTTTATCGGCCCATCAAAAATGACCTAAGAACAAATAATCACTGTCTCTCCATAATTGCTACTCATTTTTTAGCGTTTTAGGATCATAAAATTAAAATTCCGTCCGATTCCTAGATTTTCGTGTGCCATAGCCCACCCCTTTTGCATGGACTCGTACGACCAAACTCGGATCTCCTAAAATTCTGCGGGCCCATAAAAATGCCCTAAGGAACAATAACCCCGCCTTGTCATGATCGTTACTCATTTTTTAGCGTTTTAGGGCTATAAAACTGGAATTCTGCCCGATTTTCAAATTTTCGTGTGCAGAGCCCACGCCTTCTGCATGAGCCCGGGCGACCGGACCTGGATCGCCTAAAAATTTGTCGGCCCATAAAAAATGACATAAGGAAAAATATTCACCGCCTCATCATGACCATTACTTATGTTTTGGGATTTTAGGGCCATAAAATTAGAATTCCGTCCGATTCTCAGATTATTATGTGCTATAGCCAAGCTATCTGCATGGGACCGGGCATCCGGACACGGATCGTCTAAAATATTGCCGGCCCATCAATAACGACCTAAGGAATAATAGTTACAGACTCGCCATGACCGTTACTATTTGTTTTGGAAATTTTAGGGCCATAAAACTGGAATTCCGCTCGATCTCAGATTTTCATGTGCTATAGCCCCCGCCATTTGCATGGTCCCGGCCGCCCAGACCATGATCATCTAAAAAGTTTTCGGCCCATAAAAAATGACCTAAGGAACAATAGTCACCGCCTCACCATGATCGTTACTCTTTTTTGGCGCTTTAGGGCCATAAAACTAGAATTCTTCACGATTCTCACATTTTCTTGTGTTATAGCCCACACCATCTGCATGGGCCCGGGTGCCCAGACCCTGATCGCCTAAATTTTTTCGACCCATCAAAAATGACCTAAGGAATAATAGTCACCACCTCACCATAACCGTTACTTAGTTTTTGGTGTTTTAGGGCCATAAAAACTAGAATTCTGAACGGTTCCCAAATTTTTGTGTGTTATAGCCCATGCCATCTGCATGTGCCCCGACGTACGGACCCGGATCGCCTTAAATTTTTTCGGCCCATCAAAATTGACTTAAGGAACAATTCTTCCTCCCCATGACCGTTACTTATTTTTATGGCGTTGTAAGGTCATAAAACAGGAATTCCGCCTCATTCTCAGATTTTCGTGTGCTATGGTGGCCTATGCCATCTGCAAGGGCCCGGGCGCTCGGACCTGGACCGCCTAAAATTTTTTCGGCCCATCGAAAAGGACCTAAGGAATAATAGTCACCACCTCGCCATGACCATTACTTGTTTTCTGGTGTTTTAGGGCCATAAAAATGAAATTTCGTCCGATTCCCAAATGTTTTGGTGCTATAGCGCACGCCATCTGCATGGGAAAGGACATCTAGACCCGAATCGCTTAAAATATTTTCAGCCTATAAAAAATGACCAAAGGAATAATAGTCACCGCCTCGCCATGACTGTTACTCATTTGTTTGCGTTATAGAGACATAACACTGGAATTCCACCTGATTCCAAAATTTTCGTATGCTATATGCCTTCTGCATAGTCGAGCGACCGAACTCGGATCGACTAAAATTTTTTCGACCCATAAACACGACCTAAAAAATAATAGTCACCGCCTTTCCATGACCGTTACTCATTGTTTGGCGTTTTAGGGCCATAAAACTGTAATTCCGCCCAATTCTCAAATTTTCGTGTGCTATAGCCCACGCCTTCTACATGGGCCCGGGAGACCGGACCCAAGGCGCCTAAAATTTTTCCGGCCATAAAACACGACTTAAGAAATAATAGTCACTGTCTTGCAGTGACCACTACTCATTTTTTGACGTTTTAGGACCATAAAATTGAAATTCCACTTGATTCCCATATTTGTGTGTGTTATAGCCCATGCCTTTTGCATGGGCCCAAGCCACCATACCCGGTTTACCTAAAATATTGCCGGACCATAAAATAATCTAAGGAACAATAGTCACCGCCTCGCCATTACCGTTACTCATTTTTTGGTATTTTAGGGCTATAAAACTGGAATTCTATCTGATTCGCAGATTTTCGTGTGTTATAGCACACACATTCTGCATGGGCCCAGGCCACCATACCTGGTTCACCTAAAATATTTTCGTCCCATAAAAAATGACCTAAGGAATAATAGTCACCAGCTCGCCATAACCGTTACTCGATTTTGGCGTCTTAGGGCCATAAAACTGGAATTTTGTTCGATTAACAGATTTTCGTGTGCTATAGCACACACCATCTGCATGGCCCCGGGACAGCATACGTGGTTCACCTAAAATATTGACGGCCCATAAAAAGACCTGAAGAACGATAGTCACCGCCTCACCATGACTATTACTCATTTTTTGGCATTTTAGGAACATAAAATTAGAATTCCGCCGGATTCTCGGATTTTCGTATGCTATAGCCCACGCCTTTTGCATGGGCCTGGATGACCGGACTCGAATCACCTAAAATTTTGCCGATCCATCAAAAAGCGACCAAAGAAACAATAGTCCCTGCCATGCCATGATCGTTACTCGTTTTTTGGCATTTTAGGGCCATAGAACTGAAATTTCGCCCGATTCCCAGATTTTTGTATGTTATAGCCCACGCCTTCTGCATGGGCCCAGGCCACCATACCCGGTTCTCCTAAAAAGTTATTGTCCCATAAAAAATGACCTAAGGAACAATAGTCACCGACTCGCCATGACCGATTCGCAGATTTTCGTGTAACATTTTGCCGGTCCATCAAAAATGACATAAGAAATAATAGTCATCGTCTCACCATGACAATTACCTATTTTTGTTTTTTGCATTTTAGGGCCATAAAATTAGAATTCTGCCCGATTCCTGGATTTCCGTATGTTACAACCCACGCCATCTTTATGGGCTCAAGCGACTAGACCCTGATCGCCTAAAATTTTGACGGCCCATCAAAAATGACCTAAGGAACAATAGTCACTACCTCGACATGATCGTTACTCGTATTTTGGCATTTTAGGGCTATAAAACTGAAATTTTGCCCGATTTCTAGATTTTCATGTGCTCCCACGCCTTCTACATGGGCCCGGGCGATAGTTCTGGATATCCTAACATTTTACTGACAGATCAAAAATAATTTAAGGAACAATAGTCACTGTCTCGCCATAACCGGTACTTATTTTTTGGAGTTTTAGGGCCATAAAACTAGAATTTTGCCCGATTCTAAATTATCGTGTGCTATAGTCCACGCCTAATGTATGGGCCCAGGCCACCGGACCCAGATTCCCTAAAATTTTGTCGGTCCATAAAGAACAACTTAAAGAAAAATAGTCACCGCCTCGACATGATCGTTACTCATATTTTGGCGTTTTAGGCCTATAAAACTAGAATTCTGTCTGATTCCGAGATTTTCGTATGCTATAGCCTTCGCCTTCAGCATGGGCGGGTCTAAAAACCTTTTGGACCATAAAATATGACCTAAGGAATAATAGTCACCAACTCTCCATGGCTGCTACTCATTTCTTGACATTTTAAGGCAATTAAACAGGAATTCCTCCCGATTTTCAGATTTTCATATGCTATAGCCCACACCTTCTACATGTGCTCGGGCGACCGAATCCGGATTGCCTAAATTTTTTTGGCCCATGTAAAGTGACTTAAGGAACAATAGTCATTGCCTCTCAAAGTCTGTTACTCATTGTTTGGTGTTTTAGGGCCATAAAACTGGAATTCCGCTAGATTCCTAGATTTTTATTTTCTATTGCCTACGCCTTTTGCATGGGTCTGGGTTACCGGACCCAGATCGCCTAAAATATTGTCGGCCCATCAAAAACTTCCTAAGGAACAATAGTCACCTCCTCTTCATGACCGGTCATTTGTTTTGGTCGTTTTAGGTCCATAAACTGAAATTTCGCTCGATTCTTAGATTTTCGTGTGCTATAACCCACCGCCTTCTACATGGGCCTGGACGATCGGACCCGGATCACCTAAAATTGTGTCGGCCCCTCAGAAACAACCCAAGGAACAATAATAATCGCCTCTCCATGACCGTTACTCGTTTTTGGCGTTTTAGGGCCATAAAACTGGAATTTCGCCCGATTCTTAGATTTTCGTGTGCTATAGCCCACTCCTTCTATATGGGCCTGGGCCACCAGACCCGGATCGCCTAAAATTTTGTCGGCCCATCAAAAAATACCTAAGGAATAATAGTCACCTCCTCGCCATGACCGTTACTCATTTTTTTGTGTTTTAGGGCCATAAAACTGGAATTTCGCCTGATTCCCAAATTTTCTTGTGCTATAGCCCACGCCTTCTCGATGGGCCCAGGAGACCAGATCTGGATTGCTTAAAATTTTGTCGGCCTATAAAAAATGACCTAAGAAATAATAATCATGCCTCACCATGACCGTTACTCGTGTGTTGGCATTTTAGGGCCATTAAATTAGAATTACGCTCGATTCCAAAGTTTTCGTGTGCTATAGCTCACGCCTTATGCATGGACCTGGGCGATCGGACCTGGATCGCAAAAAATTTATGGGCCCATAAAAAATGATATAATGAATAATAGTCATCGCTTAGCCATTTCCGTTTATGCATTTTGGCGTTTTAGGGCCATAAAATCAGAATTCAGGACAATTCCCAGATTTTTGTGTTCTATTCTCAAGCCATCTGCATGAATTCGAGCAACCAGTCCCGAATCTCCTAAAATTTTCTGGGCCCATAAATAATGAACAATAGTCATTGATTCTCCATGACCGTTCGTCGCTTTTTTGGTGTTTTAGGGCCATAAAACATAAATTCAGGAAGATTCCCAATTTTTTTGTCCTATAGTCCACGCCATCTGCATGATTTCAAGCGACCGACCTTGAATTTCCTAAAATTTTGTGAGCCTATCTAAAAGGACCTAATAAACAAGAATTCAAGACGATTCCCAGATTTTTATGTGTTATAGTCCACACAATCTACATGAATTCGATCGACCGACTCCGAATCTCCTGAAATTTTGCGGCCCATAAAAATGACCTAATGAACAATAGTCATCGGTTCTCTATGATATTCCTCATTTTTTAGAATTTAAGGACCGTAAAACACGAATTCATGATGATTCTCAGATTTACGTGTGCTATAGTCCATGCCATCAGCATGAATTCGATCGACTGGTCCTGAATCTCCTAAAATGTTACGGGCCCATCAGAAACTACCAAATGAACAATAGTCCTCGCTTCGCCATGATTGTTCCTCATTTTTTGGCATTTTAGGGCCATAAAACTGGAATTCAGTACGATTCCCATTATTTAGTGTGCTATAGTCCACGCCAACTGCATGAATTCGGGCAATCGGCCCCGAATCTTCTAAAATTTAGCAGGCCCATCAAAAATGCCCTAATGAAACATAGTCATTGTTTCCCCATGGTCGTTCCTCATTTTTTTTTTGGTGTTTTAGGCCCATAAAACAGGAATTAAGGACGATTCCAGGATTTTCGTGTGCTACAGTCCACGTTAAAATAACAACAACACAGTATAATCCCACTAGTGGGGTCTGGGAGGGTATTGTGTACGCAGACCTTACCCCTACCCTGGGGTAGAGAGGCTATTTCCGATAGACCCTCGGCTTCCTCCCTCCAAAAACTCCCCACCTTGCTCTTGGGGTGACTCAAACTCACAACCTCTTGGTTGGAAGTGGAGGGTGCTCACCACTAGAGCAACCTACTTTTGTCAATTGGCAATTGACAAGAGTCCACGTGATCTATATGAATTCGGGTAATTGGCCCCGAATCCCCTAAAATTATGTGGACCCATAAAACAAACGACCTAGTGAATGATAGTCATCACTTCACCATGATTGTTCCCCATTTTTTGGAATTTTAGGGCCCTAAAACAGGAATTTAGGATCATTCTCAGATTTTCGTAGGCTATAATCCATACCATCTGCATGAATTCGAGCGACTGACCCCGATTCTGTTAAAATATTTTGGGCCCATCAAATTCGACCTAATGAACAATATTCATCTCATTGCCATGTCCGTTTCTCATTTTTTGGCCTTTTTGGGCCATAAAACAGTATATGTATGAATTCGAGCAACTGGCCCCGAATCTCTTAAAATTGTGTGGGTCCATCAAAAACGACCTAATGAACAATAGTTATCGCTTCGCCATGACCGTTGGTCATTTTTGGCCTTTTAGGGCCATAAAATAGGAATGTAGGACGATTCTCAGATTTTCGTGTGCTATAGTCCACACTATCTGCATGAATTCGGGCGACCGACCCCAAATCTATTAAAAGATTTTGGGCCCATTAAAAGACGTAATGAGAAATAGTCATTGCTTCGTCATGACCATTTTTTGGCATTATAGGGTCATAAAACAGGAATTCAAGACGATTCTCAGATTTTCGTATGCTATAGTCCATGACATCTGCATGAATTCGGGCGATTGGCTCCGAATCTTCTTAAATTTTACGAGCCAATCAAAAAATGACTTGATGAAAAATAGTCATCTCTTTTCCATGACTGTTTCTCCCCTTTTAACCTTTTAAGGCCATAAAACAGGAATTCAGAATGATCTCCAGATTTTTGTGTGCTACAATCCACGCCATCTGCATGAATTCGGGCGACCAACACCGAATCTTCTAAAGGTTTGTGGGCCCATAAAAATGATCGAATAAACAATAGTCATTGTTTCTCTATGACCATTCCTTATTTTTTGGTATTTTAGGGCCATAAAATAGGAACTCGGTAAGATTCTCATATTTTCGTGTGTTATACTCTACGATGTCTGCATGAATTCGAGCGACCGGCTTCGAATCTCCTGAAATTTTTCGGGCCCATAAAAATGACCTAATGAACAATAGTCATATCTTCTCCATGACTGTTCCTCATTTTTTAGAATTTAAGGGCCATAAAACATAAATATAGGACGATTCCCAGATTTTCTATGCTGTAATCTACGCCATCTGCATGAATACGGGCGACCGACTCCAAATCTCATAAAATTTTGTGGGCCTATCAAAAACTACCTAATGAACAATAGTCATCATTTCGCCATGACCGTCCTTCGGTTTTTGGCATTTTAGGGCCACAAAACAGGAATTCAACAAGATTTCAAGATTTTCATGTGCTATAGTCCACGCCAACTGTATGAATTCGGGCGATCGGCCCGGAATCTCCTAAAATTAGCGGACCCATAAATATGCCCTAATGAACAATAGTCATCGTTTCGTCATAGACATTCCTCATTGTTTTGGTGTTTTAGGGCCATAAAATAGGAAATCAAGACGATTCCCAAATTTTTGTGTGCTACACTCCATGCCATATGCAAGAATTCGGGCAACCGGCCCCGAATGTCCTAAAATTTTGTGGGCCCATAAAAATGACCTAATGAAAAGTAGTCATCGCTTCGCCAAGAATGTTCATCATTTTTTTGGCGTCTTATGTTTATAAAATAAGAATTCGAGACGATTCCCAGATCTTCGGGTGCTACAGTCCACGCCATCTACATGAAATCATGCAACCAACTCTGAATCTTCTAAAATTTTGTGGTCCCATAAAAAACTACCAAAGGAATAATAGTCATCCTTTCGCCATAATCGTTCTTCGTTTTTTGGCATTTCAGGGCCATAAAATAGAAATTTAGGACGATTCCCAGATTTTCATGTGTATAGTCTATGCCAATTGCATGAATTCGGGCGACCGGCCCCAAATCTCCTAAAATTTAACGGGCCTATCAAAAATTTCCTATTGAACAACAGTCATCGCTGCTCCATGATCGTTTCTTATGTTTTGGTATTTTAGGGGCATAAAACAGGAATTCAGCACGATTCCCAGATTTTCATGTGCCACAGTCCATGTCATCTGTATGAATTAGGGCAACTGGCCCAAAAGCTTCTAAAATTTTGTAGGTACAACAAAAACGATCTAATGAACAATACTCTATCGCCTTGCCACGACCGTTCCTCATTTTTTGACGTTTTAGGGCCATAAAATAGTAATTAAAGACGATTCCCAAATTTTTGTGTGCTATAGTCCATGCCATCTACATGAATCCGGGCGACTAGCTCCAAACCTAATGAAAAATAGTCATAGCTTTGCCACAATTGTTTCTCCTTTTTAGGTATTTTAGGGCTATAAAATAAGAATTCAAGACGATTCACAGATTTTGGTGTGCTACAGTCCACGCCATCTGTATGAATCGGGCGACCGTCCCTGAATCTTCTAAAATTTTATGGGCCCATCAAAAATGACCTAATGAACAAAAACATCGCTTTTCATGAACGTTCCTCGATTTTTGGCATTTTAGGGCCATAAAATAGGAATTCACCAAGACTCCTACATTTTCGTGTGTTATATATAGTCCACACTATCTTCATGAATTTGGGCGACTGGCTCCGAATCTCTTAAAATTTTGCGGGCCCACCAAAAATGACCTAATGAATAGTAGTCATCGCTTTGCCATGACCATTCTTCATTTTTTGGCATTTTAGGGCCATAAAACAGGAATTCATAATGATTCCCAGATTTTCGTGTGTTGTAGTCCATGCTATCTGCATGAATTCGGACAACCGACCCCGAATCTTCTAAAATTATGTGGGACTATAAAAAATGACCTAATGAACAATAGTCATCGCTTCGCCATAACCGTTCTTCACGTTTTGGCATTTTAGGGCCATAAAACAGGAATTCGGCAATATTTCAAGATTCTCGTGTGCTATAGTCCATGACAACTACATGAACTCGGGAGACCGGTCTCGAATCTCTTAAAATTTAGCGGGCCCATCAAAAAAATCCCTAATGAAAAATAGTCATCTCTTCTCCATGACCGTTCCTCATCTTTTGGTGTTTTAAGTCTATTAAACAGGAAATCAGGACGATTCCCAAATTTTTGTGTGCTATAGTCCACATCATTTGCAAGAATTCGGGAATCCGGCCCCTGAATCTCCTAAATTTTTTTGGGTCCATAAAAAATGACTTAATGAACAATAGTCATCACTTTTCCATGACCGTTCCTCATTTATTAACGTTTTAGGGAGATAAAACAGGAATTCAGGACGATTTCTAGATTTTCGTATGTTGTAGTCCACGCCATATGCATGAATTCAGGAAACGGCTCCGAATCTCCTAAAATTTTGTGGGCCCATCAAAAACTACCAAATAAATAATAGTCATCGCTTCACCTTGACCGTTCTTCATTTTTTGGCAATTTAGGGCCATAAAACATGAATTCAGGACGATTTCTAGACTTTCAGCCATCTGCATTAATCTAGGCGACTAACTCCGAATCTCCTAAAATTTGGCAAGCCTATAAAAATGACCTAATGAACAATAGTCATCGTTTCGCCATGGTCGTTCCTCATGTTTTGGCATTTTATGGTCACAAAACATGAATTCAAGATGATTTCCAGATTTTCATATGTTGTAGTCCATGCCATCTGCATGAATTCGGGAGACCATCCAGAATCTCCTAAAATTTTGCGGGCCCATAAAAAATGACCTAATGAACAATAGTCATCGCTTCGCCATGACAGTTCCTCATGTTTTGGCGTTTTAGGGCCATAAAATAGGAATTCATGACGATTCCTAGATTTTCGTGTGCTATAGTCCATGCCATCTACATGACCAAGTATAATCCCACAAGTTGGGTTTGAGAGGGTAGTGTGTACGTAGACCTTACCCCTACTTGGACAGGATAGGACATGTTAATGTTGAACTTATTGTTGATGTCGAACGATTAAACTAATTTTATACTCCCTTTGTTTCAAAAATATTGACACTATTTTTTCCTAATTAGTCTGTTTCAAAAATATTAGCATCTTTCAATATTTCCTTAATAAGAAGCATTTATAGCCACACAAATGCTATGCACGTTTCAGACCACAAGTTTCTAAAGTTGTACAACCACACAAATACTATGGCTTATTTAAGACAATATATCTCAAAATTCTTCACTTCTTTATTAAAGTTTGTATCAAATCAAACTAAAACAATCTTTTTAGAATATATTGAGTATAAATTATAACCAATTTCATTTTGCTATAGGACGTGCTAAAGTTTCTTAAAGAGCGAGAAGATAAGTAAACTACATTTCAACTATATATTTATCATTTATGTCTTTGGAATTGCAGATCCTAGGTGATACCTTTGACACTCAGATGCAACAGCTTTTAGACAATTCACTTCACTTTGAGCGTCCAAGCTCCATTCTTGAAGTGCATGCTTTGTTGGTGTGCATCCAATAGATGTCATATACAGTTTCTTTCAAACACAAATTCATTTTTTGTTGTGGGAGTAGGTAAAGTCTACTGCTCCAGCTATATCAATAGCCATATAGAAGATGTATAGCATGTACATCACATTTTGCCAAATTGAAATCAAGTTGAGCAACGAGCACATGACTCCTCCTAGTAACAGTTCATAAAACCAATTTGCATTTGAAGTTCAAGACTAAGAAATCATTTGTGATTTACTAGATCAATACTAGAATTTCAGAAACCTTTTACTTTTGAAGTGCTCATCTTGATCAAGGCAAAGGTCCATACAAAGGCTCTCCTACTTAGGGTACATAATAAAGCATTTACATATGAACTGGTTGGAAACTGAGGTCTATAGATTTGTTCACAGCATCCAGCACACTAAAAAGTAACTCTTACTGTAGATTCAAAAGCATTTTCACTAGAGAGAGTCTGAAGGCACAACTCACCTCATGCACATATTTATTCCCCTCCGTGTTTAACAAGTCATGGCACATTGAGTCATATGTCCAGTCATGTATGATGGGAGAAACCTGTAAATAGGAGGGGAATAGAGAAGCATGTCAAGAAAATGAAAAAAAGACAAAGATTAACATGAGAATGGATCAACTGAAACCTGCTCTACTGATCTATCCACAATAAGCAACTCGCATGTTTCTGTTTGCGGAAAGTGAGGAAGAGTGTATTTGTACTTTGTAAGCGAATTTAAATTTAGCAAGGTCAACTTTATGCTCGAAAGCCACAGATCAAGATCTGAATGCTTACCCGTAATGAAGCAAAAACTGTTGCAATGCGGTTAGCCATCATATTCAAACACAAGTCACCCTTCCGAGAACCTTAATCATCTCCGAAACACTAAAGGATAATACGCGCGCGTGTGTAAGGACGTGATAGATCGGTTACATCTCACTGAGATGGTTTATAAACTGATAGGACTGTTATAAATCTGTATTGCTGTAATAAACAATTAAATCATTAAACTTTCTGAAATATATAAACAAAACAGAAAGTTAGTAATACTTGTTTAACGAAATAAATTCTGGAAAAACAGTATAGGAATAAATCGAGCACACTGAATACACAGTGTGTCTTTAAGAAAATTATTCCCCTCAAGTACCCGAGGTGCTGGAATATATCCTCCCAGGATAGAACGATTTAACTCACCGGAGTGTTGGTACCAAAAAAACGCCGGTGAACAGCGAGTCACTCGAAGGCTTTAAAATACACTGGAATTTTTGTGCAGAAGAAGAAGAAGAAGATCAGAAAATTTCGTAAGGAAAGATTCTGGGATTCAAAGTATATTTATAGAGTTGCTAGCATTGTTTCTAAAAAGGTTTGCAACCTTTCAGAAACAGTCATGGCTGTTGGAACAGGTTGTTTGAAATATTGCGAAAAAACGGATTTAAAATAATCCGGGAAAGAAAACGGGCCTGACCGGACCGGGTCGTTAATTATTTATTTAATTAATTAAATAATTGAAAGAAATTTTGTCCAAAAAGACCAAATCCAAATCCGAAGCCGAAGCGGAGCCGAGCGAGCGACGACGACGACGGCGCGAGGCTTGCCTTCTTCTTAACTCTTTAAGAGCTAGAAGAAGAGCAATTATATATATACCCATCAAAAGCCTTTTCTTCCTCCAATATGGGACAATGTCCCTTTGCCAAGGAGGGAAACTCAAATATTTTATTTTTCCTCCATTTCTCATTCACCCTCTTTAAGCTACACAAGCTTAAAATCCCAACAATCCCCCACAAGAATGGGGAATGGCTATAAAATAAAGGAATGCACGGACGCGTGTGTGTTTTACATGCAAGAATTAATTGCATCTGGATAAGTGGGTTTCCCTTTGAACTTTCCGTAGTGAACTTATATCGAATATACTCGGTCAATCAGTAGATTTGATATCTTTGAACCGTCGAGCTTTGTTGTATACCTAGACAACATAAGTCACACAATCAATCCTTAACCATCTATGGTTCTCACGGTTGTGTTCGTTTCAGCCATGAACACCGCCTGGTTTCATGAGTGCTTAGAGAATGGGCCTTTACTTTCATTCCCCTTGAAGCGGCTTACACTTCACACTCACATAGGTGATTTCTAAACGTGTAATCCTATAGACACACTATCTGGTCATATCCTGCCAGACTTAGCAAATCATTAAAAAACCTTTAAGCTTTGTTGACTCATCAAAAAGCCTTAATGCTTTACCTCGATTTCTGAACATTGTCTTCATCACGAGAATGGGTTGAGTTATTTGACAATGTTGAACCGTCATTCATAACTTTGTTTGATCTCTTTGAACCTAGCTCGTGGGATCTCCAGTCTGCTAGGTAGAGTTACCGCCATGATGACTTGTCCTAGACCTTAACCCCATTCCCTTTGATGATCTTTCAACTGCCTCTCTAGATAGGCCTTTTGTAAGTGGATCCGATATGTTATCTCTTGACTTTACGTAGTCAATTGTGATAACACCACTAGAGAGTAGTTGTCTAACAGTATTGTGTCTCCGTCATATATGACGAGATTTTCCGTTATACATAACGATCCCTGCCCTGCCTATTGCCGCTTGACTATCACAATGTATACAAATAAGTGCCAAAGGTTTGGGCCAAAATGGAATATCTTTCAAAAAATTCCGGAGCCATTCAACTTCTTCACCGGTCTTATCTAAAGTTATGAATTCAGATTCCATTGTAGAACGGGCGATGCATGTTTGTTTGGATGATTTCCAAGACACTGCTCCACCCCCAATTGTGAAAACATATCCACTCGTGGATTTAACTTCAGATGGTCCAGTGATCCAATTTGCATCACTATATCCCTCGATCACGGAGGGATATTTGTTATAATGCAAAGCGTAATTTTGGGTATGTTTGAGATACCCCAAAACTTGTTTCATTGCCATCCAATGTATGTGATTGGGATTACTTGTAAACCGACTCAGTTTACTAATAGCACATACTATATCTGGTCGCGTACAATTCATGATATACATCAAACTTCCCAATACTCTTGCATAGTACAGTTGTGAGTCACTTTCACCTTTATTCTTTTGAAGTGTATGACGTAACTCACGTCAATTGGAGTCCTGGCAATTTTGAAATCCAAATACTTGAACTTGTCAAGTACCTTTTCAATGTAGTGAGATTGTGATAATGCTAGACCTTATGGAGTCTTGTGAATTCTGATTCCTAAGATCACATCAGCAACTCCTAAGTCTTTCATATCGAATTTGCTAGCCAACATGCGCTTAGTAGCATTTATATATGCCATGTTTTTGGTCATTATCAACATGTCATCAATATATAAACAAACAATGACTTCATGACCTGGACTATTTTTAATGTAAACATATTTGTCGCACTCGTTGATTTTAAACCCACTTGCCAACATTGTTTGGTCAAATTTGGCATGCCATTGTTTGGGTGCTTGTTTAAGTCCATAAAGTGACTTAACAAATTTGCACACTTTCTTTTCTTTACCAAGAACCACAAAACTCTTAGGTTGTTTCATATAAATCTCTTCCTCTAATTCTCCATTTAAGAAAGCTGTTTTAACATCCATTTGATGGATTTCAAGACCATACACGGCCGCTAGTGCTACTAACACCCTAATAGATGTTATCCTCGTTACTGGCGAGTAAGTGTCAAAGTAATCAAGGCCTTCCTTTTGTCTATAACCTTTGACAACAAGTCTTGCCTTATATTTGTCAATAGTGCCATCAGCTTTCACTTTCCGTTTAAAGATCCATTTCGAACCTAAAGGCTTATTTTCCGGAGGAAGATCTACCAATTCCCATGTATGGTTATCCAAAATTGATTGAATCTCACTATTGACTGCCTCTTTCCAAAACGCTGAATCAGAAGATGACATAGCTGCTTTAAAAGTTTGAGGTTCATTTTCAAGCAAGAATGTCACCAAATCTGGTCCAAAGGAAGTAGATGTTCTTTGACGTTTGCTACGCCTTGGATCTTCTATACTTGGAGTATTTTCCTTTGGTTCTTCCCGAGGTCGTTTAGGTCTTTCACTTAACGACTCACATTTAGTTTTATACGGATAGATGCTTTCAAAGAATTCAGCATTATCTGATTCCATTACCGTATTAACGTGAATTTCGGGATTATCGGATTTATGAACCAAAAACCGACATGCTTTTCTGTTTGTAGCATATCCAATGAAAATGCAATCAATAGTTTTTCGTCCGATTTTAACCCTTTTAGGTAAAGGAACTTGTACCTTTGCTAGATACCCCCACACTTTGAAATATTTCAAGTTGGATTTTCTTCCTTTCCATTTTTCATATGGAATAGATTACGTTTTGCTGTGGGGTTGGTACTCTGTTGAGTATTCGGTTAGCTGTAAGGATCGCTTCGCCCCACAAACTCTGCGGTAATCTGGAACTTATTAATAAAAAATTCATCATTTCCTTTAATGTCCGATTTTTTCTTTCCGCAATTCCATTAGATTGAGGTGTGTAAGGTGTAGTAGTTTGATGGATAATTCCATATTCCGAACATATTTCTACAAATGGAAATTCATATTCTCCACCCCGATCACTTCTAATCATTTTGATCTTTTTATTCAATTGATTCTCCACTTCATTCTTGTATTGCTTAAATACTTCAATTGCTTCATCCTTACTATTAAGCAAATAAACATAACAATATCGAGTGCAATCGTCAATAAAAGTAATAAAATACTTTTTCCCACCTCGAGATGGTGTCGACTTCATATCACAAATGTCAGTATGAATTAAGTTAAAAGGATTTGAATTCCTTTCAATAGACCTATAAGGATGTTTTACAAACTTAGACTCAACACATATTTGACATTTTGATTTATTACACTCGAATTTAGGCAATACTTCTAAATTAATTAACTTTCGCAAGGTTTTGTAATTGACATGTCCTAAACGAATATGCCATAAATCATTTGACTCCAATAAATAAGAAGAAGCTGAAATTTTATTCATACTGTCAACAACCATTATATTTAGTTTGAAGAGGCCCTATGTGAGGTAGCCCTTTCCAACATACATTTCATTCTTGTTTACAACAACTTTATCAGAAACAAATACACATTTGAATCCATTCTTAATAAGCAAAGAAGTAGAAACTAAATTATTCCTAATAGTAGGAACATAAAGAACGTTGTTGAGCGTTAACACCTTGCCGGAAGTAATCTTCAGGAATATCTTCCCATAACCTTCAATCTTGGCTGTTGCAGTATTTCCCATGGAAAGCTCTTCTTTGGGACCAGCAGTAGAGTAAGTCGCAAATGCTTCCTTGACAGCACAAACATGTCGAGTGGCTCCAGAGTCAATCTACCACTCCTTCGGATTTTCAACTAGGTTGCATTCCGAAAGCATTGCACACATATCATCAATGTCATCATTCTTCTCCACTATGTTGGCCTGTCCCTTCTTCTTATACTTTTTCGGGAGACGACAATCAGGGGCTTTGTGACCGATTTTTCCACAATTGTAGTAGCTGCCCTTGAATTTCTTTTTGTTCTGCTCCTTAGTCTGTCTAGAAGACCTCTTTCTCTTCTTACTTTTTGGAGCAGTCTCCTCAACGATATTAGCTCCCATGATCGTTGAATTTCCACGAGACTTCTTCTCGGCTATTTTGTTGTTTTCCTCAATCTTGAGACGAATCACAAGATCTTCCAACTTCATTTCTTTGCGCTTGTGCTTAAGATAGTTCTTGAAATCTCTCCACGAAGGAGGCAATTTTTCAATCATTGCAGCCACTTAAAATGCTTCATTCACAATCATACCTTCAGCAATAAGGTCATGAAAAATAAGTTGAAGCTCCTGAACTTGGGTTCCAACAGTTTTGCTGTCTATTATTTTATAGTTTAGAAACTTGGCAACCACGAACTTCTTCAAGCATGCATCTTCAGTCTTGTACTTCTTCTCAAGTGCGTCCCATAATTCTTTCGAAGTATTCATCGCACTGTACAAATTGTACAAGTCATCCTCTAAAGCGCTTAAGATATAGCCTTTGCAAAGAAAATCTGCCTGCTTCCACGCCTCAATAATCATGAATTTCTCGTTGTCTAGCATGTCCGCAGCAGGCACTGGAGGTTCTTCACTAGTGAATTTCTGCATACCAAATGTGGTAAGCCAGAAGAACACCCTTTCCTGCCATCCTTTGAAGTTGGCTATAGAAAGTTTTCCCGGTTTCTCTGCCGGTGGAACAATAGTCCGGCTTGACGAGGCTATCGTCGTTGCCGCAACAGTCGCAGAAGAATTTCAGTTATCAATTGTCATTTCTCACTGTAAACAACAGAAGAGTTCAATTAATGGCAAAACCAGAACAGTAAACAATACTGCTATTAACAACAACCGGTATGTATAATAAATAAAATCGAAGTTTTTATATACCGTTTCACAGAAAACGATGAAGTTTTTATGTTCTTCAAATCGTTTTCTGAATTTCAATACTCTGATAAAATTTTAATATCTTCAAATCAGAATAGTAAAATTCAGAAGTAGTAGAAAACCACACAGGTTTTAATCTCCACAAACAAAATACAGAATATAATAAAATAATTTCCTTAAGATTGTTATAAATCTATATTACTGCAATAAATAATTAAATCATTAAACTTTCTGAAATATATAAACAAAACAGAAAGTTAGTAATACTTGTTTAACGAAATAAATTCTGGAAAAACATTATAGGAATAAATCGAGCCCACTGAATACACAATGTGTCCTTAAGGAAATTATTCCCCTCAAATACCCGAGGTGCTGGAATATATCCTCCCAGAATAGAACGATTTAACTCACCGGAGTATTGGTACCAAAAAACGCCGGTGAACAACGAGCCACTCGAAGGCTGTAAAACACACTGGAATTTTTGTGCAGAAGAAGAAGATGAAGAAGAAGAAGAAGAAGATCAGAAAATTTCGTAAGGAAAGATTCTGGTATTCAAAGTATATTTATAGAGTTGCTGGCATTGTTTCTGAAAAGATTTGCAACCTTTCAGAAACAGCCATGGCTGTTGGAACAGGTTGTTTGAAATATTGCGGAAAAACGGATTTAAAATAATCCGGAAAAGAAAACGGCCCTGATCGAATTTTTCGTTAATTATTTAATTAATTAATTAAATAATTGAAAGGAATTTTGTCCAAAAAGATTAATCAATCAATCTTTGACCAAAGCCGAGCCGAGCGAGCGATGACGACGACGGCGCGAGGCTTGTCTTCTTCTTAACTCTTTAAGAGCTAGAAGAAGAGCAATTATATATATATATACCCATCAAAAGCCTTTTCTTCCTCCAATATGGGACAATGTCCCTTTGCCAAGGAGGGAAACTCAAATATTTTATTTTCCCTCCATTTCTCATTCACCATCTTTAAGCTACATAAGCTTAAAATCTCAACAAGGACCACATTAGCATTATACAAAAGAATTTCCTAGATAATAGCATTACTGAAGGGCCACCTTCACCTCTTCAATCTCATTTCTCATTAAGATTGGCAACAAAAGATTAAGAACCATAGAAAGTCCTGTTATTGGCAAAACTAGAAGGCAGTTGTGTAAGTGTAAATATATAACAATATCAGTTTTGTTTACATGTTTGAATCATCCCGAGTTGTTCAGCAGATGATCCCCTTGAAAAAAAAGAAATTCAAGGTAAGAAAAGACATCATAAATCAAATATGGATGTGGCTCTTCATTATGAAAATGACTGGAAAAAGCTTCAACTGGGGTCCTCAGGGCTTTGACACGGGTAAGAGTGTGGCGCGTGATGTGTTGGTTAGGCGCATGCTATTTGATTTTTATCATGCTATTCTAGTACAAGCATACAAAATGTAACGGGGATCTCCACCGAGTTTAGAACTGTGAGCTAGCTGGCCCGTGGCAATAACTGCACGGAAGAGAAAAAGCTGTCTAGGAGCCAGGTGATATGGTCTAGAAATCATGATAAATATTGGACCTATCATGTTCAATTTTTCATAATTGGACCTATCATGTTCTCTTTCCACAACTGGACCTATTATGACATCCACCGCGGCATGTTGTTATATAACTTTGGTTCACCCAAAATCAACAACAACAACAACTCAGTGAAATTCCATTATTGGAGTCTGAGTAGGGTAGTGTGTACGCAGACCTTACCCCTACCCCAAGAGACCAAAAGGTAGAGAGGCTGTTTCCGAATTAGAGAATGTATGTTTGGCGTCTTTTCTTTGGTACTGCTCATGCTGTGAGGATCCGAAATCATATTGTGATATAGCAACTTCTTAACTATAACTTTCTTTAGTAAGAATGTATTTCAATGCAAGGATCAATCAAATGAGCAACCTCACATTTTTAAAGCTCTTGCATTGAAATACCTTCTTACTAAAGAAAGTTCTAGTTAAGAAGTTTGCCATATCACAATATGATTTCGAATTCTCACATCATCAGCAGTACCAAAGAAAAGCCCCCAAACATGCATTCTCCAATTAAGACAGGTATTAAAGCGGAGAAATCACCAAATTAATGACATATTAGGCATCATCACATACCTGACTGTGAATAGCCAAAAATTCCAAGTTCACCTGCACAAAACAGCGCTCAATAAGACCAGTGGCACAAATTAAAGCAATAAGAAGTAAAATTAACTCTGAGAAAAGATTCAACAAAACAAGGATGATAACTTCTCACAAGGCACCAATGCGAGACTGAACACTTGAATCCCGCTTTATGTAATTAACCAACTCTTTAGCAATAGGCGAACTAAAGAAGACAAATGCCCTGAAATGGAAATAAAGAAGAGTAGAGGATGAGAAAGAAAGAAAGAAAGAAAAAAGGAGAAAAAATAGTCAAAGCAAATCAAACTGTAACTTCTAAATATTTATATATGTTTCCCTCTATCTTTTGATAAAGTCAAGTTTCCTTCTATCTTTGAAGAGGAAGCTAAAAATTGACAATCAGGCTTTAAGATACACAGTATTGACCAGGTTGAGATAGATATCAGTCTTCCCATGCCATAAGTATTTATATGTGCATTCGGACCAAGTGGTCGTCATGAAAACGAGAGGAATCTAAATTTGGGAAACTTATTAAACAGCCGTATTCTCTGACAAATTGCATCTATGTGGTCCTTCACAATGTTAGACATAGCAGAAGACAGTGCAAGATTTCACAATGAGCAAAAATCTTTAGGTTAATTACTGCATAGGGTGGTTTCACTAAAATCTTACTACTCCAGACAAAAGCTCCAAGATAGACTATTGGACGTACGGAATTAAATGAGAAAATGCTCTCTCAATTTATACTTGGGGCAGCCTTTGCTTCTTTCAATATGTCCTCTGCCTATATATAATATTTTTCTTTTCCATCAAACGGGAACGTTAAGTAACTTCATTCCTTCATGCCTTTATAGCAATAATACAGTAAGACGTTCTTTCTATCAAAAAGAAGTTATATGACCAAGACAAAAAAGCAGAATGGAACTCAAAAGTAAAATATTTCTGGACGTACTTTCTGTACAAAGGTGATTTTCTAGCCATGTCAGATAGAAACACTACAACACTGCAAATAAAAGAAAAGGTTAGTGACAAATCTCTGTACGGAAAAAGACAGAGAAGCTAAGCCACCTGTAGATATTTGAATTATGCCTGTCAAACGGGCCGGGTTGACCCGTTTCCGGACCAGCCCGGATTGGTAGTTAGGGGCCAGGTGGGCTGGGTCGGGGTTAGGGGTTGTTCCGTTTATAAAATAAAATCCGGTTAACCGGACCGGTCAAACCCGGTCAACGAAAATTACTGTTGAACCGGCTAACCGGCCCGGACCGGACCGGTTCAACGGCTATAAATCTTTTTTTTTTTTTTAATGTAAACTTCAATTTGTAAGTTTGAAATAAAAAAAGTACTTGCAAATTATAAGTGTAATATTTTTTTCCATTTTCATTGTATTGTATTATCTTAAATTCTTAATGAAATATTCAAAATTTCAAATATAAAGATTTTAAAGCCTTTGCATCCTTTTATTCAAACACACTTTTTATAAGATTATTTTTTTGTTTTATATTTTTACTTTATATTAATATAAATTACGATAGTTATACAAAATATAAAAAAAAAAAAAAAAACACTAACCCGGCCCGACCCTTTGGACCCGTAACCCTTCCGGTTCATTTTTTACCCGGATGAACCCGGACCCGTTAAGCCCGGTATTTAAAAACCCGTAACCGGCCCGGATTGAAAACCGACCAGTCACTTTTTTTCCAACCCGGCCCTGCCCACCCGTTAAACACCCTTAATTTGAATAAAGATAAACAGCAAGACTGATAATAGTAACAAGAAAGGAAAGAGCAAGTATATCACTCATCAAAAAAAAAGAGCTAGTATATTAATAACAGCATTTATCAACAGAAGTTTCAACTAATACAACAATAACAACCGAGTATAATTCACTAGTAGGGTCTGGGGAGGATAGTGTGTAAGCAGACCTTACCTCTACTTTGGGATAGAGAGATTGTTTCCGATAGACCCTCGGCTCCCTCCCTCCAAGAACTCCACACTTTGCTCTTGGGGTGACTCGAACTCACAACCTTTTAGTTGAAAGTGGAGGGTGCTCACCCACCGGAGCATTCAACTAATAGTATTACAATAATCTTCGATAATAATGAAAAGAACAAAAAAAGAGATCCTTCTACATTGAAATCTCTCGTGAAAATAAACGAAAATTCCTGGATCGCCAATGGAGGAGAACCAAAATAAAATGGTAAAACCTCTATTATAAATGGAGCTAGCGATATTTAAATGGGGCTTGCAATAAGTGTGATTAAACTAATTGCTCGTAGTATCTGTGTGTTATCTCTAAACATTGCATGATAACTTCCGTGTGTAGCAAATTCATAGACAAGACTACCTATCGAAAGGAAAAGAAAAACAAATGAACGGAAAAAAGTATTCACAGATAAGATACAAAGCCATATTCTCCGTGATCAGTGACAAAATTCAAACTTCTCGCTTCAACCTCAAAAGTTTCAAAGTGACTCTCGCATGAATTTTAACATGAATTCACGGATTTATTTTATAATAAATAAATAAAAAGCAAAAGTTTTACAAGAAGAAGCATATATAATTTGAGCTCCTGACTAGCAAAGATGATGAGATTGGGGTTATGTCAAGAAAAAAAATTAAAAGAAGGTTGCAATAGAACCACATTAAAGGGTGCAGAACAAAAGACGCATAAGTTGCAACATAGAAGTATACAGCTGTAATTGCTTAAGGATCAGAATGATTGAACTATGTAAAAAAGTCAAACAAAGAAATTATAAAGGGAAGGGGAGAGACTGCCGTCTCCTGTGTATATCTTCAACCACTGCAGAAAACATTGGAAACATATGTTTTTAATGATTAATTATATAAGATATGTAACCAGTAACTACAGAATCCCACACCTTGGGGCTAAATACTCACTACCCAGCGAATAACATAAATATTTCACTTGTTCAATATCAATTTGCATACCAAGCATCCATACAGTAGTAACAACTAATAAAACAACAGGATCACAATATGATATGGTGTTGTCCATGAAATTATTGTTAATAGACTGCTATCCCAAAGCAATGTGCATTTATTCATGTTCTTCCTCAAGCAACATTATATGTTTCTGCGAGCCAAATTTAGGTCTTTCCCCGGGGCTTTGGTCTAGTGATAGGAGCGCAAACACGCTATATGAGTTAGGCGCACGTCATAGGTTTGAAATCGGCCGTAGATAAAAGCCTGGTATATAAGTATTAAAGGGTGGAGAAGCAGGACCATTCTCCACCAAATTTCAAACTGTGTGCTCTTGGCCGTCGAGGTTTTCTTGATTATTAAAAGAAGTGTAAATTGCACTTGCACCTTCCGAGGCAAAAAATAAAAATCCACAGAAATGCGTTGAATAAGATTTTACAGTTTTTATGTATGGTAAACTGGAAAATGCAGCCTGCCAAAATACAAGGGCACAAAAGAGAAAGGAGTAAAAATACCACATTATATTCAATAATGGAAGGTGAATGTAACAACCCGACCGGTCGTTTTGAGTCCTAGCGCATCGTTCAGTAGTTTGAGGCCACGAGTAGCTTCACTTCAGGTATTATGACTTGCACGCATGGTCGGAATTGAAATTTCGGAAGTTCAGAGTTTATTTGGAAAGAAAAATTCTCATTTCGGAAGCTTTAAGTTGGAAGAATTGACTAAAGTTGGATTTTTGAGTAAACGATCTCAGAATCGGGATTTGAAGGTTCTAACAGGTTCATATGATGATTTCAGACTTGGGTGTATGTCCGTATCGGATTTTGGATAACCCGGGAGTGTTTCGGCACCTATTGTGGAAGTTAGCATTTTGGAAGAATTCCATAAATTTGGATTAAAGTGCATTTCAAGGTTATCGATGTCCGTTTGGGATTCTGAGTATGGGAATAGCTTCGTATGGTGATTCTGGTGTTGGAAGTGCGTCCGGATGTGGATTTGGAGGTCCGTAGGTCATTTTGGGGTAATTTGGCGAAAGTTAAAAATTTGAAGGTTTTTGAGAAGTTTGACCGGGAGTGGACTTTTTGATATCGGGATCGGATTCCGATTCCGGAAGTTGGAGTAGGTCCGTAATGTCGAATGTGACTTGTGTGCAAAATTTAAGGTCAATCGGACGTGATTTGATAGGTTCCGGAATCGAATGTAGAAGTTTGAAGTTCTAAAGTTCATTAAGCTTGAATTGGGGTGTGATTCATGATTTCGATATTGTTTGATGTGATTTGAGGCCTCGAGCAAGTTTGTGTTATGTTATGGGACTGGTTGGTATGATTGGACAGGGTCCCGGATCATTTTGGGCTATTTTGCAATAGCTGATGCTGGTATCTGGTGTTGTTATTCGCGTTCGCAAGGATCCTCTCGCGTTCGCGAAGAAGGATTTGGCTTCTGAGATTTTGTTCTTCGCGTTCCCGAAGAGATTCTCGCGTTCGCGAAGAAGAAAATTTATGTTCCGCAGGTCTGACTTCGGAGGCTTATATCTCGCAATCTATAAAGAATTTGGAGATAATCCAAAATAAAAATTGTAGATCTTTGTGTCTCTTTTTCAGAAAGGTAAACCATTTAGCATTTGGATTTGTATACAAAAAGTTATGGCTGGTATACTACAGGTTGTCCGGGAAGATGAAGAAGTTTGTGTTGCACAGGGATGACTTTGGCAGCTTATATCTCAAAATCTATAAGAAATTGGGAGATGATCAACATATGAAAGTTATAGCGCTTGATGTTTAGTTTTCAAAAAATCAAACAATTTATGATTTGGAGTTTTATACAAAAAGTTATGACTATTATACTAGAGGCTGTATGAGAAGAGTTTGAAAATGACTTCTGAGAATTTTGTTCATCGCGAACGTGATGGGAGGCTCGCGAACGCGATGAAGGTTCGCCTGGGCAGTGTATAAGTTTAAAAAAAATGGATTTGGCTAATTTCATCTCATTTCCTCCATGGGAGCCGACCTAAGAGCGATTTTGGAGCTCCATTTTCATCATTTATGTCAAGGTAAGTGATTCCTACCTATTGCAAGTTAAATACTTGGTTTATATTCGAATTTAGGCGTGACAATTCATGGAAATTAGTAGAAATTTGGGGTTTTGAAGAAAAACCTAGAAATTGGTATTCTTGGATTTTAATCACGAAAATTAGTATGGGATTGGATGGAAATGGTATATTTGAGTTCTTGAGATTATGGGTAACGATTCCCTCCGAAAATTTTCGAAATTCGGGCACGTGGGCCCGCGGTGAATTTTAGGAATATTATCATTTTTGATAGAGTAATTTATTTAATAGATGGATTTCGAATTATTGAACTTATATTAATTATTTTGTATAATATTTGGATAGCTTCAGATTTTTCGGCGTCGAATCGAGAATTTTACGCGACGCGGTAATCGAAAAGTGGACTTTGAGACAAGGTAAGTCTCTTGTCTAATCTAGTGAGTGAGAAATTTTCCCATAGATAATTAAATTAATAATTGTTGCTAATTGTGGGGCTACGTACACACGAGGTGACGAGAGTCCGTGCGTAGCAACTATTAATGCTAAAGTCCGGGTAGTTTAGGACTCAAAGCATGAGTTACTTGTGTAAATTGTATTTGTTATTTAATTAAATTATTTGTTATATATCGTAAATTGTTAGTGAGAGATAGTAAAAGATAGAAATCTCATATGCTTATTTCTGTTTAAATTAATTAATTGTTAAAAGAAATTGTTCATCCTCTCGAATTTATCTTATAATAAATATACTCTCATTCCCGGAGGTACATAAGAAAAATGTCCTCCTTTCTTGTGGAGCGGGCCGAACGCCTCGGCAGGATAGATGCATCTATGGATCGTGTCGCACGTCCCTCGGCAGTGTACACGACACACTGGATCGGGCCGTACGTCCTCGGCAGAAATCGTGCTTAATAATAATAATTACACGATACTTTAATAGTTATTTCAAGCTTGCGAAGCTAATTGATAAATTGGAGAATCCTTGAAATTTAATGAATTATTATTCCTACTTGTTAAGGAATTAATTGTTATTCCTGTAAATGAGATTGATTCATAAATTGAAAATTATTTGAATTGAAGGAATTTAATTAATATATTGAGAATTGTTGCATTTGAAGGAATTTGATTATTCCCGCTGGTTAAATAAATTATTATAAATTCTATGAATCATACTGATTTAGATATTCTAGTTGTATTTCAGTTATTATTATTGACCCATAGTGAGTGTCAAAGTTGGCCATCTCGTCTCTACCACTTCGAGATTAGGCTTGATACTTACTGGGTACACGTTGTTTTCGTACTCATACTTCACTTGCTGCACTTTTTGTGCAGGACCTGAAGCAAGTACTAGTGGGGGACCTATCGTTTTACACCCACGTTATCTAGGGGCATAGTGGTGAGCTGCCTTTCTGAGCCGTTCTATAACTACTAGTATCTCTCCTTGTATTTTTTATTCTATCTGTTTTTATTTCAGACAATAGTTGAGGTTTTGTATAATCTACTAGATGCTCATACACTTGTGACACCAGGTCTTGGCACATACATTGGTAGAATTTGGTGTTTTATTATTTTTTTTGGTTTTAAATTTTGTCAATATATGCTTAATTTGTTAAGTTGATTTGCCTAACTGTAGTGTTGGGCGCCATCACGACCTATTGGTGAAATTATGCCGTGACAACCAGCGAACCCCAGCTCTCATGCAATAAGATAGAAGTTCAAGATTGATTTTTCATGTACATTAACTGCATTTTCAAGTGTATTTTTGCTAACGTCACCAAAGCATATAGTATGCTTTTCTGAAAATTGTTCAATTACAATTGTCATATTTCTACCAAGTACTCCTTTTTTGCATGAGAAAGAACCACTGATGAGGTTCCAATGGCCACTTACTTTTCGCTTCTTTGCGCTGCTTGCCTTTTAAAATATTTGCAGAGGAGAGCAGGTAGATGTTGCTATTTTGGAAGTTGGATTAGGAGGCGAATATGATGCAACAAATGTGTTCCTTTTTTTTTTTTTTTTTTGGTTTTCGCCCGGTGTCCGGTTCCTGCATTGGAGCCCGACTATATACGGATTCGCGTCGGGTAGGGCCCCATTCGGGAGGAAGCGCTCCCTACCAAGAATTTTTTCATACCCAGAGCTCGAACTCAAGACCTTTGATTAAAGGAGGAGCAGCCCCATCCGCTTCACCACATCCTTTGGTGATAATCATGTATTGAATTCAACTTCTTAGTTAGTTATACCAGTGTAATGACCTAACCGGTCATTTTTAATTTTTTAAAACTCGTTCCCTAAAATAAAACTCCTCGAACATACTTTTATTAATTTATGACTCGCGGAGATGGTTGGTTCGGGATTTAGAAGTGTGTGAGTTGAAATCGGAATACTTGGTTCCTTAAGTTAGCTTTAAATGGACAAGTTTGACTTCGGTCAACATTTCGAGAAAACGATACCGGAATCGGGATTTGACGGTTCCAATAGGTTCGTATGATGATTTTGGACTTGGTCATATGTCCGAATCAGGTTTTGGATAACCTGAGAGCGTTTTGACGCTTAATAGTAAAAAATCAACTATTTGAAGGTTTAAAATTCTTTAAATTTGATTTGGGATAGGTTTTTGAGTAATTGAAATCCGTTTAGAATTCTGAGTTTGGGAATAGTTCCGTATAGCGATTTAAGACTTGCACGCTAATTTTCGTGTCATTCCGAGTAGTTTAAGTATATTTCGGCGCATTGGAAGTAAATTGAAGAAATTAAAATTCTTAAGTTTGAATCAATTTGATTTAGGATATGATTCTTAGATTTGATGTTATTTTACGCATTCCGAGAGTTCGAGCGAGTCCGTTTTATGATTTCAAACTTGTTGGTATGTTCGGGCGGAGTCCCGAGGGCCCCGAGTGTCAATCGGACGAGACTCGGACCAAGTTGGAAGTTGGGAGCCAAAACTGAAGCTCCCAACTACTGTCAGAATCGCACCTGCGCTTTGAGACATTCGCAGATGCGACAGAAGCTCGCAGGCACGGCACTCGCAGATTTCTTCGCAGAAGCGGAAAAGGAATGGGAGGCCTGCCATTGCAGGTGCGGAATATTGGGCGTACCTGCGAATGCGCAGATGCGAGAATTGGCCAGGCGAGTGGAACTCGCACCTGCGAGGATTTTCCGCACCGTTCCAACCTCCGCAGGTGTGAAAGACCTGTTTGGCAGAAAGCTTAAAAGAACGAGAATTTACCATTTTTGCCTGTTTTCTCTCAACATTTGGGTGATTTCAGAGCTTTTGAGAGGGGGGTTTCAACTAGAAATTTGAAGGTAAGTTAATTCTACACACTTTGAGTTAAATACATAGATTAAAGGTAGATTATATCTAGTAAATCTTAGAAATCAAAGATTTAGATGAAAAACCTAGATTTTTATAAAAGTGAGATTTTAACCACGAAAATAGTTATGGAATTGGGTAGAAATTATATATTTAAGTTCTTGAGATTATGGGTAACGTTTTCATCTAAAAATTTTCAGAATCCGAGCATGTGGGCCCGGGGTGAATTTTAAGAAATTTTACCATTTTGGATAAGGTAATTTATTTAATAGATAAATTTCGAATTATTTAGCATATATTAATTATTTTGTATAATATTTGGATAGTTTCGGATTTTTCGGCGTCGAATCGAGAATTCAACGCGACATGGTAATTAGACATAGCTTGGATTAGTTCTTTTTTTTTAGTTTAAGAGATTAGGTGGGCGGCTACTTGGATTAGTTCTTTTTTTTTTTTTTAAAGAATAAAAATACATTTTGCATACATAAAAAAATCAACCAATTAGACATAGCTTTCCATGGCAGATAACAAGCAGTAAGTTACATATATTTTAATTTTCAATTATCCTTTGTTTGTACTAAACAAGAAACAAACTGAAACTGAATAATTTCTCCAAAATAACAAGCACTCACTCTGTCTAAACAGTTTCTTAAAACAGAAAAAAAGAGCACCCTTTTCTTCCTTGTACCAAATGAACATGGATTGGATGATCGCAAACAAATAAAGGCATGAAATTGATTGAAAAAAAAGAAAATAGAAATAAAGCTTTTCAATTTGAGAAACTGAATTGAGAGATTAATATACCTGGAATTGGAGAAGAGAAAAAACTGAATGATAAAAAATTGAAGTTGGTAATATTAAGGAAGAAATATGTGGAGTTAATGTTTTTTTCTTGGCGTTTGTTATTATTTTGGACCTTAAAAATAAACAAATTTAACCGACTTTAGGAAGAGAGTGGCGTCACTGTTTACTACTTGGTCTTCCCCCGGTATTGAATCATCAATTCAATTATACATGTCAAATAAAGTAGTACATTCACAATTCTATTTAGCTCAACTACATAAATTTGACCCAAAAGTAATAAAATTGGGGCAAGTGCACGGATACTCATTCTTCTTATGAATGTTGTTTAGAGATTAGCAACTACTTATTTGTCCTGAAATTTTAAACTAAATATCTTAACTTCAAGACAATCCTGAAAAATTGAAATTCAGGACGCACTGGCTAATTCCTAAATATCATGCTTATAAAGTGACTATCGGGTGTCATTTCTACATAAAATTGCAACGATAACTTATTTGGCTCGACCTGTAGATCCATTAACGTTAAGTGAGCAGTTGAGCCTGAACTGTCGAATCGAAGTCACTTTTGGAACAAATATTTCCTATAGCTAATATGTGTCCAATCCAGCGGGATCATGCACCGCAAACCCGAGTGGTAAGGCCATGATTCGAAAGAGAATAAAATTGACAATGCTAATGTCTACATAATGAGGAAATTTGAGGACTCAATTGGAAATTATTCTAAATATGCTTAGAATTTAACCATGAGTGCAACAACTTTAGCTTAACCCGAGTGCGTCCTGAATTTTAGTTTTTGAGTTTAAATTTTCGGGACAAAAATACCTTGAATTTGAGTTTTCTCGTTAACTTTTTTCATCACGGTGTTCAAATAGTTATGCATTTATGAAATATGATTGCTAATAAATTTACGTTAAAAAAAGCTAAGCACCCACGAACTTAAATTTCTAGATCCGCCATTGCCCACAGTGTGAGTATTACTGGATATGTTGTTATTGTTGTTGTTGTGTGTGTGTATATATATATAGAACTATAATAAAAAATAAAAAAGATTTCAAGTGCCCAAAAAAGGAACGAAGAAAAACATTTACCATTCAAATAAAAATAAAAGAATATTAACAATATTTATAATTACTATTTAATAATATTAGTATTAGAATTGTTAGATAGATGCTTCGATATATTCAAGGAAAGAACCACTGATGAGGTTCCAATGGCCACTTACTTTTCGCTTCTTTGCGCTGCTTGCCTTTTAAAATATTTGCAGAGGAGAGCAGGTAGATGTTGCTATTTTGGAAGTTGGATTAGGAGGCGAATATGATGCAACAAATGTGGTCCTTTTTTTTTTTTTGGTTTCTCGCCCGGTGTCCGGTTCCCGCACTGGAGCCCGACTATATACGGATTCGCGTCGGGTAGGGCCCCATTCGGGAGGAAGCGCTCCCTGCCAAGAATTTTTCCATACCCAGAGCTCGAACTCAAGACCTCTGGTTAAGGGAGGAGCAGCCCCATCCGCTGCACCACATCCTTTGGTGATAATCATGAATTGAATTCAACTTCTTAGTTAGTTATACCAGTGTAATGACCCAATCGGTCATTTTTAACTTTTAGAAACCCGTTCCCTATAATAAAACTCCCCGAATATACTTTTATTAATTTATGACTCGCGGAGATGGTTGGTTCGGGATTTGGAAGTGTGTGAGTTGAAATCGGAACACTTGGTTCCTTAAGTTAGCTTTAAATTGACAAGTTTGACTTCGGTCAACATTTCGAGAAAACGATACCGGAATCGGGATTTGACGGTTCTAATAGGTTCGTATGATGATTTTGAATTTGGGCGTATGTTCGAATCAGGTTTTGGATAACTCGGGAGCGTTTTGACGCTTAATAGTAAAAAATCAACTATTTGAAGGTTTAAAATTCTTTAAATTTGGTTTGGGGTAGGTTTTTGAGTAATTGAAATCCGTTTGGAATTTCGAGTTTGAGAATAGTTCCGTATAGTGATTTAAGACTTGCACACAAATTTTCGTGTCATTTCGAGTAGTTTAAGTATATTCGGCTCATTGGAAGTAAATTGAAGAGCTTGAAATTCTTAAGTTTGAATCAATTTGGTTTAGGGTATGATTCTTAGATTTGATATTGTTTTACACGTTCCGAGAGTTCGAGCAAGTCCGTTTTATAATTTCAGACTTGTTGGTATATTCAGGCGGAGTCCCGGGGGCCCCGAGTGTCAATCGGACGAGGCTCGGACCAAGTTGGAAGTTGGGAGCCAAAACTAAAGCTCCCAGCTACTGTCAGAATCGCACCTGCACTTGGCCAGTCGCAGGTGCGACATTCATAAATGCGACAGAAGCTCGCAGGCGCGGCACTCGCAGAAATAGAGTTTTTCAATTTGAGAAACTGAATTGAGAGATTAATATACCTGGAATTAGAGAAGAGAGAAAACTGAATGATAAAAAATTGAAGTTGGTAATATTAAGGAAGAAATATGTGGAGTTAATGTTTTTTTCTTGGCGTTTGTTATTATTTTGGACCTTAAAAATAAACGAATTTAACCGACTTTAGGAAGAGAGTGGCGTCACTGCTTACTACTTGGTCTTCCCCCGGTATTGAATCATCAATTCAATTATACATGTCAAATAAAGTAGTACATTCACAATTCTATTTAGCTCAACTACATAAATTTGACCCAAAAGTAATAAAATTGGGGCAAGTGCACGGATACTCATTCTTCTTATGAATGTTGTTTAGAGATTAGCAACTACTTATTTGTCCTGAAATTTTAAACTAAATATCTTAACTTCAAGACAATCCTGAAAAATTGAAATTCAGGACGCACTGGCTAATTCCAAAATAGCATGCTTATAAAGTGGCTATCTGGTGTCATTTCTACATAAAATTGCAACGATAACTTATTTGGCTCGACCTGTAGATCCATTAACGTTAAGTGAGGAGTTGAGCCTGAACTGTCGAATCAAAGTCACTTTCGGAACAAATATTTCCTACAGCTAACATGTGTCCAATCCAGCGGGATCGTGCACCGCAAACCCGAGTGGTAAGGCCATGATTAGAAAGAGAATAAAATTGACAATGCTAATGTCTGCATAATGAGAAAATTTGAGGTCTCAATTGGAAATTATTCTAAATATGCTTAGAATTTAACCATGAGTGCAACAACTTTTGCTTAAATTTACAAGAAGGTAACACGTATCTTGTGTGTGTGTGTATATTCATTTGCAATATATAGAACCACAGGACCGGGTATGCAAATGGATTTATTTGTAGAAATAATACCATGTAGCTACTCTAAAGGGCTGCTATTTAAGAATTAGCCATTGCGTCCTGAATTTTAGTTTTTGAGTTTAAATTTTCGGGACAAAAATTCCTTGAATTGTCCTTTTTAATTTAGAATTTTAGGACAAAATAAGTATGGCTAATGTCTAAATAGCATCTTTGAAAATAGCTATATGTGCACTTGCCCCAATGGATTTAACAATTAACTGGATTAGCAGCCCATATTAACTATAAACTTATAATAAACCTAATCTTATTTTATTACACTTATTAGCCATCCGGTAATTTTACTTCAGGTTTATAGCCACCTCCCTAATATGTCAGTTTTCTCCTTTTCTTTCCCAAGATTTCTTTTTTTTTTTTTTTTTGTAAAAAAAAAAACAAAACAAAAAACTTTAGACCTAACCATTCATCTCTCCCTCTCTCACTGTTTCATAGCGGACAAGCTGGATTTCTGAGCTTCAATGGCTACAATGGCCGGCGACCAACCATCTTTTTCGGCTGGTCAGCCCTCCCCCAGCGTCGCACAACAACATACAACAACTAACTCCAACCCAGCTCCTCTAGATTACTCTAAGATTTTGAAACCCAGCTCAATCAATCCTCCTGCGATGACTGCTGCCCAAGCTTCAGTGCAGCCCATTACGATGCGAGGAGCTACGTTCTTGAATGGCCAACCAATTGTAAGATTCACAGAAGCAGAAGTGCAGAGGATGAATGTCATCGAAGGTCTCCAATATGCAGTGGTTGGAAAACTATCTTATGGATCTCCGGAGATTCATGAACTTCGTCGAATTATTCCAACCCAATGTGGTATCAAAGGTGAGTGCAATATCGGCTTTCTTAGAGATCGCCATGTGTTAATTAGATTAACTCTATGGCAAGACTTCCTCCATTTCATATCGAAGAGTACGTACTACATCAAATTCAAAGATGGGTACGAATACCAATTGCATACTCTTATCTAAGATGCAAAATTTAAGGCGGGTGAAGAAACTCTGATGGCGATAGCGTGGATTTCTTTTCCTGGACTGCTGCCTATCTTTTTTGTAAAGAAAACTCTGTTTTCTTTGGCTACAACTGTGGGAAGGCCATTGTGTCTTGGCGCGGCAACAATAAACAAAACTAGGCCGAGTTACGCGAGAGTAAAAGTTCTTGTCGATTTGTTGGCCGAACTACCTAAAAAGGTGCGTTTGGATATTGATGATGAAGTTTCTGGTGGTGTTCGAACAGAATGGGTTAAAATTCAGTATGACATGCTACCAAAATATTGTAAGGAGTGTAAACTACAAGGACATGATGAAATTGAATGTTGGCATTTACACCCCGAGCTTATTGAGAATCGAAGCAACCATAAAAGGAATGATCTTGCTGTTTCGAACAACTAGAATGTTGCTGTTGAAGAACAAGGAAAAAACAAAAATCACACTGCTCCTTTAATGATTCTCACGAGTGGAAAAGTAGTCGGGAACGTAAGAGAACAGTGGAAGGAAGTCCGAGATAATCGGGGGACCAACAAAAATAACCAAACTCAGGTACAAGGGCAAACTGACAATGCAATCATGCCAGTGAATGCCTGTGTATAGAAGGTGCATGCTACAAATAAAATTGCACTAGTGGAGGTCGAAGAAGATCAGACAAACAAGGTTCAAACAATGAATAAATTTGCAGTATTAGAGATGGAACAAAGTGATATAAACGAGAACAACCAACTAGTTTTGGTGGGGGGAAAATCTGCCCAAAAGAGCATAGATTTTCAACTAGAAAAGGAGCCTACTGCTCAATGGGTAAATAGGACCTTTGCAGGTGGTACCTTAGTGGCTACTAATCGATTTTGTCAGGAAATACCATCACAAAATACTGATACAACTAATTCAATCGAAGAACCTATGGAAAAAGAGAGGCTGGAGCTAAGTGGAGGAAAATTATGGACTGATCAAATAGAAGAGGATTCTGAGGAAGGTGAAATATCATATGCAATGGAAGCAGATGATGAATCTACTGATGAGGAGGTGGAGGAAGCAGAACAAAATATTAATGGGAAGGCCAAGGAGTCTACTGGCACAAAAGCAAATCAGAGTGGTGAAGATACCATCATGTTGCAGAATCCTTTGCATTTTCCTAATTATAACCTTAAGACTGGAATGAAGGACCTAATACAAGAGGCAAACAAAGACCGGAGCACTAACAATTCACTTTTGAAAATTGCTGATGCAGTGGAACAAGATGCAGCAATTCCTATAGCTGGAGAACAGAATGGTAGTGCAATTGATTCTGGAGTAAGAAGTGATAATAAAGGAAATTCATCTGTGCAAGTTACAGTTCAACAATGTGAGACCAATCCCAAGGAGCACACCAGTGGAATTAAAATCAATAAGGAAATGCAGAACACTGAACAGCTACAAGAAAATTTTAGACCCTCAGGTGATGAACACGATGTTGTCTTGTTAAAACAAAATGCTGCTACACCTGAGGACTTTCATGTTGTAAGTCGGGGAAAAAAATAGTCAGCAAAAGGTAGAGTAAACATGCATGCAAAGGAAGTTTCACTCGACAAAATGAATACAATGGTGCTCTCCAAACATACAAAGAATCAGATTGTTGTGCAATACGAGGACCACACTGTATGTGATAGCAACAGGGAAAATAAAAGAAAAGATCTAGATGAGGAGTCAACTGCACAAAACTTTATGAATGTAGCTAAATAAGGTGATTTATAACCAAGGCTAATTGACAAGGGGAAATCTACTGGAAAGGGTAGGAAGAAGTAGCAGAAAGATAGCACAAATATGCAGCAAACTGGTGTTCAAACACGACGGATGTTGTCTAAATCCAATTTTTTGCCATGAATGCACTCATCTGGAACGTAAGATCAGTAAACACAAAGAAGGCATTTCAAAGGACAATCATAATGCATGGACAACATCACTTTGAATTTATTGGATTAATGGAGCCAATGGTGCATGCTAGGAAGCTGGACAAATATAGGAGGAAAATTGGATTCGCACAAGCATTTGGTAATATTACCAACAAGATCTGGGCGTTTGTCGATGAGGTATATGACGTTGTGATATTGATGGATATGGAGCAGTAGTTAACTTTGAAGTTACATCATGTTCACACACAAAAAGCTTTTATCCTTATATTGTTAGCCCAGATACATCTCAGGCCCAATTGTCACAGGCCCACTCGGATAAGGGAAAGAATAAGGCCCTTTTATAACTCTTAGCCACATTTGTTATAGTTTAAAAATATGTAACTATTTTTACAATTATTTTTTCTTTTAATACCTGTATCTACAGAATAAGAAAATCAGTTTTGGTCAATTGAATTTGACTGATTCACTGGCATCTCTCTTCTTCACTCAACCCTTCTAAGGTTTTCTTCCACCATTTTTGCCATAGCTAACAAGCTTTCAACCTAACATGGTATCTGAACAGGAATATAGATTCCTCTCGTCACAAGCTTTCTTCCGATGGTAACCCTATTTTAAATCGTCAGGGATTGAATCTGATCGACGACGTTCAGAATACGTTCGTGAAATTTGGGGCTTCCTTCAATCTCCGTGTATATTCAACTTTTATTGCTTTAATCATCAATGATTTTCAACTTACTCGGTAGTTTCTGCTGGATTTCTCTACCTAGGGTTCATGACTGAACAAGACCTCACTTCTTCGGGTTTTCAGAAAAATGACGGTATCGTGGTCATCCCTAATCACAAACTTTGTTATTCCTTTGTTGTTGATGTTCATTGCATGTACTTGATTTGGATTTATCTCTGATTACTTTAACATACTACTGCAGTTTCTTAGTGTTAGCTTTAGTCACTGCTGAAAATGGGTATTGTAATAGATGATGTTAACTCTCCTTCACCTTCCAACGGCTTTGCTTCGTTTTCCTTGGATCCTTCAAATCCCTTCTATATTCATCCCTCGGATAATCCCGGAAGTCAACTGGTATCTGTACCATTAAGTGGTTGTGGGTTTGTGTTATGGCGTAACAGTATGCTCACTTCCCTCTCTGCAAAGAACAAACTCAGTCTATTAGATGGAATAGTCAACTAACCCACTTATGACTCTCCTTATTATCCATATTGGGAAAGGTGCAATGATATGGTTAAAGTCTGGATAACTAATTCAGTATCTAGAGAAATAGCTGTTAGTGTGATGTGTTTTAAAACTGCTAAGGAAGTCTGGAAAGATATAAATGAAAGGTTTGGTCAGTCAAATGGGTCTATATACATCCAGATATAGAGGGAGATCAACTCTACTACTCAAGGCTCTTCTGATATAGATTCTTACTTCACCAAAATGAAGAGTTTGTGGGATAAGCTGAATTCATCATATGTAGGTCCTACTTGTTCATGTGGTGCATTATCTAAGTTCATAGAGGATCAACAGTTGTTTCAATTTCTCAATGGTCTCAATGAGTCTTACACAACTGTTAAGAGTGCCATTATGTTAATGAATCCTCTTCCACCAATCAACAAAGCTTATAGTCTTCTACAGCAAGATGAGAGTCAAAGAGAAGCTCACTCTGCTACTCCTAACTTCTCTGGTGATGCCACCTCTTTCTTGATATCCCCTGGTACTCCTACTACAAATAGGAACTTCAGTCAAAAGGTGAATTTTGAGGCCATGAAAACTGCTCCAAATGTCTCTTGCAAGTACTGCAAGAAGCCTGGCCACACTGTAGACAAGTGCTACAGACTTCATGGGTTCCCTACTGATTTCAAATTCACCAAGAATAAGAAGTATGCTTCTTGTGTCCAGACTGAAAGTCCACCCACCACTGCTGTCACTTCCACTTCTCAACATGCTGATTCTTCAGCCCATGGGTTCACCAAGGAGCAGTATCAACACCTGTTGACCTTCTTCCAACAAGCTCAGATGTCTAATACTTCCACCTCTGATGCCTCCACTGTGAATCAATCTGCTTTTGCACACTTTGTAGGTTTGTTCAGTAAGTATATTGTAGATTCTGAGGCTCCTCATGTGTGTGCATCCTCTCAATTAGGTGTCACTCCTTTTCTTGTCACCCTACCTAATGGATATAAAGCTAAAGTTATATCAACTGGATCTTTGTATCTTAGACATGATATAATTTTACTTCATGTTCTTCTTGTGCCATCCTTTCACTTCAATTTAATATCAGTTCATCAGCCTATCTGTCAGCTAGATTGTTCAGTACTTTTTACCAAAATAATTTATTTTTTACAGGGCCCTTCTCTGAAGAGGCCACTGGAAATTGGTAAAGCTGTAGGCAGGCTGTACTATCTCCATCCAGATGCTGACCTCTTTCCTGTTTCATCTGGTTCTATGAATGTTTCTTCTTCTAGTAGTTTACCTAATTCAGTTTTGCTTGTATATGATAAGTCCAACCATGTTGTCACACAAGTTAATGGTACTCATACTTGTAATCAGTCACATTGCCTTAATAAATTGGACTTGTTTTGGCATCAAAGATTAGGACACATGCCTTATCATAGAATGAAAATTATTCCTTTCTTGTCTGATAAAGTATCTTCCAAGCAAAATTTTATGTGTCCTGTTTGTCCACTAGCAAGACAACAGAGATTACCTTTTCCTGAAAGTGTTATACACTCTTCTGCCCCTTCTCAATTAGTACATATTGACATCTGGGGTCCATATAACACTAGAACTTATAGTGGATTCAGATATTTTCTAACTTTGGTTGATGATTATACCAGAGCCATATGGACTCACCTTCTTTCTTGCAAGAGCAATGTTCTTTCTGTCCTTAAATCTTTTACTGTCATGGTCAAAGTTTATTTTAAATCATTTGTTCAAACTTTTAGGTATGACAATGCCTTTGAACTTGGTGGCAGTTCTGAAGCCACCAAGTTCTTCTCAAGCCAAGGCATTCTCCATCAGACCACTATTCCCCACACCCCTCAGCAAAATGGGGTGGTTGAAAGGAAACACAAACACTTATTGGAAGTATCCAGGGCTCTTCTTTTTCAGTCTAACCTTCCCCTTAAATATTGGGGTGACTGTGTACTAACTGCCACTTACCTCATCAATAGACTTCCTTCTGTTATTCTGAAGAGTCTTTCCCCTTATGAGAAACTCCATGGCCTCCCTCCACTTTATGATCACCTGAAATCCTTTGGATGTTTATGTTTTGCTACTTCACCTAAGTTTGGCAGAGATAAATTCCAGGCAAGAGCTATTCCTTCTATATTCTTGGGGTACCCCTTTGGCAAAAAGGGTTACAAACTTCTTAACCTCACTACTCATTCCATTTTCTTTTCTAGGGATGTAGTTTTTCATGAACATATATTTTTTTATAAATCTAATCATCCTTCTACCTTTCCCTCTTTTTCTATATCAGATTTTGTAGATCCTACACCCTCCTTCCCTTCATCTTCTCCTACTCCTGCCGTTTCCACATCCCAAGACTCTCCTGTTCCATTAGCTTCTTCTCCTTCCCCTCCTTCTGCCTCCCTTCCTGTCATCCCCTCTCCTCCACTTTTGAGAAAATCCACCAGAACAGTCCAACAACCTTCCTATCTCAAAGACTATGTATGTTTTTGTCTCTTCCCCTAATTCTCTTCCTACCTCTTCCAAGGTACCTTCTGTTGACATACACATGCATGAGCCCCAGTTCTACCAGCAGGCTGCCTCACAACCTACTTAGCAAGAGGCCATGCTAAAGAAATTCCAAGCCCTTGAGGCAAACCAGGCTTGGGATATTGTCTCTTTACCCCCTCACAAGAAAGTTATTCCTTGTAAGTGAGTTTACAAAATCAAACAAATGGCTGATGGTTCTATTGAGATATATAAGGCCCGGTTGGTCATTAGGGGTGACACTCAAAAGGAGGGCATTGATTTTACTGAAACTTTTTCCCCTGTTGTCAAGTTGATCACCATCAAGTGCTTACTCACTTTGGCTGCTAAGTGGGGCTGGATTGTTTTTCAACTTGATGTGAGCAATGCCTTACTTCATGGGGATCTCCATGAAGAGGTTTATATGAAGGTCCCACCTGGTCTTGATGTGTCTGCTCCCTCTTCTTCTCCTCCCCTGGTTTGCAGACTCAAGAAGTCCCTCTATGGTCTTAGTCAAGCTTCTAGACAATGGTTCTCACTACTGTCTGAAGCCTTGCAATCCAGAGGCTATATTTCCAGAATGAATGATTATTCTTTATTCACCAAGGTCTCATCTGATTCTCTCTTTGTCTTGGATGTCTATGTTGATGATATATTGCTAGCTGGTAATGATGTTGTTGAGATGAACTCTTTAAAGTCCTTCTTGGATTCTCAATTCAAAATCAAAAACTTGGGCTCAGTTCACTATTTTCTGGGGTTGGAAATATCTCTTCTTCCTCAAGGTTATGTGATGAGCCAATACAAGTACACTTCTGACCTCTTGTCTGAATTTAATTGTTAAGATTTCTCTCCTGTTATGACCCCTTTGGATCCTTCTGTGAAGCTGGTGTTAGACATGGATGAGCCTGTTTCTGATCCTAGCTTGTATAGGAGATTGATTGGGAAGCTTAATTTCTTGCAACATACTAGGCCTGATATCTCTTTCTCAGTTCAACATTTAAGTCAGTTTCTGCAAAAGCCTCAAATACCCCACATGTTGGTAGCCTTGCATGTTCTCAGGTATTTACTTAATGACCCAGCTCAAGGGGTGCTCCTCTCCAGTTTATCTGATTTGTCTCTTATAGCATATTCTGACTCTGATTGGGCTGCATGTGCCATTTCTCGCAAATCTGTCACTGGCTATTATATTACTCTCGGTGGCAGCCCAATTTCTTGGAAAAGAAAGAAGCAACCCACTATCTCCTTGTCGTCAGCTGAAGTTGAATACAGAGCACTTTGTAAAGCTTCAGCTGAGGTTTCCTGGTTGCTTCGACTACTACATGATCTTGGTTTGTCCATTTCCAGCCCAGTTCTAATCTATTGTGACAACCAGGCAGCTCTTCATATTGTCAAAAACCTAGTTTTTCACGAGCGCAGCAAACATATTGAGATTGATTGTCATTATGTGCGCACTTGCTTGCAGACTGGTCTGATTTCTTTGCACTTTATTTCCAGCTCCAACCAGTTGGCAGACATCTTGACCAAAGCTCTTCCTGGTCAAGTTCATCATGGTTTACTTTGTAAGCTTGGTGTATTCTCACCCTCAAGCTTGAGGGGGGTGTTAGCCCAGATGCATCTCAGGCCCAATTGTCACAGGCCCACTCGGATAAGGGAAAGAAGAAGGCCCTTTTATAACTCTTAGCCACATTTGTTATAGTTTAAAAACATGTAACTATTTTCACAGTTATTTTTTCTTTTAATACATGTATCTACAGAATAAGAAAATCAGTTTTGGTCAATTGAATTTTGACCGACTCACTGGCATCTCTCTTCTTCTCTCAACCCTTCTAGGGTTTTCTTCTGCCATTTTTGCCATAGCTAACAAGCTTTCAACCTAACATACATTGGTTTATGCAAAATGTGATGCGATAGAAAGTATTGAACTATGGGACTCGATGTATGCACTTGCAAATGATTTGTCGTTACCATGGATGGTTGGAGGAGACTTTAATGTTATATGGGATGAAGAGGAGAAATTTGGAGGATTGCCAGTCCACATGAATGAAGTCCTTGACTTTAGACACTGTGTAAATACATGTAACCTATGCGATATAGGGTTTAAGGAAAGTATCTACACATGGTGGAATGGACGAGCGGAAGGGGACTGCATTTTCAAGCGTCTGGACAAACGTTTAACGAATGTTGAATTCCAACTAACATTTCCAGGATTGGAGATTACCCACCTCCCAAAAATTGGCTCTAACCATAGCCCCATTATTATTGGCAGCTTCTACTAACACTGTCCCAGTCAAGAAAGTTTTTAAATTCCTAAATTTTTGGACAAAACATGAATCTTTCACTCATGTGGTCAAGGAAAACTGGACTGCTAACTTCAGCGCAAGTCCATTCTATCTTTTTCAGTACAAAATGAAGAAGTTAAAGAAAGCTCTATCAACTTGGAGTAAGGCAACATATGGGGACATTTTTCAAAAGATTGCAAGCCTTGAAGAAGTCGTCATTATTCATGAAGCTCAATTTGAAATAAGCCCAACTCAACAGAATCGACAAAGGCTTCAAAAGGTTGAAGCAGAACTGATAAGATATTTGGCTTTAGAAGAGGAGTTTTGGAAACAAAAGGCAGGTATGGCTTGGTTCAAAGACGGGGATAGAAATACTAAATTTTTCCACGCTCAAGTGAATGACATGAGGAGACGATTACAATTAAAAAGGATTCAAAATGATGTAGGTGATTGGATCGAAAATATTCCAGAAATTGCAGAAGAAGTTGTCAAATATTTCAGTAACCAATTTCATGAAGGCAGTGTCCCTAATGCTTTCGGAATTATTGACAATGTACCTCACATGGTTAGTAATGAACAGAACATGGTCTTACTAACAACACCAATGAGAGAAGAAGTGAAACATGCTGGTTTTGGATTAAACAGTGAGAATGCAGGAGGTCCGGATGGCTTCATTGGGTGTTTCTTTCATACATGCTGGGATACAATTGGTGAAGATGTCTTTCATATGTTTAATGCAATCTTTTGTGGCCATGAACTACCAAGATTTGTGACACACACGAATTTGGTGCTCTTACTAAAAAATAAGGAGGTTAACACATTTTCAGATAAGCGACCAATCAGCCTGAGTAATTTTGTTAACAAAATATTCTCAAGAGTTATCCATGAAAGGTTAGTCGGGATTCTTCCTAATCTTATCTCTGACGAGCAATCGGGTTTTGTTAAGGGAAGAAGCATAATTGAGAATGTGTTACTAACTCAGGAGATCATTACTGATATTAGACTGAGAACTAAAGCAGGACCAAATGTGGTCATTGAATTAGACATGGCGAAAGCCTATGATCGATTATCTTGGTTATTTTTGACAAAGGTCTTGAGGAAAATAGGTTTTGATGAAACGTTCATAGCTCTGAGTTTTGTTATAATCTCTAATAATCGGTACTCCGTATTGCTAAATGGACAACCATATGGTTTTTTAAATCGACAAGGGGAGTAAAGCAAGGAGATCCGCTATCGCCTACTTTATTCATCTTAGCGGCAGAAGCAATGTCGAGAGGGTTGAATGCATTACATCATAATCTATACTTTTGTGGATTTGAAATGCCCAAATGGAGCCCAAAAATAAATCACCTTGCATACGCAGATGATACCATAATATTATCCTCCTCATGTGCGATATCTTTACAATTGATTATGGATGTATTGGCTGCCTATGAAGCTGCATCAGGACAAGTTATTAATAAAGAGAAATTGATTGTATACATGCACCACTCCACTCCTGCTGAAGTGGTAAAACAAAGTTCAGAGGATCACAGGCATAACACGACAAGATTTCCCTTTCACATATCTTGGCTGCCCAGTTTTTTACACGAGGAGGAAAATAGATTATTATGAAGGGTTCATCACCAAGACAATGAACAAAATGCAATCTTCGAAAGGAAAGTTGTTATCCATTGGTGGTAGGGCTACATTGATATCACATGTTCTACAAACCATGCCAATCCATCTCTTATCGGCAGTTAATCCACCGGCTAGTGTCATCAATAAATTGCATAAAATGTTTGCGCAATTGTTTTGGAGTAATACAGTCGGAAGTAGAAGCAGGCACTAGGCATCATGGGACACCTTGTGTCTTCCATGTGAAGAATGTGGAGTGGGATTTAGATCTCTTCATGATACGGCCAAAGCTCTTTTCTGCAAATTATGGTGGAAGTTCAGAACGATGCCTAGTTTGTGGAGCTCATTCATGAGCCAAAAATACTGCAAAAAGCTTAACCCTGTAATTGTTCCTTGGAGAGAAGGATCTCATGTATGGAGGAGGATGCTAGAATGCCGAGACACTTCTGAACACCAAATAGGATGACACACAAAAATGGGATCATCCCTCTTTTGGTATGAAAATTGGACTGGGCTTGGAGCTTTGTATTTTCTTATAAATCCAGATTTTGCAATAGATGGGTCTATTAAACCTTTTTGGAGGTTGGAAAGTAGAGGTAACTTCACTGTTAGTTCTGCCTGGAACTACTTGAGGAGAAGGCAAGATCAAAGGAATGCTTTCAATAAGATGTGGGTAAAGGGAATGCCTTTTAAGATCTCTTTCTTTTTATGGAAGGTCTGGAAAGGTAAACTACCACTAGATGACTCCATACGAAGGCTAGGCTACCCCTCCAGATATGCAGTTCACAAAGGTGCTTTGGGAATTCCCAGCCTTGGGGTGGATCAAAGTAAATATAGATGGGGCATCGAGGGGTAATCCAGGAAGAAGTTCCATTGGATTTGTATTGAGGAATGAAGAAGGAAATGTAGTATATGCTAGAGGAAAGGAAATACCTGAAACTACTAATAATGAGGCAGAAGCTTGGGCTATACTGGAGGGGTTGTCTTATTGTGTTAATCAACAGTACACACAAATCCTGATACAAACGGATTCAATGCTACTGAAGAATGTGTTAGATGAAGTGTGGATAGCTCCTTGGAATGTGACTGAAATTGTGGAGGAAATAAATAAGTTAAGGCATAGATGCACTGTTACATTCACCCACATACTGAGGGAAGGTAATCGTCTAGTAGATTATTTAGCTAATTATGCATTGGATTTTGGAAATATTGAAGCTGCTGGATTCACAGATCTGGACACGCATGGTAAGAAGATCGTAAACAATGAAAAAATGCAATGCCCATACCTGAGAGTGAAGCCAAAAAGAAACTAGAAATATGATAAAGAAAGTGTATGAAAAGAAAAGAAAAATAGCAGAGTACTCTGTTAGCAATAAGGAGGAGTTCATATTTCAATGGGTCATAAACAAGTATAGGAGGCTGTGCAGAACTACTGGAAACGCCCAGTTTCTATCGACGACTACTTTTTGGACTATTATAATGGACAGTGCACTTGTGGAGTACACTGATTTTCAGTGGTTATGCAACAACTACTGGAAGAAAGTATTTTTTGGTGTAAACAGCGGACAACAAATATGGAACACAATAGATACTATACAGCATGAGGAAGAAATGAATTGGGCTCGCAGAGGAATGGCAGTGAAGGCCATTGATTTGATTACCACGAATGAGTGCAGCAACATTACACTTTTGTGTTTCTTAATACGCACAAACAGGAAATCGAAGATCAAGAAGAAGATTAAGACAACCAGCTTCAGCGTGTTGAAACTACAAATGCTGCTGAGGAAACAATATTGCAACAGAAGAAAAGGGCCCAAAACTACAAGAGATGCCCAGTTCTTCCATGCACGACACAAGGCTCTTATCATCTGCAACATGTAGGATCTTTTTAACTAAAAGTGCTTCTTCTTTTTTTTTTGTCAAATGTGCTTTTATTTTTCTAAAGTTAAAGTGTTTGGCCACACTTTTAGAATGAAAAACGTATTTTTGAGTAGAAGCATGAGGAATTTTTGAGAAACAGAAAAATGTAGCTTCTTCCCAAAAGTGCTCTTTTGAAATCATTTTTGAGAAAAATACACCTAAAATTAAAATACTTTTTAAAAGCTTGACCAAATAATAGTTGCTGCTCAAAATAGTCTTTTAAATTAATTAGGCAGACATAAAGTGCTTCTCATCAAAAGCATTTTATAAGCACTTTTTAAAATAAGCTTATTTTAAAAGCTTAGTTGAATATGCTATAATTTTGGATTAAAATTAATAATCGTGCATACACATGTGCCAGTTATTAAAAAAAAAAAAACAAGACCTCCAAAAAAAAGCAAATAGAAAGACTTCCCAGGTATGGTCTCCAAGCCTCAACTTTGTACAGTATTAATTGTTGAGAATTGGATTTATATTTCGGTACCACACATGAATAATTTTTAAAAATTGGAAATTTATAGGGGATAATATATTTTCTATCCAACATTTTAATTGAACCTTGTTACTGATAATTTTTCATGTTACATCATTAGACTTTAAAATAATATGTTGTATAGAAGAGTTGATTATTAGCTAGCTCTTTAATACCAAAGTAAAAATAATAACGATAAGTCGGGCAAATTTTTTCTCTTCTTGTGTTTTATGTATCCAAATATTATTTTTTCAAGTACTCTGCTCCACCACTCAGCCTACGCTTAACATCTCTAGTCTCTACCTCAGGTTTCTAGCTTCTCCTCTCTAATATGACTTAAGGAAATAATCCAAACTATTAACATCCTTAATGCAAGTAAAAATACTCACAAAAATTAAAATTTTGGATATTTTCTGATGACTTTGTCTTCAGCATGTGTCTTGCTTATATCGTAGAGGTCTAATCCAGCTTATGTTAAGTAGAATGGTTTTGTTTTTGAATTTAAATCATTATAGAAAAATTAACCTTTAATCCATTTATAAAATGTATATAATTAGTATACAATTTATATACGGGCTAGAAAAAATAAATAGTAAAATCTAGTGGCTCTTATGTAAAGATGTTATATTTTAAAGTACATCGCATAAATTGTATATGCAAGGTACTGTTTAATAAAAGTGTTTAGGGTTTTACTAAATTTAAAAATCAAACTCGGAGGAATGCTTCATTAGTTATAACTAACCATTCAATTAAACAATTAGAATTTGAGATGGATGTGCGGGCACACCAGGTTAGATAGGGTCAGAAATGAGGTTATTCGCGACAAGGTGGGTGTGGCCCCTATTGAGAACAAAACGCGGGAAGCGCGGCTTATGTGGTTTGGTCATGTGAGGAGGAGGAGCACAGACGCACCGGTGAGGAGGTGTGAGAGGTTGACATTAGAGGGCCTACGGAGAGGTGAAAGTAGGCCAAAGAAGAGGTGGGGAGAGGTGATTAAGCAAGACATGGCACAGCTTCACCTGACCGAGGACATGACCCTTGATAGGAAGATATGGAGGCCGAGGATTAGGGTAGTAGAATAAGTAGTCTAGAGTGTTCATAACAATAGTATTGGCACGCAGTCTAACTTTTTGTTGGTAGTAGGTTTTTATGACTAACCGTTGTTTTCTTTCATTGTTAATCACATTACTGTTTTGTTGTTTTTATTCTGCTTTTATATGGCTTTTTGGTACAATCCCTTCTTGTCTATATTTTTATTAATATGTTGCTTATGCTTTCCTGAGCCGAGGGTCTATTGGAAACAACTTCTTTATCCTCACAAGGTAGGGGTAAAGTCTGCGTACACACTATCTTCCCCAAATCTCACAGTCAGGGGCAGATCTACTCATTGAATTTGGGTGCTCGAGCACCCATTAATCTCGGCTCCGAGTATATATAATTTTATAGAAAATATGAGGAAACGAATATAAAAGAGCAGAAAGCACCCAATAGACAAAACGTTTAATGGGTGCTTTGGTTAAGGGAGGGTGCTGGAAGTTTACAAAAATTAAGTGGGTGAGGATTCCAATCCTTCCCCCAACAAGCCTTTTTTAAAACAGACAAATTATTCCCTTTTTTTCTCCTCATATTATCAAGCTACTTTCTCTTTTTTCATTCTTTTCAGTTTTTACCCGCCGCTATTTTTACCCAATACTATTTTTTAGAATTTCTTTTTGCTGACTTTGTTTTATCTCTTCTTATTTTACAAAATGTAATTCACTATAAAGAAAGAAAAAAGACTCCAAATTTTGGCCCTTCTGAAGATGAGCAATTCCTCCCGAAGGGACAAAATCATCAATCTCTTTTCTTGTCAGCAACGTTATCCATCACAATTTTACGACGTTCATAATATTAATACTATGAGTTTTCTCGTTAACTCTTTTCATCACCGTGTTCAAATTAGTTATGCATTTATGCAATATGATTGCTAATAAATTTACGTTAAAAAAAGCTAAGCACCCACGAACTTAAATTCCTAGATCCGCCATTGCCCACAGTATGGGTATTACTGGGTATGTTGTTGTTGTTGTTGTGTGTGTGTGTGTGTGGTATCAAAAAAAAAAATAGAAGAAATGGTTAATATTTTTCGTGTAGTATTTTTTATTAATATCCAATGATTATGTTGTGATGACCCAAAAGGTCATCTTTAAATTTAATAATTAATTATGTGTTCTAAGACCTCGAAAAGCACTATTTATCATTCCTCGACTTGGTGCGCGGTCCGTATAATTTTTTGAAAAACTTTTATGTGAAAAATTGATTAAAATGTGAAATATAGCCTTAAAACTCAATTAAGTTAACATTGGTCAACATTTTTAGCAAACAGACTCGGATCAATATTTTGACAGTTCCGATAGGTCCGTCTCGTGATTTGGGACTTGGGCGTATGCCCGAAATTTAATTTGGAGGTCACTAGCTCAAGTTATGGCCATTTCACGGAAATTAGAAATTTAAAGGCTAAAGATTTTCAAAGTTTGACCACGGATTTGCCTTTTTGATATCGGGGCCGAAATCCGATTCTGAAAATTGGAATAGCTTCATTATGTCATTTATGACTTGTGTGCCAAATTTGAAGTCATTCCGGATTCATTTAACATGTTTCGACACAAGATTTGTAAATTTAAAAGTTTGAAACTCAAAAGTTCGAATCGAGGTGTGAATTATAATTTTAGCGATGTTTGATGTGATTTGAGGTCTCTACTAAATTCGTATGATGTTTTAGAACTTGTTGGTATATTTGGTTGAGGTCCCGAATTTCAGACACGAATTTGACTAGATTGACGATTTCGGACACGAATTCACGAGGCAAAGGTTTATTGGATTCTTGAACTTGGTTGCAAAACGAGGTAAGTGTCGTGGTTAACCTTGACTTGAGGGAATTGAACCTCTGAATTATTTGCTATGTGTATTTCATGTGCAACGATGTATAGGCAAGGTGACGAGTGCCTATACTTTGTCAATTTAATTGTTTGCTTAATTATTTAAACATCTTAAATTATTTTAAGACACGAATTAATTATTATAATAATTATTTCTCTCCTATTCCTTGTCAAATATTAATTCTTGAATTCCTGTAATAATTGTCACATGCTTATTTGATTTATATGTCATAATTGCTACTTGTCATTGTTTGTTTCATAAATGAATTATAATTATTGTATGCCTTGATGCTTAATAGTTTCTCATTGAATGCGGTATTTATTGGAGTATTTTTATTATATTTAAGAGTTGTTAAATATATTGGGGGATCGGGTTGCACGACGCAACAAAGTTGTTTAAAGTTTATATTGAGGGATCGGTTTGCATGCGGCAACACATTTATTTAAAGTTTATATTGCTGGAGCGGGTTGCATGCCGCAACGGAAATTTATTGAGGAATTATATTGTTGGGGCGGGTTGCACGCCGCAACAGAATTAATTGAAATGAATATATTGGAGGATCGGGTTGCACGCCGCAACAGAGTTGAATGTAAATATATTGTGGTATCGGGTTGCACGCCGCAACGAAAACTGATTGAAATAATAATTGCTTGTGACTGCCGAGTGTTGGCTTCAATTGTTGAAAAGAGATACCTGTTTTATTTCTATTATTGTTGTTATTATTATTATTGCGTACAGGTTAATGTAAGTGACCTGCCTTAACCTCGTCATTTGGGGTTAGTCCTCGATTCTTATTCATTTGACCTTACTACAACTGGCCCCGTTCTGTGGGTGACTTCTTGGGGTGGACCGGGCTCAGGCCTGCTCAGTGCATGGGTTTGGCTCTGCAACCGAGCTATCACTGCATGTTGACCTTGAAACATTTCAAAAATCATACGCAGGTTGATCCCGTCCTCTCCAATATTTTGGGTATTTCGAACTGCAAATCGAGTTCCACCGTGAATGCCATTTTCTGGGCCAGAATGTTGGTCTGCTTTGCTGGCCACATGCGAATTAATGCCAATTGGATCCACGGCCCGATTCCCAATGGGGTCAACGGGTGGCCTTTCATCCCCGGGCGTCACGTTGTTATTCTCATCTTGATGGCCAGATTCGTTATCGATAGGTAGGGCCATTAACTGAGAGTTCGTCATTTTCAGCCTGAAATAAAAGACACTTCCAAGAGCAAGTGTAAAATAATGTGTATTTTACAGAGATTTGTATCAAATAACCACTATTATCCTTAGCCCCACGATGGGCGCCAGACTGTTTACCCGAAATACGGATAGCAATTGAATTAATACGTAATTCTAAGGATACGTGGTATGACTTGGTACAAATTGAATAAATAAGTAAATGTATATCGAAATTAACTGTAAAAGAAATGAATGCAAACCCAAATTGAATGGAGAGTGTTTGATAAGAGAACAATATGAATCAATATCAAAGCCCTAAAAAGGATAGTATTTGCTTGATGTTCTATAAATTTTAGTGAATCTGATTCCTTCTACAAATGATCACAACCCTTAATATAGTGGGAAAATCCTATTTTGGATATAATTAAAAATACATAGTGGGGATCCCATGATAGATTAATTAATTAGTTTCTCTTTGATTTGTGCCGTGATTTTTGCCGAGATTCTCCCCCTAATAGCGGCTATAACAGCCTTTTTGTTTCTTGGCTCGATCTAGATCTTGGCCGATCTCGATCTTGATCGGTCTCTGGGTCTCGACCTCGATTTTGGTCGATCTCGATCTTGATCGGTCTCTTGGTTCGATCTCGATCTTGGCTGATCTCGATCTTGATCGGTCTATGGGGCTGGAGCTCGACAACCTAACTTCGCACCATGGCTCGATATTACAATGATGGGCCTCTGACTATCATGTTACAATCTCGATTAATCATACGAAGGGCAAACTCGGTTTTGACCGTATACAAACTTGTACAACAAAACTAATATTCGGCCTAGTGATGGTGAGATACAGTAATTTCCCAATGAGCTTCTGATAGGAAGTAATATCTGTAAGAATAAGATCTGTGATTTTGTTTAACGGAAATTATTTAAAAGGAGAAAAATGGAAAGTTTCGATTGGCACGATGTGCATATTACTTGTGATTCAAAATTGAGGACGAGATCCTCGCATTTTAATATAAATTGATATGTGTTAAACCGGGCTAAGATAGCTTTTCGGATTTGGTATGGGCATTACGAATTCCTAGTGATGTCATTTGGGTTGACAAATGCACCGGCAGCATTTATGGATTTGATGAATCGGGTGTTCAAGCCCTATTTGGATTCTTTTGTGGTTTTATTCATTGATGATATCTTGATTTACTCCAGCAGTCGAGAGGAGCATGAGCAGCATCTTCGAAGTGTGCTTCAAACTTTGAAGAATAATCAGTTATATGCTAAATTTTCGATATCTTGATTTATTGTAGCAGTCGAGAGGAGCATGAGCAGCATCTTCGGAGTGTGCTTCAGACTTTGAAGAATAATAAGTTATATGCTAAATTTTCAAAATGCGAGTTTTGGTTAAACTCAGTTTCCTTTTTGGGGCATGTTATATCGGCAGAAGACATAAAAGTGGATCTTAAGAAGATTGAGGTTGTTCAGAATTGGCCTAGACCTACTTCAGTTACAGAGATCCGGAGTTTCCTGGGTTTGGCAGGTTATTATCGTCGGTTCGTGGAGGGGTTTTCATCTATAGCAAGCCCATTGACTAGACTGACCCAGAAAGGTGTTCCATTCGGATGGTCAGACGAGTGTGAGTTGAGCTTTCAGAAGCTCAAGATTACTTTGACTATGGCGCCAGTGTTGGTATTACCCACAGGTTCAGGATCTTATACGGCGTATTGTGATGCATCTGACATTGGGCTTGGTGAAGTATTGATGCAAGATGGCAGGGTGATTGCATATGCGTCGCGGCAGTTGAAAGTTCACGAGAAGAATTATCTTGTTCATGACTTAGAATTGGCAGCCATTGTTCATGCGCTGAAGATTTGGAGGCACTATCTTTACGACATATCGTGTGAGGTATTCACGGATCATAGGAGCTTGCAGTACTTGTTCAAATAGAAGGAGCTCAATTTGCGGTAGAGGAGGTGGTTGGAGCTATTGAAAGATTATGATATCACTATTTTGTATCACCCCGGAAAGGCCAAAGTGGTGGATGATGCTTTGAGTAGAAAGGCTGTGAGTATGGGCAATCTTGCGTATATTCCGGTTGGTGAGAGGCCGTTAGCTACAAATGTTTAGATTTTGGCTAATCAGTTTTTGAGGTTAGATATTTCAGAACCCAGGCGGGTTCTAGCTTGCACAGTCGCTCAGTCTTCTTTATATTAGTGCATCAGAGAGCGGCAGTATGATGATCCTCATTTACTTGTCTTTAAGGACACGATGCTGCACGGTGATGCCAAACAGGTTGTTGTGGGGGAAGATGGAGTTCTGCGAATGCAGGGTCATATTTGTGTGCCTAATATGGATGGGCTTCGTGAATTAATTCTGGAAGAGGCCCACAGTTCAAGGTATTCTATTCATCCAGGTGCCGCCAAAATGTATCAAGATTTGCGGCAACATTATTAGTATAGGAGAATGAAGAAGGATATAGTTGCATATGTAGCTCGGTGTCTGAATTGTCAGCAAGTTAAGTACGAGCATTAGAGGCCTCGTGGTTTGCTTCAGAAGTTAGAAATTCCTGAGTGGAAGTGGGAGCGTTTTACTATGGATTTTGTTGTTGGGCTTCCACGGACTCAGAGAAAATTCGACGCAGTCTGGGTCACTATGGACAGGTTGACCAAGTCAACACATTTCATTCCAGTGGTAGTTACCTATTCTTCATAGCGGTTAGCTGAAATTTACATTCATGAGATTGTCCGCCTTCACGGTGTGCCCGTGTCTATTATTTCAGATCGAGGTAGCGGTTTACCTCACACTTCTGGAGGGCTATACAGCTTGAGTTAGGTACGCGGGTTGAGTTGAGTACAACATTTCATCCACAGACAGACAAACAGTCATAGCGCACTATTCAGATATTGGAAGATATGCTTCGCGCTTGTGTTATAGACTTTGGAGGTTCTTGGGATCAGTTCTTGCCACTTGCGGAGTTTACCTATAATAATAACTACCACTCGAGAATTCAGATGGCTCCATATGAAGCATTGTACGGGAGGCGATGTCGTTCGCCAATAGACTGGTTTTAACCAGGAGAGGCTCGGTTGTTGGGTACTGATTTGGTACAGGATGCCTTAGATAAGGTCAAGGTTATTCAGGATCGACTTCGCACAGCTCAGTCTAGACAAAAGAGTTATGCCGACCGTAAGTTCGTGATATTGCATTCATGGTTGGAGAAAGAGTATTGCTCCGAGTTTCACCTATGAAAGGTGTAATCAGGTTTGGAAAGAAGGGCAAGTTGATCCCTAGTTATATAGGACCCTTCGAAATTCTTGAAAGGGTGGGCGGAGTAGCCTACAGGCTTGCATTACCACCTAGTTTATCAGCAGTTCATTCGGTGTTCCATGTGTCTATGCTCCGAAAATATCATGGTGATCCATACCATGTATTAGATTGCAGCTCGGTCCAATTGGACAAAGATTTGACTTATGAAGAGGAATCGGTAGCTATTCTAGCCCGGCAGGTCCGACAGTTGAGGTCTAAGAGTTATCCATCAGTTTGAGTGCAATGGAGAGGTCAATCAATTGAGACGGCTACCTAGGAGCCCGAGTCGGACATGCGGAGTAAATATCCACACCTTTTTACCAGCTCAGGTACTTTTCTAATTCCGTTCGAGGACAAACGTTTGTTTTAGAGGTGGAGAATGTGACGACCCAAAAGGTCATCTTTAAATTTAATAATTAATTCTATGTTCTAAGACCTCAAAAAGAACTATTTATCATCCTCGACTTACGTGCACAGTCCGTATAATTTTTCGAAAGTTGTTATGTGAAAAAGTAATTAAAATGTGAAATATAGCCTTAAAACTCAATTAAGTTGACTTTGGTCAATATTTTTAGCAAACGGACCCGGATCAGTATTTTTGATAGTTCCGATAGGTTTGTCTCGGGATTTGGGACTTGGGCGTATGCCCGGAATTTAATTTGGAGGTCTCTAGCTCAAGTTACGGCCATTTAACGGAAACTAGAAATTTAAAGACTAAAGATTTTCAAAATTTGACCACGGATTTGACATTTTGATATCGGGGCCGGAGTCCGATTCTGAAAATTGGAATAGCTTCATTATATCATTTATGACTTGTGTGCCAAATTTAAAGTCATTCCGGATTCATTTAACATGTTTCGGCACAAGATTTGTAAATTTACTAATTTGAAACTCAAAAGTTCGAATCGAGGTGTGAATTGTAATTTTAGCGATGTTTGATGTGATTTGAGATCTCGACTAAGTTCGTATGATGTTTTAGAACTTGTTGGTATATTTGGTTGAGGTCCCGGGGTCCTCGGGTGGATTCTGGATGGTTAACAGATCAAAATTTGGACATAAGAAAAAATCTAAAATTTTGGCCTTCTGGTGTAATCGCACCTGCGAATTTTAGACCACAAATGCGGTCAAGTTTCTGCAGAAGGGGAAACCGCAAATGCAGTCAAATTTCCGCAGAAGCGGAAATGCTGGACGTAACACATAAAAATCGGGAGTTAGCCATCTTTACTCATTTTTGAGTTTTGAGTCTCGGATTTAGGCGATTCCAAAGCGATTTTTCACGACTTTGAATTGGGTAAGTGTTCTATAACTAAAAATGATTATATTTCATAAATCCATATCTATATTCATCATTTATTTCGGATTTAGATGGAAGAAATTGAAATTTTTGTAAAACTTTCCAAAAATAAAAATTTAAGATTTGAAGGTCCATTTGACATCGGAATTGGATAATTTTTGTATGGTTGGACTCGTATCGGAATGAGTGTTCGGATTTCGTAAGTTTTTTCGAGATTCGATGTCACGACCCAAAATTCCACCACAGGCATCGTGATGGCACTTAGTCTCTAAGACTAGGTAAGCCGATTTTAATTACAATTCAAGCCTTTTTTTTAAACATATAATTTTATACAACTGTCGAAACCAGAAGCGGAAACAAATATAAAAACCTCCCAAGACTGGTAATACTGAGTCACGAACTCTAACTGAATATATGAAATTATCTCAGGGATCGAATACTCAATATTGTTTGAATAATGATTAACAATACAATAAAATAGAAAGACTCTAAGGGACTGTGGCGACTAAGCAGCTCTACCTTGAATCCTTGCAATCCCACTCTAACTCTGTCCGAGTCCGATATCTCAAATACATGGCTCTGCACAAAAATGTACAGAAGTGTAGTATGAGTACACCACAGTCGGTACCCAGTAAGTATCAAGACTAACCTCGGTGGAGTAGTGACGAGGTACACTCAAGACACTCACTAGTCTAATAACCTGTGCAATATAGTATACAAAATAATAGAAAAATAAATAGTAGTGATAGCAACAATAATCAACTAGTGATGTAAACAACAAGGTAACAAAAACTCCATAAATATTGCTCAAACACGTAATGAACACAAGTACAACCAATAATCAAGTCCTTCAAAATATACATCTTTCACCTATAAGTTTTTCAAATAAAATTTTTAGAATACAATTCTTTCCAATAAATATATTTCGAATATACTTCCTTCAAATAAATATCTTTCCAATATAATTCTTTCGAATAAATATCTTTCTAATATAATTCTTCCAAATAAATATCTTTCGAATATAATTTTTTCAAATAAATATCTTTCGAATATAATTCTATTAAATAAAAGTCACCCTGTGACACCTCATTTCATAATTATAAAATACGGGTCTCAACCCACTTTTATATTTTCATGGCACCTCGTGCCAATATCTCTATCACAATCGCACGGACAACTCACTTGCCAATATCATCATCATATTTTCCCCGACACCTCGTGCCCACATTTCATATCTTTTGTGGCGTGCAACCCAATCCCATATAACATTAATCATACCTGTTGCGGCGTGCAACCCGATCCCATATAACATAATTCGCCCGGCAATAGCCACAGGCTCCCAATTTCAATATAGATCAGACTATTATCAAGTTTACCGAAACAACAAGACAAGTTGCATAAGATATAAAAATAAACACAAGAAAAATCACAATATCACATGAAAATTACCAACACAATAACCCCACATCATCACATAAAAATTACTAACACAATAACTCCACATAATCACATATCATCCCTAATAATAGCCACCATAATCTCTCCTATAGCCACCCTTATCACTCCTATAATAGCCTCCCTTATCCCTCTGCCCCGACAATATCAATAGCCACCCTTATCGCTCCGTATAATAGCCACCCTTATCACTCCGCCCAGACAATATCCCAACACACATAACCACGGTGAAATGCCGCCCTTATACCCACATAATATCAATAGTGAAATGCCACCCTTATATCCTCACAATAATAACTCAAATCACACAACAATTTACACGGAATATTATCACAACAACACAACACAATCAATTCCTATCACAATTTGCCCAACAACCACAACCAATTCCAATGATATAGTAAAATTAATAAATTTCTCAAAAATAGTCCAAGGCTCCACACGATGTATATAAAACCTCAAAACAACAACAAGGACGGAAAATTAACTCAGCGTGACACAACACCTTCTTTAGTCCAAATTTTTGAAAAATATATTAGTACCTCAATTTAAACTTATTTAATAAATTATTTGCATACGAAAAAATCCATAATATAATTATTTCCAGGAAATATCAAATCAACAAACACACGAAATTCTCATAAAATTCCAAGTCGCAATCACACTAAATTATCATAAAAATACAAACTCAACAAACAAAGAATGAGGTATGACAAATCAAGGATTTACTAAATTTTGACTATTTTCCAATTTAATACATAAGGGTGTCTACAAATCTTTAACCGATATAGTTTGCACATATAAACCAAGTACGTACTCGTCACCTCACGTACATGGTTTTTCAATCACACAATTTCCACATAAGACTCAATGCCTAGGAAAAATTCCCTCACACAAGGTTAGGCAAGATACTTACCTTTCTGAAGTTAGGCCGATATTCCAAAATTGACTTCTTACTTGAATTGACCTCTGGACAGCTCAAATCTATCCAAATTAATTCAATTCAGTCAATACTAATTATAGGAATTAATTCCATATGAAAATATTAATTTTCCAAAAAAATCTGAAATTTAACTCAAAAATTGCATGGGGGCCCACATATCGGAATCCGACGAAACTCACAAAATCCGATAACCCATTCAATTACGAGTGCACCCATAACAATTTTATCAAATTTCGATAAAAACTCGGCCTCCAAATCTAAAATTTTCGTTCTTGAAAAGTTTTGCAAAAATCTTGATTTCTTCCATTTAAATCCGAAATAAATGATGAATATAACCATGGATTTATGAAATATAATCACTTTTGGATATAGGACACTTACCCAAGTCGAAGTCGTGAAGAAATCCTCAAAATCGCCCAAGAACCGCGCTCCGAAAATCCAAAACAAAATGAAGGAAATGACCATTTTTGGTCCTTAAGTTTCTGCTCATCCCTTACTAAAAGTCCATTTTTCGTCATTAAAAGTCCACACCAGAACCTGCCTGCACCAGCAGTTATTGTTTTTCACTAAAAAGGCTCTAACTCCATCATACGAACTCGGAATTCAACGATTCTTATTCCTATGAGTGACAAATAATAATACGAACCTAGTCTTTAAATCGAAACTCAATTTGGAGCTCATTTGCTCAATGTGATATCAATTTCTCTCGTTAAACAATTAACTCATGTTTCGCGCTAAAAACCCAATCGGACTTGATGAAATTAGACCAAACATTCCAGATCACTCCTATAATTCATTATCAAAATCTAGGAAGTCTCGAAATTGAATTTCGATCTCTAGAACTAAAAATGGACCATTGGATCATTACATGCTTGTGTTAAAAACATCTAACTCTTCCAAAACTCTTCCCCGATAGTCTGTAGTGTATCAACCATAACTTCTTGTACTCAACCCCAACTGCCAAACGGTTTACATTTCTGCAAACCCAATACAAAGGGCTACAACTTTTATGTTTCATTCATCGCCCAACTCCTTATAGATTGCGAGATATAAGCTCCCAAAGTCATCCCTGTGCAACAGAAATTTCTGGCTATGCACACTGCTGTAGCCAAAATCTGCAGTACCAACTTCAGCCAATCGACCATAACTTTTTTTACAAATGTCCTAATAATGAATGGCTTATCATTATAGAAACTAAAAATCAAAGGACTACAACTTTGATGTTTTGATAATTTCCAAATTCCTTATAGGTTTCGAGATATAAGCTTCCAAAATCAGCTCTGCGCATCAGAAATTTCGCACATTGCTGTTCAAAAACCAGCAGTTAAAAATGATCCGAAACCACTCCAAAACTCACCCGAGGCCCTCGAGACCTCAACCCAATACACCAACAAGTCCTAAAATATCATACGAACTTAGTTGAAACCTCAAATCATATAAAACAACGCTAAAACTATGAATCATACCCCAATTCAAAGTTAAGGAACTTAAGAATTTTCAACTTCTACATTCGATGCCGAAACCTATCAAATCAATTCCGATTGACTTCAAATTTTGCACACAAGTCATAAATGATATAACGGATCGAAAAAAATTTCAAAACTAGATTCCGACTCTGATATCAAAATGTCAACTCCCTGGTCAAACTTTCCAAAAATTTAACTTTCGCCATTTCAAGCAAAATTTATTTTACTACGGACTTCCAAAAATTTTTCCGGACACGCTCCTAAGTCCAAAATCAGCATACGGAGCTATTGGAATCATCAAAACTCCATGTTAGGGTCGTTTATACATAATTCATCATCCGGTCAATTATTTCAACTTAAGCTTCCAAAACAAGAATTGTTCTTTCAATTAAATCCTAAATCATCCGAAAACAAAACTTGACCATCCTCGCAAGTCATAATATACATTTCAAAGCTTCTCGAGACCTTAATCCACCGAACGGAACGTAAATTCTTAAAATGACAAGTCGGGTCGTTACATTCAAAACGTGGGCCCCACTGTCGATTTTTGAGATGAATTTCGGATTTTAATCCGGAAAATTAGTAAATTCTTATGGAATGAATTCCTATGATTTGTATTGAGTATATCAAATTGCTTATGACTAGATTTAAGGATTTCGGACACGAATTCGAGAGGCAAAGGTTTATTGGATTCTTGAACTTGGTTGCAAAACGAGGTAAGTATCGTGGTTGACCTTGACTTGAGGGAATAGAACCTCTGAATTATTTGCTATGTGTATTTCATGTGCAACGATGTATAGGCAAGGTGACGAGTGCCTATACTTTATCAATGTAATTGTTTGCTTAATTATTTAAACATCTTATATTATTTTAAGAGGCGAATTAATTGTTATAATAATTGTTTCTCTCTTATTCCTTGTCAAATATTAATTCTTGAATTTCTGTAATAATTATCACATGCTTATTTGATTTATGTATCTTAATTGCTACTTGTCATTGTTTGTTTCATAAATGAATTATAATTATTGTATGCCTTGATGCTTAATAGTTTCTTATTGAGCGTGGTATTTATAGGAGTATTTTTATTATATTTAAGAGTTGTTAAATATATTGGGGGATCGAGTTGCACGCCGCAACAAAGTTGTTTAAAATATATATTGAAGGATCGGGTTGCACGCGGCAACAGATTTATTTAAAGTTTATATTGTTGGAGCGGGTTGCACGCCGTAACGGAAATTTATTGAGGAATTATATTGTTGGGGCGGGTTGCACGCCGCAACAGAATTAATTGAAATGAATATATTGGGGGATCGGGTTGCACGCCGCAACAGAGTTGAATGTGAATATATTATGGGATCGGGTTGCACGCCGCAACGGAAACTGATTGAAATAATAATTGGTTATGACTGCCGAGTTGGCTTCAATTATTGAAAAGAGATACCTGTTTTATTTCTATTATTATTCATATTATTATTATTGCGTACAGGTTAATGTAAGTGACCTGCCTTAGCCTCGTTACTACTTCGTCGAGGTTAGGCTCGGCACTTATCAGTAAATGGGATAGGTTGTACTGATACTACACTCTGCACTTCTTGTGCAGATTTCGGAGTTGGTCCCAGCGGCGTACTGTAGATCTGCCCTGATACAGCTACCAGTGGAGACTTGAGGTATAACCGCACAGCATTCGCAGTTCTGAACCACTTCTATCTTATCTCGGCTGTGTATTATATTTCAAACAACGTGAATTTTATTCAGACATTTATTTGTATATAAAACCTCATAACAACAACAAGGAAGGATAATTAACTCAGCATGACACAACACCTTCTTTAGTCCAAATTTTTGAAAAATATATTAGTACCTCAATTTAAACTTATTTAATAAATTATTTGCATACGAAAAAATTCGTAATATAATTATTTTCATGAAATATCAAATCAACAAACACACGAAATTCTCATAAAATTCCAAGTAGCAATCACACTAAATTATCGTAAAAATACAAACTCAACAAACAAAGAATGAGGTATGACAAATCAAGGATTTACTAAATTTTCACAATTTTCCAATTTAATACATAAGTGTGTCTACAAATTTTTAACCGATATAGTTTGCACATATAAACCAAGTACGTACTCGTCACCTCGCGTACATAGTTCTCCAATCACACAATTTCCACATAAGACTCAATGCCTAGGGGAAATTCCCTCACACAAGGTTAGGCAAGACACTTACCTTTTTGAAGTTAGGCCGATATTCCAAAATTGCCTTCTTGCTTGAATTGACCTCCGGACAGCTCAAATCTATCCAAATTAATTCAATTCAGTCAATACTAATTATAGGAATTAATTCTATATGAAAATACTAATTTTCCAACAAAATCCAAAATTTAACTCAAAAATCGCCTGGGGGCCCACATATCGAAATCTGACGAAACTCACAAAATCCGATAACCCATTCAATTACGAGTCCACCCATAAAATATTTATCAAATTTCGATAACAACTCGGCCTCCAAATCTAAAAATTTTCGTTCTTGTAAAGTTTTGCAAAAAACTTGATTTCTTCCAATTAAATCCGAAATAAATGGTGAATATAACCATGGATTTATGAAATATAATCACTTTTGGATATAGGACACTTACCCAAGTCGAAGTCGTGAAGCTATCCTCAAAATCGCCCAAGAACCGTGCTCCAAAAATCCAAAACGAAATGAAGAAAATGACCTTTTTGGTCCTTAAGTTTCTGCTCATCCCTTACTAAAAGTCTATTTTTCGTCACTAAAAGTCTACACCAGAACTTGCTTGCACCAACAGTTATTGTTTTTCACTAAAAAGGCTCTAACTCCATCATACGAACTCGGAATTCGACGATTCTTATTCCTATGAGTGACAAGTAATAATACGAACCTAGTCTTTCAATCGAAACTCAATTCGGAGCTCATTTGCTCAATGTGATATCAATTTCGCTCGTTAAATAATTAACTCATGTTTTGCGCTAAAAACCCAAACGCGACTTGATGAAATTAGACCAAACTTTCCAGATCACTCCTATAATTAATTATCAAAATCTATGAAGTCTCGAAATTGAATTTCGATCTCTAGAACTAAAAATGGACCTTTGGATCATTACATGCTTATGTTGAAAACATCAAACTCTTCCAAAACTCTTCCCCGATAGTCTGTAGTGTATCAACCATAACTTCTTGTACTCAACCTCAACTTCCAAACTGTTTACATTTTTGCAAACCTGATACAAAGGGCTACAACTTTTATGTTTTACTCATTGCCCAACTCCTTATAGATTGCGAGATATAAGCTCCCAAAGTCAGCCTTGTGCAGCAGAAATTTCTGGCTATGCACACTGCTGTAGCCAAAATCTGCAGTACCAACTTCAGTCAATCGATCATAACTTTTTTTACAAATGTCCTAATAATGAATGATTTATCATTATAGAAAATAGTATCAAAGGGCTACAACTTTGGTGTTTTGATAATTTCCAGATTCCTTATAGGTTTCGAGATATAAGCTTCCAATTCAGCTCTGCGCATCAAAATTTTCACACATTGCTGTAAAGAAACCAGCAGTTAAAAAAAATCCGAAACCACTCCGAAACTCACCCGAGGCCCTCGGGACCTCAACCCAATATACCAACAAGTCCTAAAACATTATACGAACTTAGTTGAAATCTCAAATCACATAAAACAACGCTAAAATTACGAATCATACCCCAATTCAAAGTTAAGGAACTTAAGAATTTTCAACTTCTACATTCGATGCCGAAACCTATCAAATCAATTCCGATTGACTTCAAATTTTGCCAACAAGTCATAAATGATATAACGGATCGATGAAAATTTTCAAAATTAGATTCCGACTCCGATATCAAAATGTCAACTCCCGGGTCAAACTTCCCAAAAATTTAACTTTCGCCATTTCAAGCAAAATTTCACTACGGACTTCCAAAATATTTTCCGGACACGCTCCTAAGTCCAAAATCAGCATACGGAGCTATTGGAATCATCAAAACTCCATGTTAGGGTCGTTTATACATAATTCATTATCCGGTCAATTATTTCAACTTAAGCTTCCAAAACTAGAATTGTTCTTTCAATTAAATCCTAAATCATCCGAAAACAAAACTTGACCACGCTCGCAAGTTATAATATACATTTCAAAACTTCTCGAGACCTTAAGCCACCGAATGGAATGTAAATTCTTAAAACGATAAGTCGGGTCGTTACATTCAAAACGTGGGCCCCACTGTCGATTTTTGAGATGAATTTCGGATTTTAATCCGGAAAATTAGTAAATTCTTATGAAATTAATTCCTACGATTTGTATTGAGTATATCAAATTGTTTATGACTAGATTTGAGAATTTCGGACACAAATTTGCGAGGCAAAGGTTTATTGGATTCTTCAACTTGGTTGCAAAACGAGGTAAGTGTCGTGGTTAACCTTGACTTGAGGGAATAGAACCTCTGAATTATTTGCTATGTGTATTTCATGTGCAACGATGTATAGGCAAGGTGACGAGTGCCTATACTTTGTCAATTTAATTGTTTGCTTAATTATTTAAACATCTTATATTATATTAAGAGGCGAATTAATTGTTATAATAATTATTTCTCTCATATTCCTTGTCAAATATTAATTCTTGAATTCCTGTAATAATTGTCACATGCTTATTTGATTTATGTGTCTTAATTGCTACTTGTCATTGTTTGTTTCATAAATGAATTATAATTATTGTATTGCTTGTTGCTTAATAGTTTCTTATTGAACGTGGTATTTATTGGAGTATTTTTATTATATTTAAGAGTTGTTATATATATTGGGGGATCGGGTTGCACGCCGCAACAAAGTTGTTTAAAGTTTATATTGAAGGATCGGGTTGCACGCCGCAACAGATTTATTTAAAGTTTATATTGTTGGAGCGGGTTACACGCCGCAACGGAAATTTATTGAGGAATTATATTGTTGGGGCGGGTTGCACGCCGCAACAGAATTAATTAAAATGAATATATTGGAGGATCGGGTTGCACGCCGCAACAAAGTTGAATGTGAATATATTATGGGATCGGGTTGCACGCCGCAACGGAAACTGATTGAAATAACAATTGGTTATGAATGCCGAGTTGGCTTCAATTATTGAAAAGAGATACCTGTTTTATTTCTATTATTGTTGTTATTATTATTATTATTGCGTAAAGGCTAATGTAAGTGACTTGCATTAGCCTCGTCACAACTTCGTCGAGGTTAGGCTCGGCACTTATTAGTACATGGGGTCGGTTGTACTGATACTACACTCTGCACTTCTTGTGCAGATTTAGGAGTTGGTCCCAGCGGCGTACCATAGACTTGCTCTGATACAGCTACCAGTGGAAACTTGAGGTATAACCGCACAGCATTCGCAGTTCTGAACCACTTCTATCTTATCTCGGCTGTGTATTATATTTCAAACAACGTGAATTTTATTCAGACTTTTATTTGTATATAAAACCTCAAAACAACAACAAGGAAGGACAATTAACTCAGAATGACACAACACCTTCTTTAGTCCAAATTTTTGAAAAATATATTAGTACCTCAATTTAAACTTATTTAATAAATTATTTGCATACGAAAAAATTCATAATATAATTATTTTCATGAAATATCAAATCAACCAACACACGAAATTCTCATAAAATTACAAGTCGCAATCACACTAAATTATCATAAAAATACAAATTCAACAAACAAAGAATAAGGTATGACAAATCAAGGATTTACTAAATTTCCACAATTTTTCAATTTAATACATAAGGGTGTCTACAAATCTTTATCCGATATAGTTTGCACATATAAACCAAGTACGTACTCGTCATCTCCCGTACATGATTTTCCAATCACACAATTTCCACATAAGACTCAATGCCTAGGGGAAATTCCCTCACATAAGGTTAGGCAAGACACTTACCTTTTTGAAGTTAGCCCGATATTCTAAAATTGCCTTCTTGCTTGAATTGACCTCCGGACAGCTCAAATCTATCCAAATTAATTCAATTCAGTCAATACTAATTATAGGAATTAATTCCATATGAAAATACTAATTTTTCAACAAAATCTGAAATTTAACTCAAAAATCGTATGGGGGGCCACATATCGGAATCCGACGAAACTCACAAAATCCGATAACCCATTCAATTACGAGTCCACCCATAACAATTTTATCAAATTTCGATAACAAATCGGCCTCCAAATCTAAAATTTTCGTTCTTAAAAAGTTTTGCAAAAATCTTGATTTCTTCCATTTAAATCCGAAATAAATGATGAATATAACCATGAATTTATGAAATATAATCACTTTTGGATATAGGACACTTACCCAAGTCGAAGTCGTGAAGAAATCCTCAAAATCGCCCAAGAACCGTGCTCCAAAAATCCAAAACGAGATGAAGGAAATGACCGTTTTTGGTCCTTAAGTTTCTGCTCATCCCTTACTAAAAGTCCATTTTTCGTCACTAAAAGTCCACACCAGAACTTACTTGCACCAGCATTTATTGTTTTTCACTAAAAAGGCTCTAACTCTATCATACAAAACTCGGAATTCGACGATTCTTATTCCTATGAGTGACAAATAATAATACGAACCTAGTCTTTCAATCGAAACTCAATTCGGAGCTCATTTTCTCAATGTGATATCAATTTCGCTCGTTAAACAATTAACTCATGTTTCGCGCTAAAAACCCAATCGCGACTTGATGAAATTAGACAAAACTTTTCAGATCACTCCTATAATTCATTATCAAAATCTAGGAAGTCCTGAAATTGAATTTCGATCTCTAGAACTAAAAATGGACCTTTGGATCATTACATGCTTATGTTGAAAACGTCAAACTCTTCCAAAACTCTTCCCCGACAGTCTGTAGTTTATTAACCATAACTTCTTGTACTCAACCCCAACTACCAAACGGTTTACAATTCTGTAAACCAGATACAAAGGGATACAACTTTTATGTTTCACTCATCGCCCAACTCCTTATAGATTGCGAGATATAAGCTCCCAAAGTCAGCCCTGTGCAGCAGAAATTTCTGGCGATGCACACTGCTGTAGCCAAAATCTGCAGTACCAACTTCAGTCAATCGATCATAACGTTTTTTACAAGTGTCCTAATAATGAATGGTTTATCATTATAGAAACTAGTATCAAAGGGCTACAACTTTGATGTTTTGATAATTTCCAGATTCCTTATAGGTTTCGAGATATAAGCTTCCAAAATCAGCTATGCGCATTAGAAATTTCGCACATTGCTGTCTAAAAACCAACAGTTAAAAATGATCCGAAACCACTCTGAAACTCACCCGAGGCCCTCGGGACCTCAACCCAATACACCAATAAGTCCTAAAACATCATAGGAACATAGTTGAAACCTCAAATCACATAAAACAATGCTAAAACTACGAATCATACCCCAATTCAAAGTTGAGGAACTTAAGAATTTCTAACTTCTACATTCGATACCGAAACCTATCAAATCAATTCCGATTGACTTCAAATTTTGCACAAAAGTCATAAATAATATAAAGGATCGATAAAAAATTTCAGAACTGGATTCCGACTCCGATATCAAAATGTCAACTCCCTGGTCAAACTCCATTTCAAGCAAAATTTCACTACGGACTTTCAAAAACTTTTTCGGATACGCTCCTAATTCCAAAATCAGCATACGGAGCTACTGGAATCATCAAAACTCCATGGTAGGGTCGTTTATACATAATTCATCATCCGGTCAATTATTTCAACTTAAGCTTCCAAAACAAGAATTGTTCTTTCAATTAAATACTAAATCATCCGAAAACAAAACTTGACCACCCTCGCAAGTCATAATATACATTTCAAAGCTTCTCGAGACCTTAAGCCACCGAACGGAACGTAAATTCTTAAAACAACAAATCGGGTCGTTACATTCGAAACGTGGGCCCCACTGTCGATTTTTTAGATGAATTTCAGATTTTAAACCGAAAAATTAGTAAATTCTTATGGAATTAATTCCTACGATTTGTATTGAGTATATCAAATTGTTTATGACTAGATTTGAAGATTTCGGATACGAATTCGCGAGGCAAAGGTTTATTGGATTCTTGAACTTGGTTGCAAAACGAGGTAAGTGTCGTGGTTAACCTTGACTTGAGGGAATAGAACCTCTGAATTATTTGCTATGTGTATTTCATGTGCAACGATGTATAGGCAAGGTGACGAGTGCCTATACTTTGTCAATTATTTAAACATCTTATATTATTTTAAGAGGCGAATTAATTGTTATAATAATTGTTTCTCTTATATTCCTTGTCAAATATTAATTCTTGAATTTCTGTAATAATTGACACATGCTTATTTGATTTATGTGTCTTAATTGCTACTTTTCATTGTTTGTTTCATAAATGAATTATAATTATTGTATTGCTTGTTTCTTAATAGTTTCTTATTGAACGTGGCATTTATTGGAGTATTTTTATTATATTTAAGAGTTGTTAAATATATTGGGGGATCGGGTTGCACGCCGCAACAGATTTATTTAAAGTTTATATTGTTGGAGCGGGTTGCACGCCGCAACGGAAATTTATTGAGGAATTATATTGTTGGGGCGGGTTGCACGCCGCAACAGAATTAATTGAAATGAATATATTGGAGGATCGGGTTGTACGCCGCAACAAAGTTGAATGTGAATATATTATGGGATCGGGTTGCACGCCGCAACGGAAACTGATTGAAATAATAATTGGTTATGAATGCCGAGTTGGCTTCAATTATTGAAAAGAGATACCTGTTTTATTTCTATTATTGTTGTTATTATTATTATTGCGTACATGCTAATGTAAGTGACCTGCCTTAGCCTCGTCACTACTTCGTCGAGGTTAGGCTCGGCACTTATCAGCACATGGGGTCGGTTGTACTAATACTACACTCTGCACTTCTTGTGCAGATTTAGGAGTTGGTCCCAACGGCGTACTGTAGATCTGTTTTGATACAGCTATCAGTGGAGACTTGAGGTATAATCGCACAGCGTTCGCAGTTCTGAACCCCTTCTATCTTATCTCAGTTGTGTATTATATTTCAAACAGCGTGAATTTTATTCAGACCTTTATTTGTATTATTCTAGAAGCTCGTGCACTTGTGATTCCAGTTCTGGGATGGTATTTAGATATCGCGATTATTATCGAATACTTACTTTATTTCAGACTTTATATCCGCATTGTTTCCTTGATATTAAATAAATTTAAAATTTTGTTAAAATGGTTAGTTATATTCTAACGTTGGCTTGCCTAGCAAGTGAAATATTAGGCGCCATCTCGGTCCCGAAAGTGGGAATTTCGAGTCGTACATACATACATACATACATACATACATACATACATACATATATATATATATATATATATATATATATATATATATATATATATATATATATACAAATATAGAACTATAATAAAAAATAAAAAGGATTTCAAATGCCCAAAAAAGGAACGAAGAAAAACATTTACCATTCAAATGAAAATAAAAGAATATTAACAATATTTACAATTACTATTTAATAATATTAGTATTAAAATTGTTAGATAGACCCGAACTTATTTGGAACTGAGGCGTTGTTGTTGATGCTTCGATATATTCAAGGAAAGAACCACTGATTCCAATGGCCACTCACTTTAGATTTGATATACCTCTTCAAATAATTGAAGTAACCATCACAAATATATCAAAGCAGAGTAATAGTGAGAAATTTATAAACAAAGAAAAAGTTATAATAAAAATTACAAATGGCGCATAAATAACATATCACACCTAACTTGAAAAGTTAAACGGGACTAGGGCACGATTCTCTCTCGGTGCACGTTAACTAATGTGCACCAGCAATGGCAGGGAAACGAGTTCGTGTACCATCCCAGAAGGCATTGATGGCTCAGGCAACGGAATCGAGAGGTAATATCCCAGTGAAAGGGATACGTAATTGCGAGAGACAAGCCCTAGAAAAGAGGAACAACAATCCAGAGAAGCAACAATGGAGGTAAATACAACCAATGTTTCGCCTATGACTGAGGTAGTGATACCTACAACTAGCCAAGTAACGTGGAGTAAAGTAGCTCAAAAAGAAAGCAGTAGCTCAAAATTATCATGGGCAGAGGAAGTGGAATTGATGGAGGAAGAGCAGAGTAAGCCATCGGTTTGGGATAATTGCGATATCGGAAAACTAACTAATGCAGGATTTAAGCTCGAATTTGTGTCTCCAGTGAAGCAAGGAGAAGCGACTATATATGAGATAGAGATGGATGATATAAGTATAGAAATAGACTACTGGAAGAATGCACTTGTTTGCTATGTACTAGGTGCTCACCCCCCCCCCCTTCTCAGTAAGCATGGTATCAATAAAATCTCCATGTTGAAGAATGGGATAGTCTTAGTAAGGTTTGATTCAGAACAGGGGAAGAATGAAGTAATCCAAGGGAGAATTTACCACTTTGACAATAAAGCATTTATAGTCAATATGGGTGAAGTTTCCAGGATTAGAATTCAAATACTAGAGCCAAAAAGGGCTTAGCAAGATTGGAAGTTTGGTGGGAAAGCCTCTCATGGTGGATCAACTCACAGAAAAGAAGATAGGTTTGAGTTTTGCACGTCTATTGATTGAAGTTGAGATGGATGCAGAACTTCCGAAGAAAATATGGTTCAGAAATGAGAAAGGGATGTTAATTGAGCAAAAAGTATTATATGACTAGAAACATTCATTGTGCAAATATTATAACAAATATGGGCATTATGAAGGTGACTGTAGAAAGAAGAAAGGGAATACACAAGGTAGAAAACAGACACAATAAGCAACAGTACACAATGCGCAACAGGAAGGGGATAAGAAGGAACAGTCAGGAAAGAATTTTGTCACGGCCCAAAATTTCTACCTTCGGACCGTGATGGCGCCTAATATTTCACTTGCTAGGCAAGCCAACGTTAGAATAATATTATCCATTTTTAAAATAATTTTAAATTTATTAATAACAAGGAAACAAATGCAAAAGCAAAGTTTGAAATATAGTGAAAAAATCCATCAAACAATGGTGTCTAGATACCATCCCAGAATTGGTGTCACAAGTGCACGAGCCTCTAGAATAAATACAAATAAAGGTCTGAATAATATAAAGCTGTCTGAAAATAAACACACAACTAAAGTACAATAGACGGGGACTTCAGAACTGTGGACGCCATGCAGTTATACCTCAAGTCTCCTCTGATAGCTGAAATCCGAGCAAGTCTATGGTACGCCACTGGGACCAACTCCAAAATCTGCACAAGAAGTGCAGAGTGTAGTATCAGTACAACCAACCCCATGTACTGGTAAGTGCTGAGCCTAACCTCGACGAAGTTGTGACGAGTCTAAGGCGGTTCACTTACATTAACTTGTACGCAATATTAGTAACAACAACAATAATAGGAATAAATCAGGTAATTCATTTATAATAATTGAAGGCAACTCAGCAGTCATAACCAATTATCATTTCCATTATTTCTGTTACAGCGTGCAACCCGCTCTCACAATATATCCACATTCAGTTCTGTTGTGGCGTGCAACCCGCTCCTTCAACATATTCAATTTAATCTAGTCTGTTGCGGCATGCAACCCGATCCTCCAATATTAACTTTTAATAAGTTTGTTGCGGCGTGCAACCCGATCCTCCAATATTAACTTTTAATAAGTTTGTTGCGACGTGCAACCCGATCTTCCAATATATTCATTATAATCAATCATGTTGCGGCGTGCAACCTGCTCCTCCAACATTTTCATTTACCAATTCTTATAGAAGAAATTTTGTAACAATTAATATAAAATTACGAGACAACAAGTATACAATAATTATGGTTTAATTATGAAGCAAACAATGACAAATAGCAAATTACTATGGAAATCAGGGAGCAAATAGGCAGTTTAATATTTATTATGCTAAATGTCAAATAACAATTAAGGAACATAATTCAAATGGCATGTAACAATTAATGCAGGAATTCAAGAATATATATTTGCAAAGAATAAGAGAGAAACAATTATTATAATAATTAATTTATGATTAAAAATAATTTATGATTTTTCAAGTAAGCATGCAAACAATTAATTTGATGACGTATAGACACTCATCACCTCGCCTATACGTCATTTACATGCAATTCACATAACAAACAATTTAAGGGTTCTATTCCCTCAAGTCAAGGTTAACCCCGACACTTACCTCGCTTTGCAAATTCCAATCAATTATTCAACCACAGCTTTTCCTTTTAAATTTGCCTCCGAAAGCTTCAAATATATTCACAAACAATTCAATATATTCAATACTAATCATAGGAATTAATTCCATATGAATTTATAATTTTTCCGGATAATAATCCAAAATTCATTAAAATATTCGGCAGTGGGACCCACATCTCAAATCCCGAAAAAACTCATGAAATCCGAACACCCGTTCCGATACGAGTTCAACCATACCAAATTTGTCCAATTCCGATATCAAATGGACCTTCAAATCTAAATTTTTTGTTTTTGGAAAGTTTTACAAAAATTTCAATTTCTTCCATCTAAATCCGAAATAAATGATGAATATAGATATGGATTTGTGAAATATAATCATTTTATGATAAAGAACACTTACCCAGTTCAAAGTCGTGAAAATCCCCCTTGAAATCGCCCAAATTCGAGACTTAAAATTCAAAAATGAGTAAAAATGGCTAATACCCGATTTTATGTATTCTGCCCAGCATTTTCGTATTTGCGGGCTATAATTTCGCACCTGTGGTCTCGCATTTGCGAGACAAAGCTCGCATTTGCGAAGTGGGGCTGCCAGGCGAGGTTCCGCACCTACGGACAAAATGTCGCACCTGCGACGTCCGCTTCTGCGTAAAAGGGCCGCACCTGCAAAGACCGCATCTGCGATAGAAGTCTCGCTTCTGCGAGCTCGCACCTGCGGTCAAAATTCCGCAGGTGCGATTACACCAGAACTCAAAATTTTAGATTTTTCTTAAGTCCAATTCTTGTTCCGATTTTAATCCGTTTTACTCTCGGGGTACACGGGACCCTGCTCGAATATACCAACAAGTCCCGTAACATAATATGAACTGACTCGGGGTCTAAAATCACGTCAAACAACACTGAAATTACAATTCACACCCCATTTCGAACTTTGAGTTTTAAGCTTTTAAATTTGCAAATCTGGTTCCAAAACATATTAAATGAATCCGGAATGACTTCAAATTTGGCACATAAGTCATAAATGACATAACGGAGTAGTTCAAATTTTCAGAATCGGCGGCTCCGATATCAAAAAGTCAACCCCGTGGTCAAACTTGGAACATTTAGCCTTTAAATTGCTAGTTCCGTTAAATGGTCATAACTTGAGTTAGGGACCTCCAAATTAAATTTCGGGCATACCCCCAAGTCCCAAATCACGATACGGAGTTACCGGAACTGTCAAAATACCGATCCGGTCCGTTTGCTAAAAATGTTGACTAAGGTCAACTCACTTGAATTTTAAAGCTCTATTTCCCATTTTAATCTATTTCACATAAAAACTTTTCGGAAAATTTTTCGGACTGCGCAAGCAAGTCGAGGAATAATAAATGGTGCTTTTCGAGGTCTTAGAACATAGAATTACTTATTAAATTTAAAGATAATATTTTGGGTCATCATATTCTCCACCTCTAAAACAAACGTTCGTCCTCGAACGGAGTTAGAAAAAGTACCTGAGCTGAGAAAAGGTGTGGATATTTACACCGCATGTCCGACTCGGACTCCCACGTAGATGCCTCTACCGGCTGACCTCTCCATTGCACCCGACCTGAAGGATAAATCTTTGATCTCAACTGTCGGACCTGCCGAGCTAGAATAGCCACCGGTTCCTCCTCGTAAGTCAAATCCTTGTCCAATTGGACTGAGTTAAAATCTAACACATGGGATGGATCACCATGATATTTCCGGAGCATAGACACATGGAACACCGGATGAACCGCTGATAAACTAGGTGGTAATGCAAGCATGTAGGCTACTTCACCCACCCTTTCAAGAATTTCAAAGGGTTCGATATACCTAGGGCTCAATTTGCCCTTCTTTCCGAACCTCATTACACCTTTCACAGGTGAAACCCAGAGCAATATTCGTTCTCTAACCATGAATGCAATATCACGAACTTTACGGTCGGCATAACTCTTTTGCCTAGACTGAGCTGTGCGAAGTCGATCCTGAATAATCTTGACCTTATCCAAGGCATCCTGTACCAAATCGGTACCCAACAACCAAGCCTCTCCCGGTTCAAAACAACCAACTGGCGATCGGCATCGCCTTACGTATAATGCCTCATATGGAGCCATCTGAATGCTCGACTGGTAGCTATTATTATAAGCAAACTTCGCCGGTGGCAAGAAATGATCCCAAGAACCTCCAAAGTCTATAACACAAGCGCGAAGCATATCTTCCAATATCTGAATAGTGCGCTCGGACTATTTGTCTGTCTGTGGATGAAATGTTATACTCAACTCCACCCACGTGCCTAACTCACGCTGTACAGCCCTCCAAAAATGTGAGGTAAACTGCGTACCTCGATCTGAAATAATAGACACGGGCACACCGTAAAGGCGGACAATCTCACGAATGTAAATTTCAGCTAACCTCTCTGAAGAATAGGTAACTGCCATTGGAATGAAATGGGCTGACTTGGTCAACCTGTCCACAATGACCCAAACTGCATCAAATTTTCGATGAGTCCGTGGGAGCCCAACAACAAAATCTATTGTGATACGCTCCCACTTCCACTCAGGAATTTCTAACTTTTGAAACAAACCACCAGGTCTCTGATGCTCGTACTTAACTTGCTGACAATTCAGACACCGAGCTACATGTGCAACTATATCCTTTTTCATTCTCCTCCACCAATAATGTTTCCGCAAATCTTGATACATTTTTGTGGTACCTGAATGAATAGAATACCTGGAACTGTGTGCCTCTTCAAGAATTAATTCACGAAGCCCATCCACATTAGGCACACAAATACGGCCTTGCATTCGCAGAACACCATCTTCCCCTACAGTAACCTGTTTGGCATCACCGTGCCGCACCGTGTCCTTAAGGACAAGTAAATGAGGATCATCATACTGCCTCTCTCTGATGCGCTCATATAAAGAAGACCGAGCGACTATGCAAGCTAGAACCTGGCTGGGTTCTGAAACATCCAACCTCACGAACTGATTAGCCAAAGTCTGAACATCTGCAGCTAATGGTCTCTCACCAACCGGAATATACGCAAGATTACCCATACTCACAACCTTTCTACTCAAAGAATCGGCCACCACATTGGCCTTTCCAGGGTGATACAAAATGGTGATATCATAGTCTTTCAACAACTCCAACCATCTTCTCTGCCTCAAATTAAGATCTTTTTGTTTGAACAGATACTGAAGGCTACGATGATCAGTAAATACCTCACACGAGACATCATAGAGGTAATGCCTCCAAATCTTCAGTGCATGAACAATGGCTGCCAATTCTAAGTCATGAACAGGATAATTCTTCTCGTGAACTTTAACTGTCGCGACGCATATGCAGCTACCTTGCCATCTTGCATTAATACTGCACCAAGCCCAATGTGAGATGCGTCACAATATACCGTATACAATCCTGAACCTGTGGGTAATACCAATACTAGCGCCGTAGTCAAAGCGGTCTTGAGCTTCTAAAAGCTCAACTCATACTCGCCTGACCATCTGAATGGAACACCCTTCTGGGTTAGTCTGGTCAAGGTGCTTGCTATAGATGAAAACCCTTCCACGAACCGACGATAATAACCTGCCAAACCCAGGAAACTCCGAATCTCTGTAATCGAAGTAGGTCTAGGCCAATTCTGAATAGCCTCAATCTTCTTAGGATCCACCTTTATGCCTTATGCCGATACAACATGTCCCAAAAAGGCAACTGAGTCTAACCAAAACTCACATTTTGAAAATTTGGCATATAACTGATTATTCTTCAAAGTGTGAAGCACACTTCGAAGATGCTGCTCATGCTCCTCCCGACTGCTGGAGTAAATCAAGATATCATCAATGAATACAACCACAAAAGAATCCAAATAAGGCTTGAACACCTGATTCATCAAATTCATAAATGCTGCTGGAGCATTTGTCAACCCAAATGACATCACTAGGATCTCGTAATGCCCATACCGAGTCTGAAAAGCTGTCTTAGGGACATCAGACGCTCTAATCTTCAACTGATGGTAACCAGATCTTAAATCAATCTTCGAAAATACCTTGGCACCCTGAAGCTGATCAAATAAGTCATCAATTCTTGGCAGCGGATATTTGTTTTTGATAGTGGCCTTGTTCAACTGCCGATAATCTATACACATCCGCATCGAGCCATCTTTCTTCTTTACAAATAATACTGGTGCACCCCAGGGCGAGACACTTGGTCTAATGAATCCCTGATCAAGCAAGGCTTGTAACTGCTCTTTCAATTCTTTCAACTCTGGCGGGGCCATACGGTATGGTGGAATAGAAATGGGCTGAGTGCCCGGAGCCAAATCAATACAGAAGTCAATATCTCTATCGGGTGGCATCCTTGGCAGATCTGCAGGAAATACTTCTGAAAATTCACGAACAATTGGTACTGAGTCCATAGAAGGGACATCTGCACTGGGATCACAAATATAATCCAAATAGGCTAGACACCCTTTCTCTACCATACGCCGAGCTTTCATATAGGAAATAACCTTGCTGGCAGAATGGCTAGAAGTTCCTTTCCACTCTAATCGAGGTAACCCCGGCATAGCTAGGGTCACTGTCTTGGCATGACAGTCCAATATAGCATGATAAGGAGACAACCAATCCATACCCAAGATGAAATCAAAATCTACCATATCAAGAAGTAGAAGATCCACACTAGTTTCAAGATTACCAATAGTAACCACACACAAACGGTAGACATGATCTACCACCACAGAGTCTCCCACCGGTGTAGATACACACACAGAAGCACTCAGAGAATCACAAGGCACAACCAAATATGAAGCAAAATAGGAGGACATATAGGAATAAGTAGATCCTGGATCAAATAGCACTGAAGCATCTCTATGGCAAACTGGAATAATACTTGTGATCACAGCATCAGATGACTCGACCTCAGGCCTAGCTGGAAAAGCATAAAATCGGGGCTGGGCCCCACCACTTTGAACTGCATCTCTAGGACAGCCTCTAACTGGCTGGCCTCCACCTCTAACAGCCTGACCTCCACCTCTAATGGCCTGACCTCCACCTCTAACCGCCTGACCCCTACCTCTAGCTGGCTGAGCATGCGGTGAAGCAACCGGTGCCGATATGATGGCATGAGAATCTTGTCGAGATCTGTTACTCGCCAATCTAGCGCAATACCTCCTGATGTGAACAATGTTCCCACACTCATAACACCCATCCTGATATCGTGGTTGCTGAAGTTGAAGCTGACCCAGATAGGCCGGATAACCACTGTAGTAACTATGGAGTGGTGGTGCACTGATAGGAGCTGAATGTGCACTGAATAATGGCTGCCCAGAGTAAGGCATAATAGGACCGTGACTCCCTGAAGCACCGGAAGATACATGAAGTTCTGAATGAAACGGTCTGGGAGGGTGACCCCTACCAAAATTACCCCTGTCTCCAGACGAGGCACCACTGTAACCACCAAATTGACGAGGCCTCTTATCGGACCTCTGCCCTCTTTCCTATTAAGAACCATCTCGATCCTCCTTGCGACATTAGCAGCCGCCTGAAAATAAATCTCACTTCCGGTCTCCTTGGCTATCTGAAGTCTGATAGGGTGTGTGAGTCCCTCAATGAACCTCCTCACTCTCTCTCCCTCCGTAGGTAGTAAAAGGAGAGCATGGCGGCCAAATCCACAAAACGTGACTCATATTGAGTAACAGTCATACTGCCCCGCTGTAGATGCTCGAATTGCTTGCGAAATTCCTCTCTCAGTGTGATAGGGAGGAACTTCTCCAGAAATAGCTGAGAGAACTGCTCCTAGGTAAGTGCAGGTGATTCGACTGGTCGGGTCAATGTGTAATCTCTCCACCACCTCTTGGCGGAACCCGTCATCTGGAATACAGCAAAATCAACCCCATTGGTCTCAACTATACCCATGTTCCACAGCACCTCATTGCAGCATTCAAGATAATCCTGTGGGTCCTCAGAAGGTGTACCACTGAAGTGAACTGGAAAGAGCTTGGTAAATTTATCCAGTCTCAATAAGGCCTCAAAAGACATGGCGGGCCTATCATCGGTCTGTGCCGCAACAACTGGCTGAACTACCCCAACTGGCGGGGCAGCTGGAGCCTAATTTTGGGGAGCCATCTGCTCCGAGGCGGGAGTAGTGGGAGTTTGTGCTCCTCCCACAGCCTGTGAGACAGTTGGTGCCACTGGAAATGTACCATTCTGGGCCACACCCTCCATAAGACTCACCAATCGGACTAGAGCGTCCTGAAGCACTGGAGTGGCTATGAATCCTTCCGGGACTTGAACTGGTCCAACTGGTACATTCTGAACTAGGACCTCCTCCTGAAGGTCTATCTGAGGTTATTCAATAGGTGCAGCTGCTCGAGCTCTGGACTAAGCTCTACCTCGGCCTCTAGCACGACCTCGGCCTCGACCTCTACCCCTGGCCATAGTTGTCACCGGGGTTCTGGTTCCTGTCCATCGGTAGAGGTATTGCGTGTTCTCACCATCTGCGAGAGAATAAGAGTAGAATGGTTCAATCATCAATGATAGAATAAAATCGCATGACAGAATAAGAAAGAAGTGATATTGTTCCTAAAGTTCGTAGCCTTTGAGAGATAAGTACAGACGTCTCCGTACCGATCTTTCAGACTCTACTAAGCTTGCTCGTGACTCGTGAGACCTATGTAACCTAGTGCTCTGATACCAACTATCACGACCCGAAATTCCCACCTTCGGACCGTGATGGCGCCTAATATTTCACTTGCTAGGAAAGCCAACGTTAGAATAATATTATCCATTTTTAAAACAATTTTAAATTTATTAATAACAAGAAAACAAATGCGGAAGCAAAGATTTAAATATAGTGAAATAATCCATCAAACAAAGGTGTCTAAATACCATCCCAGAATTAGTGTCACAAGTGCACGAGCTTCTAGAATAAATACAAATAAAAGTCTGAATAATATAAAGCTGTCTGGAAATAAACACACAACTAAAGTACAATAGACGGGGACTTCAGAACTACGGACGCTATGCAGTTATACCTCAAGTCTCCTCTGATAGCTGAAATCCGAGCAAGTCTATGGTACGCCACTGGGACCAACTCCAAAATCTGTACAAGAAGTGCAGAGTGTAGTATCAGTACAACCGACCCCATGTACTGGTAAGTGCTGAGCCTAACCTCGACGAAGTAGTGATGAGGCTAAGGCGGTTCACTTACATTAACCTGTATGCAATAATAGTAACAACAACAATAATAGGAATAAATCAGGTAATTCATTTATAATAATTGAAGGCAACTCAGCAGTCATAACCAATTATCATTTCCATTATTTCTGTTGCAGCGTGCAACCCGCTCTCACAATATATCCACATTCAGTTCTGTTGCGGCGCGCAACTCGCTCCTCCAACATATTCATTTTAAACTAGTCTGTTGCGGCATACAACCCGATCCTCCAATATTAACTTTTTAACAAGTCTGTTGCGGCGTAGAACCTGATCCTCCAATATTAACTTTTAATAAGTCTGTTGCGGCGTGCAATCCGATCCTCCAATATTAACTTTTAATAAGTCTGTTGTGGCGTGCAACCCGATCCTCCAATATATTCATTATAATCAATCATGTTGCGGCGTACAACCCGCTCCTCCAACATTTTCATTTACCAATTTTTATAGAAGAAATTTTTCCCAATGATTGTAACAATTAATATAAAATTACGAGACAAGAAGCATACAATAATTATGGTTTAACTATGAAGCAAACAATGACAAATAGCAAATTATTATAAAAATCAGGGAGCAAATAGGCAGTTTAATATTTATTATGCTAAATGTCAAATAACAATTAAGGCACATAATTCAAATAGCATGTAACAATTAATGCAGGAATTCAAGAATTTATATTTGCAAAGAATAAGAGAGAAACAATTATTATAATAATTAATTTATGATTAAAAATAATTTATGATTTTTCAAGTAAGCAGGCAAATAATTAATTTGATGACGTATAGACACTCGTCACCTCGCCTATACGTCGTTTACATGCAATTCACATAACAAACAATTTAAGGGTTCTATTCCCTCAAGTCAAGGTTAACCCCGACACTTACCTCGCTTTGCAAATTCCAATCAATTATTCAACCACAACTTTTTCTTTTAAATTTGCCTCCGAAAGCTTCAAATATATTCACAAACAATTCAATATATTCAAAACTAATCATAGGAATTAATTCCATATGAATTTATAATTTTTCCGGATAATAATCTAAAATTCATTAAAATATTCGGCAGTGGGACCCACATCTCAAATCCTGAAAAAACTCACGAAATCCGAACATCCATTCCGATACGAGTTCAACTATACCAAATTTGTCCAATTCCGATATCAAATGGACCTTCAAATCTAAATTTTTGTTTTTGAAAAGTTTTACAAAAATTTTAATTTCTTCCATCTAAATCCGAAATAAATGATGAATATAGACATGGATTTGTGAAATATAATCACTTTATGATAAAGAACACTTACCCAGTTCAAAGTCGTGAAAATTCCCCTTGAAATCGCCCAAATCCGAGACTTAAAACTCAAAAATGAGTAAAAATGGCTAAGACCCGATTGCCCAATATTTTCGCATTTGCGGGCTATATTTTCGCACCTGCGGTGTCACATTTGCGAGACAAAGCTCGCATTTGCAAAGTGGGGCTGCCAGGCGAGGTTCCGCACCTGCGGACAAAATGTCGCACCTGCGACGTCCGCTTCTGCGCAAAAGGGCCGCACCTGCAAAGACCGCATCTGCAATAGAAGTCTCGCTTCTGCGAGCTCGCACCTGCGGTCAAAATTCCGCAGGTGCGATTACACCAGAACTCAAAATTTTAGATTTTGCTTAAGTCCAATTCTTGTTCCGATTTCAATCTGTTTTACTCTCGGGGTACTCGGGACCCCGCTCAAATATACCAACAAGTCCCGTAACATAATACGAACTAACTTGGGGTCTAAAATTACGTCAAAGAACACTGAAATTACAATTCACACCCCGATTCGAACTTTGAGTTTTAAACTTTTAAATTTGCAAATATCGTGCCAAACATATTAAATGAATCCGGAATGACTTCAAATTTGGCACACAAGTCATAAATGACATAACGGAGCAGTTCAAATTTCCAGAATCGGATTCCGGCTCCGATATCAAAAAGTCAACCTCGTGGTCAAACTTGGAACAATTAGCCTTTAAATTGCTAGTTTCGTTAAACGGTCATAACTTGAGTTAGGGACCTCCAAATTAAATTTCGGGCATATGCCTAAGTCCCAAATCATGATACAGAGTTACCGAAACTGTCAAAACACCGATCTGGGTCCGTTTGCTAAAAATGTTGACTAAGGTCAACTCACTTAAATTTTAAAGCTCTATTTCCCATTTTAATCCATTTTTCACATAAAAACTTTCCGAAAAATTTTTCGGACTGCGCACGCAAGTTGAGAAATGATAAATGGTTCTTTTCGAGGTCTTAGAATATAGAATTGCTTATTAAATTTAAAGATGACATTTTGGGTCATCACAAATTTATTCAAAGTTAGACTGGGTTTTTGTTAATATGAGTTGGCTGGATAACATGCCATCTTATATAGCTAATTTCTTACCAGAAGGGATTGGTGATCACATTCCAGTGAGTATTTCTTTGTTAAATTTGAAGAACAATAGACAAAAGGCATTTAAATACGGTAATACTTGGTCACAACATCCACAATTTCTGGTCAAAGTAGAGGAGGTGTGGAAGCAGCCAGTGGAAGGGTATATGACATACCAAGTAATAACCAAAATGAGGAATTTAAATAAGAGACATAAAGATTTGAATAAGCAATATTTTAGGAATATAGTTATAGATGCTAATGAAGATAGGGATGCACTAAAACAAGTACAGGAAGCATTACAGCAGCACCCAGGGGATAAGAAACTATAACAACTTGAAAAAGAGAAGTATCAGCAATTTAGAAAGAGTTCATATCTTGCTGAAATGTTCCTACAACAAAGAAGTAAGGCAGCGTGTATTAGGCTAGGTGATGATAACACAAGATATTTTTTCTCGGTGATAAAGCATAAGAAATTGCAACAAGCAATCACACAACTGTAAGACAAGAATGGAATCATATGCACTGATTCAGAGGATATTGCACAGATATTGGTGCATTTCTATCAAGCTTTACTTGGTAAAAAGTCTTTGAAAAGGGTAAGAGCTTTCAAGAGTTTCTTACACAATGGTCCTAAATTAACACTTGGGCAACAAGTTGCCTTAGTTCAGCCCTATAGAAGTGAAGATGTGAAAAAGGCTATATTCAACATTGACAAGAACAAGAGTCCAGGCCCCGATGGATATGGAAGTGACTTTTTCAAAGCAACTTGGGGGGTTATAGATAATGATATAACTCAAGCAGTGCTGGAATTATTTAGCAATGGGAACTTGTTGAAGCAACTGAATGCAACAATTATCTCATTAATTCCTAAAGTTTCAGTATCTCAAAATGTAGGGCAGTTCCGACCTATATCATATTGCAATGTCTTGTATAAGGTTATATCAAAGACGATGTGTGGGAGATTTAGAGAGGCAATTAGATGTATAGTTGCGGAGAATCAAGCAGTCTTTGTCAGGGGAAGAACCTTAGTGCATAATATGTTGATATGCCATAATATCCTTAGGCACTACAATAGGAAAACATCGCCTAGGTGTATGATGAAGATAGATCTAAGGAAGGCATATGACATGGTTAGTTGTGAATTTCTTAAGGAGGCATTGATTGGGTATGGCTTTCCAGAAGCATTTACTAATCTGGTCATGGTATGTGTTACTTCCACAAAATTTTCAATCAAGGTTAATGGGGAATGATATGGATACTTTGAAGGGAAAAGAGGGTTGAGGCAAGGAGATCCAATGTTACCAATGTTATTTGTGATAGTCATGGAGTATTTGTCAAGGATTTTGAAAAAGATGGGGGAACTGCCTGACTTTAAGTTCCATCCAATGTGTAAGAATACTAAGCCGACTCACTTAGTGTTTGGTGATGATTTAATATTATTCTGTAAGGGAGACCTAAAGTCTATTGCGAGGATGATAGAGGCATTAAATCATTTTAGTAATATAACAGGATTGGAAGCTAACATGGACAAATCTAGTATCTTTATAGCATGGGTTGAGAATAACCTAAGAGATCAAATGGTACAGATGATTGGGTTCTCACTTGGTACTTTGCCAATAAGATACCCGGGTTTTCCTCTCCCTCTTCAAAAAAATGGAGCAAGGTGGAGTGTTATCAGCTGGTAGAGAGAATAACTTCCAGAATAACAAGTGCATACTCTAAAATCTTGTCCTACGCAGGAAATCTGGATTCACACTCCACCTGTTGACAGCAGCTGGTACTGGAGGAAGCTTAATTCCATTAAAGCAGCTATGACAAATTGGTACAACAATGGCACCTACTGTTTAACAATAAATGGTGCATATTCTGTCAGTAAAAGCTATATTAGCTTACTAGGAAGCATGGAGAAAATGTTAGAAGCTGATTTAGTATGGAACAACATTATGCTACCTAGACATAGGTTTATAGTATGGTTGGCTAATCAAGAGAAGTTGTTAACAAAAGAGAGGTTGATCCGACTCCATATACCAGTAGATGATGGAATGTGCTGCTTATGTGATGAAAACATGGCTGAAAGCCAGTTACACCTCTTTACTGAGTGTAGTTGGACAGTGAAATTGCAAGATGAACTGAAAATGTGGTCGAGTATCAGAATACAGAGGAAAGGGACAACTCAATGCATGAAATGGATCTAAACCAGACATTGGAAGCAGTTCAAGAAGGAATTAGCAGCAGCAATATGGGGTGCAAAGCTCTACCACAAATGGAAGGCTCAAAATAGGAAAATTTTAGAGGGATAAATGTAAATACTGAGGTTGTGTTTATGCAGATAAAGAAAGAGATTGTAGAGAGGGTAAAACACTTGAAATACTCTATGAAAGCAAGTAGATATAGTTATTTGAGGTAATAGCTATGTAAGTAGTTGAGTGAGTGATGTTTTTCTTTGTTCGAAGCTTTGGAGATCTCTCTGAAGTGCTCATTAGGTGTAAACATTTGGTTGTCAATGGTAATACTTCACTATTTTACCAAAAAAAAGTGATAATATAGGATGAAGCGCTTTTAGCTAAATGTCAAACAATCGAAACCATCGCCAGAGTTTTAGAGATATATTGGATATCGATGAACTATTTGGCGGAAAAGTAATAGTTTGGGAGGTGATTTGTGTCAAGTACGATCAGTAGTTCCAAAATTGACTAAAGCAGAAATTGTAAAAGGTAGCTTGTCAAAATTATATTTATGACCTCAAATGAAAAATATTCAAATGACAAGAAAAATAAAAGTAAGAACAAATCCAACATTCAGTGATTTCTTGCTTCCTGTCGGAAACGAAGAAGAGCATCTAATAAACGATGATTTGGTTCTTCTAAAACACTTGATTATCAACCCCAATACTAATAGTAGTGTATTTAATAAGAAAAATATTTGTGCAAATTACATGATAGAAATTAAAGATCTATCTTAGCTAGCAGAAATGAATATGTTGATCAACTAAATAAAAGGTTGATTGCTAAGTTTTATGGTAAAAATAAAATATTTTTCAGTGTTGACTCAGCAGAAGATGATACCAACAATTACTACTAAGAAGAATATTTAAATACTTTAATACCAAATGATCTTCTACCGTACATATTTGTTATCAAGTTCATTATTTCTTACGTATGTTAGTGTCACTATATATATAATAGACTAAGTTAAAATTGATCTTTCATTGCATAAATGTTGATTTTGAAGAAAAATATGCCTCGTCATGCTACTGAAAATATAGATCCGCTGAATAGCTTATGTAATACTACACATATGGTATATAGAAGTTTTTACAATAACATCATACATGCATAACTTATGATACCGGTCAATGTGCTTCTAAGTATGTGTTTATCACCGAATTCAACTTTCATCTTCCGAAACTAAAGAATATCCTTTCAAATTTGTGTAAAAATAATTTTCAGTATGTTTATGTTTTGTAGTTATAATAAATAAAGCACAAGGACAAACATCCTAAATATTAGACTATATTTATCACAATATATTTTCTTACACGAATAACTATGTGTTGCACTTTCAAGAGAGATATCAATATTGACAATAAGAGTTTTGGTTACGGCAGAGTAACCAAAGCATTATAAGGAAACATATACAAAAAAAATATCGTCTATAAAGAAGTGTTCCCTAAGATACCATCATATTAGATACCTTTAAACTACAATACATAATTATCAACTTAACATGACTAAAATTGATAATTTATGTAAGTTATGATGATGTCCTTTCATTTAAATTCATGTATTATGCTAATATAACAATATTTTTCGGCATTTAGATGATTGTTGTAGTATTATATATAAATTTTTTCTCATTAATTACTACCTCCGTTCACTTTTACATGTCCACTATTGACTTTCCATATCCCTTAAGAAATAATAAATAAAGTGCATAATTTACCATGATACCCATATTAATTGGTGTATAGTCTTAATGAATTTAGAAAATGATTTGAAATGAGTAATTAATGCTAAGGGCAAAGCAGAAAAAATAAATTATTTTTCTCTCGATATGCGAAAAGTGACAAGTAAAAATGAAAATTTAATTTTAGAATATTTGACAACTAAAAGTAAACGGTGGGAGTAAATTTTATTGTTCATTCATATAAATAAATATTTCAATCACCATGTGTCATTATTAACGTGCAACGCACGTTTATAGATACTAGTAGTTTACAATTTAGTTATGTATGTTTACCGTATAAAGATTTTCTTACACTAGTTTTACATATTATAGAAGATTGTTTTCCATTTTTCAAAGCTTACCCATTAATGTTTCTATAGAGCACCATATGTAGTTGCATTAAATTTTTCCTTACACTAAGAATATTTCGACCTTCTATATATAAAAGATTGTTTTCCATTCTTTTTCCTGCAAGCCCTAATGGGGTCTTACAAGACACGAAATTAAATAGTTGGACCCAATAGGGTTCTAATTTCGAATGATTAAATTAAAAGGAAGTGCATTTGAAAAAAGAAGAAGGAAACTAGGTAAAAAAGAAGTGCCAACTTAAGGTTAATTGAGCTTCTTCGCTAATTAATGATGTTCCTTGTGATATTATTAATTAAGGAGTTTGACTTGCCCATGCGTGAACTACTAGTATTTTACAATATATTTTGACCTTTTATAGAAGATTGTTTTCCATTTTAATATTACCAATTAAAGTTTGTACGCATTAATAAGAATTTGCTTATATATAGTATCAGTAGATTTTGACCTATTAAAATAATTTCCAATTTTATAATGTTACCAATTAATGCTGGTCCGTGCATAGACACTATAAATATCCCCAATGCTCTAATAGTTTCGTACCCTCAAACCTAAGGTTTTTTCTTTCTTCTTATTTGCAGTTTCACTTTGAAGAATTCAACTAAATGACAATGAGGAGCATTAATGTTGAACGATGCCTTTTCATGATTTTTTCTTTCTTGCTTGTTTCATTCTCGGGTATATATATCACCTCTCTTCTTTCCCTTCTCCTTTACTTTTTCTTGTTTAATTTATTTTTGTATTATTTGTCAGAAAAGAAAACTGAAGTTGAAAACTCTAAACGTTTATGCATCTACTATATATATTATATACATATACCTCTTCGCTATAACAATCAAGTTTTTTTTGGAATCATTTTTAATATTATGTTATTATAATATATGTTTTCTATAACAACACTTTACTATAGCAGCCAAATAATATTAGAACTAACAATACTGTTATAAAACGGTTTGAGTACGTATATACACTAGCCTCTAGCATGATCTCTTTTGGTTAACTTTTTATGAATTTTTCCATTAAAAAAGGATTGATTTGAATGTTCAATGTCAACTTGAATGCTTTCCAATGGCGTCACCCGAATCCGCAAAAAAACTATTCGGCTCCGACCCGTACCCAATGATCAACCTTCTATTACATCTCCATTGCAACGACGATCATCTTTATCAACCAGCAAAAACTCTGTTCAATTACACCAAAAACCATTACCCAACTGCTCTAATTCTCAAACTCTTCGAAATGATTCAACGTAACCCTTTTTCGATCACAGGTATTCGCTGTTATAATCTTCTTCGCGATCTTCTGCCTTCTCTTTGGCTCCGTCTTCCTCCATTTACGAGTAAAGACTTAAAATATGGCTTAAACTATCGTTTATGGCTTGAAAAGGATTATGAAACGCTTAAAGCTTGTGTTTCTTGCGTATCAAGTTTAGCCGGTTTGTTATTTCCTAAAAATGAATGGGATAATCTGTTTTACTTCATGTTTCGATACTTGGGTTCGAGTTCTTTGTATAGAAAATTGGGTGCTTTGTTATAATGGAATGATTTGATTCCTATTTGTCCTGAGGTTTTTATGCCTTATATTGATTTCTTGATTGAGGGTTTTAAAGATCTTATGCCTACAGTAACAGAAGATCATCGGTGTGGTGTTGCTGCTGCTAAGACATCTGTAAAATTGGTTTTGTATTTGGGAAACACCGCGAATTATAGCAAGTTTTATGATCTTATGGGGTATGTAATGATGACTTTGTTTATGGCATTAGGTGAGGAAGTTCTTGTGTGTAGTCTTCTTGAGGATTTGATAATTTTGGCCGGGGCTGAGTTTTTTAAGGTTCAGATTGATGTTGTAATAGATTCTATGGTGAAAGTAGTAGAGAATTTGGAGTTAAAAGAGAGGACAAGGCAACTTGCTATAGAGTTTGTTTTAACAGTTGCTGAGGATGTTGTTTCTAAGTTGCTTAGTCAGCTAATTGTGATGTTAGTACATATTGAAGATGATCCTAATTGGGGAAATGCAATTGGTCTGATTTTTGAGGGTTGCTCGAAGGTAATACTCTCTTCGTTCCATTTTATGTAGCGCTTTTTCCTTTTTAGCAAGTATGTTCTGAAAAGAATGTTATATTTCTGTATTAGGAAACCCTTTAACTTTCAACTTTCCGTCTTACCCTTAGTAGCATGTTCTTATTGTCGTTGAAATGTTATACTAGCATGTTTAGACTACATAGTCTAAGGGTACTTTTCGGTATGTGTCAAAAGTAAAACACAGTCAAATAAGATCTCCTTAACTTTGAACTTTTCATTTTAACCTTAATGATATTGTTCACATATTGCCGTAGTAAATTTGTTGCATGTTTAGATTATAAGTGCTAAGGGTACTTTGAGTATGTGTCAAAAGTAAAACTACCAACATTAGTTAAGATCCAAAACTGCATTTACTAATGATGTGTCATTTTAGGTCATTTCTGCGCTCATTTCACTGCAAGAAACTCATATCGAGGTAGAAGATCCAATGAGGAGCCTTTTGTTATTATGGAATGATTTGATTCCTATTTGTCCTGAGGTTTTTATGCCTTATATTGATATCTTGATTGAGGGTTTTAAAGATCTTAAGCCTACTGTATTAGAAGATCATCGGTGTGGTGTTGTCGCTGCTAAGGCATATGTAAAATTGGTTTTGTATTTGGGAAACACCGCGAATTATAGCAAGTTTTATGATCTTATGGGGTATGTAATGATGACTTTGTTTATGGCATTAGGTGAGGAAGTTCTTGTGTGTAGTCTTCTTGAGGATTTGATAATTTTGGCCAGGGCGGAAACTGAGTTTTTTAAGGTTCAGATTGATGTTGTAATAGATTCTATGGTGAAAGTAGTAGAGAATTTGGAGTTAAAAGAGAGGACATGGCAACTTGTTATAGAGTTTGTTTTAACAGTTGCTGAGGATGTTGTTTCTAAGTTGCTTAGTCAGCTAATTGTGATGTTAGTACATATTGAAGATGATCCTAATTGGGGAAATGCAATTGGTCTGATTTTTGAGGGTTGCTCGAAGGTAATACTCTCTTCGTTCCATTTTATGTAGCGCTTTTTCCTTTTTAGCAAGTATGTTTTGAAAAGAATGTTATATTTCTGTATTAGGAAACCCTTTAACTTTCAACTTTCCGTCTTACCCTTAGTAGCATGTTCTTATTGTCGTTGATATGTTATATTAGCATGTTTAGACTACATAGTCTAAGGGTACTTTTCGGTATGTGTCAAAAGTAAAACATAGTCAAATAAGATCTCCTTAACTTTGAACTTTTCATTTTAACCTTAATGACATTGTTCACATATTGCCGTAGTAAATTTGTTGCATGTTTAGATTATAAGTGCTAAGGGTACTTTGAGTATGTGTCAAAAGTAAAACTACCAACATTAGTTAAGATCCAAAACTGCATTTACTAATGATGTGTCATTTTAGGTCATTTCTGCGCTCATTTCACTGCAAGAAACTCATATCGAGCTAGAAGATCCAATGAGGAGCCTTTTGTTGTTATGGAATGATTTGATTCCTATTTGTCCTGAGGTTTTTATGCCTTATATTGATATCTTGATTGAGGGTTTTAAAGATCTTAAGCCTACTATATTAGAAGATCATCGGTGTGGTGTTGTTGCTGCTAAGGCATCTGTAAAATTGGTTTTGTATTTGGGAAACACCGCGAATTATAGCAAGTTTTATGATCTTATGGGGTATGTAATGATGACTTTGTTTATGGCACTAGGTGAGGAAGTTCTTGTGTGTAGTCTTCTTGAGGATTTGATAATTTTGGCTGGGGCGGAAACTGAGTTTTTTAAGGTTCAGATTGATGTTGTAATAGATTCTATGGTGAAAGTAGTAGAGAACTTGGAGTTAAAAGAGAGGACATGGCAACTTGCTATAGAGTTTGTTTTAATAGTTGCCGAGGATGTTGTTTCTAAGTTGCTTAGTCAGCTAATTGTGATGTTAGTACATATTGAAGATGATCCTAATTGGGGAAATGCAATTAGTGATGATGAAAATGCAGGGGAGTTGAGTATGTGTAGTTATGCTATGGAAAGTTTGGGTAGGTTAGCAATTGCATTGGGAGGAAATGTGATTTTGCCTAGTTGCCTTGAGTATTTGTTCAGCTTCTTGTATGATGAAAATTGGAGAATTCGCCATGCTGCTGTTACTGCAATTGGTCTGATTTCTGAGGGTTGCTCGAAGGTAATACTCTCTTCATTCCATTTTATGTAGCGCTTTTTCCTTTTTAGTAAGTATGTTCTTAAAAGAATGTTATATTCTGTATTAGGAAACTGTTTAACTTTCAACTTTCCGTCTTACCCTTAGTAGCATGTTCTTATTGCCGTTGAAATGTTATACTAGCATGTTTAGACTACAAGGTCTAAGGGTACTACTGTCAAATAAGATCTCCTTGACTTTGAACTTTTCATTTTAACCTTATTGACATTGTTCATATAGCCATATAAATTTGTAGCATGTTTGGATTACAAGTGCTAAGGGTACTTTTGGTATGTGTCAGAAGTAAAACACAGTCAAATAAGATCTCTTTTAACTTTGAACTTTCCATTTTATCCTTAATGACATGTTCATATAACCATAGAAATGTTGTAGCACGTTTAGAATACAAATTCTTAGGATACTTTTGGTATGTGTCCAAAGTAAAACACCGTTAGATAAGATAAAACTGAGGGAGTAGTTCAACTTTATTCTTTAGAAGGCTATTGGAGAAGTGAAATATGGGCTTAACTAGTTTTTGTGTGTGATTTCTGGTGTGGAAATTCCAGGCATTGTTGCAGGAGATGGGGCAGCTTGTAGAGACTGTTGTGATGCTAATCCATGACACGTATCCCCGAGTGCGCTGGGCATCAATTCATTCAATTGGTCAGCTTTCAAAGTATCTGAGCCCACATTTTCAAGAGCACTATCATCAACAGATCCTCCCTGCTTTGCTAGAAGTTTTAGATGATTTTGACAATCCGAGGTTGCAGGTACTTCACATCTTCTTCTCTGTATCCTTTTTTAGCTACCACGTTTTAAGGTTGGCCTAATTTTACAGATAGTATAATTTACATTCAGGTTTTGAACACTGTGAACTCCTAACTTTTCACACTTGTCCATTGAAAATACATATCATTGCATACTAATGCTATCTCATTTATATATAGATACGTGCAACTTCAGGAATACTGTTGTTCACTCGCAATTGCAGTTCAGATGTCTTGAAACCTTACCTGCAGAGAATAGTGAGTAAATTAGTTGTGTTTCTACAGGTATGTCATTTATTCCAAGTGACTTGCTGAATTCCAGAGAGGAATGACGACGATGAAGGAAGCGGCTCTGGTAACTTTAGCTTCTTTAGCTAATTCATCACAGGCACTTTTGTTATCAAGGGTCCAACTGTTGTTTTCTTTCAATGTTCCGGTTTTCTAAACCTCGTTTGCCTGGGATATTGTAGGAAGACTCTGCGTACATATATGATTCAATAATGCCATATCTGAAAGTTATCTTGGTAACTACTAATAAAGATACAAGTCGCATGCTCCTTACCAAATCATTGGAATGTATTACCATGACGGCAATGGCTGTTGGGAATCTAGCAATCCTTGATTATGTTGAGAAGGTGAATACAGTTTATATCTTTCTATTCCCTTGTTGCAGGCATTATATAAATGTTGACTGTGTTTCCTGGAACTAACAAATAAATCAATGCTGTGAACATTTAAGATTTAAAGTTAGAATCACATAGCAGTAAAGCAACATTTAAACCATTAAAATCAGGGCAAATGAAGTCATATTTGACTAGAAAATGCGGGAAGTACTAATAAGAATTTGAATTTACAAATGGAATAGGTGTACCCTGTTGTAAACTCGAGCATGGACCATCTTCATTCCTACAGCAAATCTTGTAGATATAGTTCTTATAGAGAAACCTGGAAAAAAAAAATACATTTATACCAACGATGTGTCATTTTAGGTCACTTCTGCGCTCACTTCACAGCAAGAAACTCACATGGAGGTAGAAGATCCAATGAGGAGCCTTTTGTTACAAGTATGTTGAAACACTTAGAATTTTGCTTTTCTGTTTTTGGCTAATTTATACCAGAGAAAATTATTGTTTTTTCCACTTGATTATGTTGCAGGCATGGGGTAGACTATGCAAATGCTTGGGGGCAGATTTCCTTCCTTATCTGAGTGTTTCCATGCCCGTTGTACTAAAATCTGCTCAGCTAAAGAATTATTTGAGTGTTTCCAACAATTCAGATACAGAGGATTCTGATGATGAAAGGTTGAATCTTCTTAAAACACTCGGGCAAAATTTCACTGATAATGCATGTCATATGTATTAGTACTAGGTGTGCATGTAGATGGTTGTGCATTTCACGTAAGTTGCTTATTTTAGTGACTCAGACAATGGTACCAACATAATTTCACAAAGATAGTTTGAGAAATGTTGATTTTGCTGAGGTAGTATTTCCTTTTCCTGTACCCTTTATCCTAAATATTGCCACACTATTAGTTAACATACCCAGTCAATATAGGCTTTATGAAAGGCGGTTACAGTTAACTTAACCTATTACAAAGAATGTACAGTTCCAAATATCTACTAAGGTATCCTCCATTTCATATATTCTCTTTTTTAGGTTTTATGGGCAGGGAAAAATTTAGCAACAGAAGAAACTATCAGGCGAATGATCAATCTATTGAACAAGTTCCAAAGGGAACATCAGCCTTCTGTCCTGTCCAACATATATGCAACATTACCTTTACCACATCAAAGCATGTTGCGCACTGTCTTGTCAACCATATAATTTGTTTGTGTATTCGTTTAGTAGATACATGTATAGAACACAGAAGTAGCTAACAGGAAAAGTAGCAGACTCAAAACTTGTATAGACAGAGGAAGGTTCCTCCTATTACTGTAAAGAGCGCGATTGTATACAACGGATGAAGTAGGAGATTTTTGTATTTGAAAGGAATTTACAATTCTTTCTGCTCTATCTTGTGTTATATTTGAGGTGATTTTCTGTCATGTATTAACTTTGGATTGCAATTTAGATTGACCTCCTTTATTTAATCATTCATGGTAAGAAGCCAAGTTGACCCTATAAGTCCTTTGTTTTTAGTTTCCATTCTTAGTTTCACTATCCATTAATTTTGGCAAAAGCTAGAAAAATTCTAAAGTGAAAAGGAACAAAAGATGTGATCTGTGAAGTGCATAAGAGGTGGATTTCTGTGGATTTGGGGACATTAGACATTGCTATTTATTATCATGTCAAATTTGAAACACACACACACACTAGGTTTTCTTCTCCATGAGACAAAAAAATGGAAAAAGTCGTCCCATGGGAGACTTTCGATAAAATTGGAACGAAAAAAGAAAAAGCAAAAGTTAAGACAGATTTGTGAAATTGCATAAATCCAACTTCAATGAGCTTATTTTTCTTCAAATTACCTGTTGATCATGTGGCACTGAGGTCGCGTCCACCGTTGTAGCTTGTGTGTACTTGTTTGGAAAGAGAGCATCTCTTGTTTCAGAAGAACAAGAAACTTCCAGTTTCTGCTTCAGTTCTTTTCCTTTCCGCATAAGGCATTCATCTCCCAATTCTCAATTCATTGTGAAGTACATAGAAAAATCACTCTCATATCAACCAACTAAAGAATAGAAATTCAGTTGCCCAACTGCATCAAATACGGCTGTAACCATAGTAGAAGCATACGATATCAAATCATCTCAAGTATTTTTTGGGTCTTTATTCCTCAACTTTGTTGGCACATATGGAGTATGAACTGTCATACTGAACAAGGTACAGATAATGAGAAAACACTCCCAAAATTCAATACTGAGGCTATTGTTTCCTCGGATTTGGTTTTAAAGAAAATTGGTCTATAAAATTGGAGTAACCATAATTTGTTCGCATAATATAATACAGCTAAATCACATGAAGCCAACTGAAATAAAACAGGCATTTAGAGGTAGTGAGGCTCCATAACAGACACGAACATTAGTAAGGCAACGTTCAGAGGGAACAAACAAATGGCGTAAGATAGAAATAGCCATCAGATCATCATTATATTGAAATAACAAGAACTAGTTGTCCTAGTACTAGAACCCAAAATTTATGAAGCCACTGACTTGCACGACGTAAATAAGACGAGCTTCAGGATCAAACTTCAAGTTCCGCTTCCAATTCACGAGTCTGCATTTCACTCCAGTATGCAATCTTCTTCAACATCAATATCACTCAGATCAAGATCAGCAAGTAACTCCTCCAAAGGAATAGAAGGACTTCCGACCGTTGATATTCTTTATTACGATACAATGATATGTTGAACCTCAGATCAGGATTCTCCTCTAAATCTCTCAAGAATTGTTCATATTCTGAGTTCAACTTTTGTTCCTGATCTCTTCCCTTGCCAGAGTTATCGACTTCCATATTAAGAGACTTAAGCTTCCAAGATCGAGGCTTCCCACGTTTCTTTTGGCGCTTCTCTTCATAGCTTTTCTTAATTAATATCACCTCCGGAAGGACAAGACCTTTGTATTTGTCTAGCTCAATATCATTACTATTGGCTCCATATAAATCATAACCGAGGGCGTAGTCTCCGGAATTTAGAAGATGGCCTAGATGTGTTCTTACAGAGAACATAGTATCATTTTTCCCAAAATCAGATACACGAGCCACTTGAGTATCAGCTAAAACATACGTCGAGCCCCCAATATTAACTTCTTCAGAAACCACATCGACGTCTAAAACTACATACTCAACAAGCTGTCTACTAGACAACAAAGGCTTAAACGACGCCCTCCAGTACTGATCAGCATCCAAGAAACAATGCCTCAGAGTAAACGGGTCTAATAAAGCGATATTGTTGCTCACTTTGGTGCAGATCACAAGAGGACCGATATTTCCCAAACTAGCTGCTACCTTTGGAGGGAGACATATCAAATCCTCACGACAAATCGGGCTGATTTCTACAGAGAATGTATACTTATAATTGAAGTTATTGCTCTTGTGATCATGAGATACAAGTTGATTGTCATTTCGGCTCCTAACAGGTACCACCCTACTCACAAAGTCCACAAACTTTAAAGCATGACTTCTATGTGCAAAGAAGAAATCAATTCCCTGAACCAACTGTTGAATTTTTATGGCACGATTAGCAGCCTCGTGCTTTAGAATGAGCTGCTCCAAATAGAAGAAAGTTCTTCGATGAGAAACGTGCTGTCTAAGCTGCACAGCCGCCACCCATTGATCAGGGTTAGCTTGCACCTTTGAACAAGATTCACACATTTGGTCTTGAACAACATACTCAACGGCATATGTTTGTTCGAGAACTGCTCCATTTAGTACCTCTTTTTGGACTCTAAGCCTAACTTTGATCCTTTTGGAATGAGGTTCAGTCCAAATAAACTCGGCATTCATCAACTTAACTTTATTTAAATTCTTCAACCTCTTGATACAGAAGGTGAGTAACTCCTTCGATTCGAGCTGTGCTTTGATCCAACTCCTTGGAGGCTGCAAATAGCTATCGCATTCGGGGCAGTGGATAATCACAACATGTTTTTGTAAGCCTTCTGTTATATCAACCTCGGATCGCAAGCATTTAGCACACATATTGGCAGCATTTGGTTGCATCAAGATTCCGCATTTGCAACATAATACACTGCCTATTGTTTGTTGTACTGTAAACATACATGATACTTCTGCCATACTTATTAAAAAAAAAAAGGATTGTTACACAAATAGCTGGCCAGAATCAATGTTTACTTTTTCTAGCCGGTATACATAATATATAATTATATATATTTTATACATCCGCCGGCGGCTATTTTTAGTTTAAGAGATTAGGTGGGCGGCTACTTGGGTTAGTTCTTTTTTTTTTTTTTAAAAGAATAAAAATACATTTTGCATACATAAAAAAATCAACCAATTAGACATAGCTTTCCATGGCAGATAACAAGCAGTAAGTTACATATATTTTAATTTTCAATTATCCTTTGTTTGTACTAAACAAGAAACAAACTGAAACTGAATAATTTCCCCAAAATAACAAGCACTCACTTGCTGCACTTTTTGTGCAGGACCTGAGGCAAGTACTAGTGGGGGACCTATCGTCTTACACCCACGTTATCTAGGGGCATAGTGGTAAGCTGCCTTTCTGAGCCGTTCTGCAACTACTAGTGTCTCTCCTTGTATTTTTTATTCTGTCTATTTTTATTTCAGACAATAGTTGAGGTTTTGTATAATTTACTAGATGCTCATACACTTGTGACACCAGCTCTTTGCACATACATTGGTAGAATTTGTTGTTTTATTATTTTCTTGGTTTTAAATTTTGTCAATATATGCTTAATTTATTAAGTTGATTTGCCTAGCTATAGTGTTGGGCGCCATCACGACCTATTGGTAAAATTATGCCGTGACAACCAGCGAACCCCAGCTCTCAATGTGAACAGAACTATAACTTTTTTTCATATGATGTGAACAGAACTATATATTTCTGTTCTCTATATCTATATCTATATCTATCTATATATTGTTATAAAAACATGAATAAAATGTTGGATTACAAAAATAACATTTTAATATTAAGCATAATAACTCACAATAAAAGGACATAATCATAATTTTAGACATTAGCTTTGTCATCCTATTAGTTTTAGGACATAATACTATAAAAAATCGTATCCCAAGTTCTTCTCCTGCCCTTTTACAAATTTGAGATTACTATTAAAACAGAAAAAAAGAGCACCCTTTTCTTCCTTGTACCAAATGAACATGGATTGGATGATCGCAAACAAATAAAGGCATGAAATTGATTGAAAAGAAAAGAAAATAGAAATAGAGTTTTTCAATTTGAGAAACTGAATTGAGAGATTAATATACCTGGAATTGGAGAAGAGAGAAAACTGAATGATAAAATATTGAAGTTGGTAATATTAAGGAAGAAATATGTGGAGTTAATGTTTTTTTCTTGGCGTTTGTTATTATTTTGGACCTTAAAAATAAACGAATTTAACCGACTTTAGGAAGAGAGTGGCATCACTGCTTACTACTTGGTCTTCCCCCGGTATTGAATCATCAATTCAATTATACATGTCAAATAAAGTAGTACATTCACAATTCTATTTAGCTCAACTACATAAATTTGACCCAAAAGTAATAAAATTGGGGCAAGTGCACGGATACTCATTCTTCTTATGAATGTTGTTTAGAGATTAGCAAGTACTTATTTGTCCTGAAATTTTAAACTAAATATCTTAATTTCAAGACAATCCTGAAAAATTAAAATTCAGGACGCACTGGCTAATTCCTAAATAGCATGCTTATAAAGTGGCTATCTGGTGTCATTTCTACATAAAATTGCAACGATAACTTATTTGGCTCGACTTGTAGATCCATTAACGTTAAGTGAGGAGTTGAGCCTGAACTGTCGAATCGAAGTCACTTTCGGAACAAATATTTCCTACAGCTAACATGTGTCTAATCCAGCGGGATCGTGCACTGTAAACCCGAGTGGTAAGGCCATGATTCGAAAGAGAATAAAATTGACAATGCTAATGTCTACATAATGAGGAAATTTGAGGACTCAATTGGAAATTATTCTAAATATGCTTAGAATTTAACCATGAGTGCAACAACTTTTGCTTAAATTTACAAGAAGGTAACAAGTATCTTGTGTGTGTGTATTAATTTGCAATATATAGAACCACAGGACCGGGTATGCAAATGGATTTATTTGTAGAAATAACACCAGGTAGCTACTCTAAAGGGCTGCTATTTAAGAATTAATCAGTGCGTCCTAAATTTTAGTTTTTGAGTTTAAATTTTCGGGACAAAAATACCTTGAATTGTCCTTTTCCTGTACCCTTTATTCTAAAATATTGCCACACTATTAGTTAACTATACCCGATTAATATAGGCTTTATGAAAGGCGGTTACAGTTAACTTAACCTATCACAAACAATGTACAGTTCCATATATCTACTAAGGTATCCTCCATTTCATATATTCTCTTTTTTTAAGGTATCCCCCACTTGAAAATAAGTCAAATTAATGGTCATTTTACAAATCTCTACATTTACATAATTTTGGCTTATATATAGTGAATTTGTTCCACCTTTCCCGCAAAAACCCTAATGGGCAGGCACAAAGTGCTTATCATCAAAAGCATTTTTTTAATCGCTTTTCAAAATAAGCTGATTTTAAAAGCTTAGCCGAACATGCTATAATTTTGGATTAAAATTGATAATTGTGCATACACATATGCCAGTCACGTGACGTAATTATAAAAATAAAATAAATAACTAAATAAACAAGACCTCCAAAAAAAGGCAAATAGCAAGACTTCCCAGGGTATGGTCTCCAAGCCTCAACTTTGTACAATATTAATTGTTGAGAATTGGATTTATATTTCGGTACGACATGAATAATTTAAAAATAATGGAAATTTATAGGGGATAATATATTTTCTATTCAACATTTTAATTGAACCTTGTTACTGATCATTTTTCATGTTACATCATTAGTCTTTAAAATAATATGTTGTATAGAAGAGTTGATTATTAGCTAACTCTTTAATACCAAAGTAAAAATAATAACGAAAATTCGGGCAAATTTCTTCTCTTCTTGTGTTTTTATGTATCCAAATATTATTTTTTCAAGTGCTCTGCTCCACCACTCAGCCTACGCTTAACATCTCTAGTCTCTACCTCAGGTTTCTAGCTTCTCCTCTCTAATATGACTTAAGGAAATAATCCAAACTATTAAAATCCTTAATGCAAGTAAAAATACTCACAAAAATTAAAATTTTGGATATTTTCTGATGACTTTGTCTTCAGCATGTGTCTTGCTTATATCGTAGAGGTCTAATCCAGATTATGTTAAGTAGAATGTTTGTTTTTGAATTTAAATCATTATTGAAGAATTAGAGGGCCAAAGGAGAGGTAGAGGTAGGCCAAAGAAGAGGTGGGGAGAAGTGATTAAGCAAGACATGGCACAACTTCAGCTGATCGAGGACATGACCCTTGATAGGAAGATATGCAGGCCGAGAATTAGGGTAGTAGAGTAGGTAGTCTAGAGTGTTCATAACAGTAGTATTGGCACACAGTCTCGCTTTCTGTTGGTAGTAGGTTTTTATGACTAACCGTTGTTTTCTTTTATTGTTGATCACCTTACTGTCTTGTCGTTTTTATTCTGCTTTTATATGGCTTTTTGGTACTGTCCCTTCTTGTCTATATTTTCATTAATGTGGTACTTATACTTTCCTGAGCCGAGAGTCTATTGGAAACAATCTCTCTATCCTCACAAGGTAGGGGTAAAGTCTGCGTGTACACTATCCTCCCCAGACCCTACAGTCAGGGGCGGATCTAGTCACTGAATTTGGGTGCTCGAGCACCCATTAATCTCGGCTCCGAGTATATATACATATTATATAATTATATATATTTTATACATCCGCCGGTGGCTATTTTTAGTTTAAGAGATTAGGTGAGCGGCTACTTGGGTTAGTTTTTTTTTTTAAAAAAAGAATAAAAATACATTTTGCATACATAAAACAATCAACCAATTAGACATAGCTTTCCATGGCAGATAACAAGCAGTAAGTTACATATATTTTAATTTTCAATTATCCTTTGTTTGTAATAAACAAGAAACAAACTGAAACTGAATAATTTCTCTAAAATAACAAGCACTCCCTCTGTCTAAACAGTTTCTTAACTATCATTTCTTTAAAGTATTTCCAACTATAATAAGTCAAAACTCATACAACTTCTTAGATCATTTCTAATTATGTAAATTTTATTTTAACTAAAATTAAGAGATTGATGTCCAATTTACATTTAAAAAAATTTAAATAATTTGATTCATATTCCGCTTTCCTCTAACTTTTTTTGTTGTGGGGGGGGGGGGGGGTAACACATATAAAAATCGTATCCTAAGTTCTTCTCCTGCCCTTTTACAAATTTGAGATTACTATTAAAACAGAAAAAAAGAGCACTCTTTTAACCTTGTACCAAATAAAGACATGAAATTGATTGGAAAAAAAAAAGGAAAAGAAAAGAAAATAGAAATAAAGTTTTTCAATTTGAGAAACTGAATTGAGAGATTAATATACCTGGAATTGGAGAAGAGAGAAAACTGAATGATAAAAAATTGAAGTTGGTAATATTAAGGAAGAAATATGTGGAGTTAATATTTTTTTCTTGGCGTTTGTTATTACTTTGGACCTTAAAAATAAACGAATTTAACCGACTTTAGGAAGAGAGTGGCGTCACTGCATACTACTTGGTCTTCCCCTGGTATTAAATCATCAATTCAATTATACATGTCAAATAAATTAGTACATTCACAATTTTATTTAGCTCAACTACATAAATTCGACCCAAAAGTAATAAAATTGGGAGCAAGTGCACGGATACCCATTCTCATGGATGCTATTTAGAGATTCGCAAAGACTTATTTTGTCCTGAAATTTTAAACTAAAAATCTTAACTTCAGGACAATTTAAGACATTCTTGTCCTGAAAATTTAAAATTCAGGACGCGCTGCTAATTTCTAAATAGCATGCCTATAAAGTGGCTACCTAGTGTCATTTCTAAATAAAATTGCAACGATAACTTATTTGGCCCGACCTGTAGGTCCATTAACGTTAAGTGAGGAGTTGAACCTGAACTGTCAAATCGAAGTCACTTTCGGAACAAATATTTCCTGCAGCTAACATGTGTCCAATCCAGCGGGAACGTGCACCGCAAACCCGAGTGGTAAGGCCATGATTCGAAAGAGAATAAAATTGACAATGCTAATTTCTACATAATGAGGAAATTTGAGGACTCAATTGGAAATTATTTTAAATATGCTTAGAATTAAACCATGAGACAAGAGTGGGTTGCTCTAGTGGTGAGCACCCTCCACTTCCAACCAAAAGGTTGTGAGTTTGAGTCACCCCAAGAGCAAGGTGGAGAGTTCTTGGAGGGAGGGAGCCGAGTGTCTATCGAAAACAGCCTCTCTATCCTAGGGTAGGGGTAAGGTCTGCGTACAAAATACCCTTCTCAGACCCCACTAATGGGATTATACTGGGTTGTTATTATTGTTGTTAGAATTAAACCATGAGTGCAATAATTTTTGCTTAAATTTACAAGAAGGTAACAAGTATCTTGTGTGTGTGTGTGTGTATTCGTTTGCAATATATAGAACCACAGGACCGGTGTATGCAAATGGATTTATTTATAGAAATGACTCAGGTAGCCACTCTAAAGGGTTACTATTTAAGAATTAGTCAGTGCGTCCTGAATTTTAGTTTTTGAGTTTAAATTTTCGAGACAAAAATACCTTGAATTGTCCTTTTTAATTTAGAATTTTAGAACAAAATAAGTATTGGCTAATCTCTAAATAGTATCGTTGAAAATGGCTATATGTGCACTTGCCCCAATGGATTTAGTAAAGTGGGCCTATATGAAGTCCACTTTTTATGGATTCTTGCTATTAGGAGCCCAAACTCATATCTTGCTTGACCAATGTGTGAGAAAGCCCAAATATACTAAACTATTGCTCACTTGGGAAAAAATTAAACATAAATTCCATGATCACAACTATAAATAATGGATGCTTGCAATTTTAGAAAGAAAAAAATTTATAGCTTGATTTAAGGATTAAGTGTGTGTCTTTTCCCATTTCAAGCAAGTATTAAAGAAACTATAATTTTCCTAAAAAGACCAGAGACAAGTTTATCTTTGCGAGGAGATTATCCTACTACGATTTCAAGTTAATAACGTGGATTAGGAAAGATAGAAATAAAAATTTCTCTTAAAATGATCCACTATATTAAAATTCGACATTAAAATATGGAAATTTGAATCCAAATGGGTAAAAAAAATAGACAGTACATAAATGGATCAAAGCCTATTTTCTGAATTGTCAAGTCTTCTATTGTCTGCTTCCTTGGACCAACAGAAAAGGCCAAGTTATTGTTTACAATATGATGTGACAAGACCCATTTAGTCAAACAAGATTTTAACAAAAAGAATTAACTTTTAGTTAAAAATTAAAAATAGCCGTGAATATATAATATAATCTATATATATTATGTGTATAAACAGTGTATAATTTATGTATATCGGTTAAGAAAAGTAACACTAAAACTGCCAGTTATTTATGTAAAAATCCCTTTGAACAAAGTAATAAACCAAAGCATTGAAAGTTATTGCAAGCATTTTTGGACTCTAGTCATTTCAAATGGGCTTAAATGTCAAGGAAAGGAACATTACCAAGTTGAAATGAATCAAAAATTAAAAACAAATTAAAAAAAAAAAAAGAACTAAAAGAATGCACCAATCATTCGTTCATGTTTAATTTGAGACTGAAGCATAATTATTGAAAAGCTAGCATGAGATGATCAAGTTTTCACTACATCTATAACTTGACGTAGACAATATAAATAACAATGAAATTTCGAGTGACTTGTAGCATTTTCAAGATAAGTTGATTGAATGGAACGAAAAGGACGATCCTAATCTCGTGTTAGATTTTACATAGGCGAATTCGAAATATAGAATCAGCACATCCAATTGAAAATAATGAGTTTAGTCGAAATCACAAACTTCGTCCAAAATAAAAAAGTTTTATCTAAATGTGTGTGTGCTTTTTTGGGATTTTTTTTTGGAATCTGGAACCAAAATGTGGTTCTTTTGGACTCAAACGATCGAAATGTGTGAAAAAAAAATATAGTAACCAAAATATGTATAACGCCTTTTTAAAGGGCGCTATATCTTAATGGCTGTTTGCCCGTTAAGGTATAGCGCCCTTTAAAAGGGCGTTATACGTGAATTTGAAAAGACGGACAAGTATAGCGTCGTTTATTAAGGCGCTATAGTATATCGCCTTAATAAACGACGCTATACCTACATAATAAATCGTCCCATTCCCTTTAAAAAACCAACCAGGCGGTCCCCCATTAACGACCAAAAAAGCTTGAGTGGAGCCCACCCGTCCCACATATTAGTTATTTTTAATGTGTTCTATGTTGTTTTGTAATTGTATGGATTGCTCGTTTCGGCTCCAAATCACCAAATCTTCAACTTTTCAAAAACCTTAAATCGAGGTATTCCGACTTAGTTTTTGTTAAAACTCGTATAAAAAATGCATATTAATTATTTTTAATGTGTTCTATGTTGTTTTATGATTTAACTAATTTGTTATTTTTATCCGGACTATGATATTAGTGTGCTAAAATAATTAGTAAAAATAGAGAAAGTATTATTAGTTAGTTTCAAAAAATGTTAATTAGTTACTTTTTACAGTGGTATATGTATTTTCGTGAATGTTTTGTGATTAAATTTATTTGTTATTTTTATCCGATTTAGATTATTTATTCGCTTAAAAACTAGTAAAAAAGATAAATTGTTACTTTAGTTTCCTCTAGTGGTATCTTGTGGCCTAATGTAGTGCTTGTATTTGTAATGTAGTACCATTTTAGCATAGTAAAGTGTAGTGCCCTTTAGCGTAGTATCCTTGTAGTTATTGAAATTAATCATTTAAGTATCTATTATACCCAAAAATACGTCAAAAAAGTTGATAGTTCAAACACAAACTCTGTCCAATTCTAGTCAACAATCGTAAGAAAATAACATGAGAAAACAACAATATTTTCTGGACTAAGTATGAGAAAACAACAATATTTTCAGGATACCTTGGTGCTACTGGCCTCAAATATCGAGCCCGGAACCCATATGTGAATATTTAATAATTAAATCTTGTATAATTATGAAAATTAATTATTTAATTTTATTATAGTAAAAAATAAGTGAGTCATAAACAAAAATATATAATAATAAAACTAACATATAAATTAATAAAACTAACATATACAATATTAAACTAACATATAAATAATAAACTAACATTTAAAATAACAGACATATTGAGTGATAAATCGAGAAACTTTTCTCATCATGAACACAAGAATTCAGGATATCTTGGTGCTGCTGGGCCTCAAATATCGAGCCCGGAACCCATATGTGAATATTTAATAATTAAATCTTGTATAATTATAAAAATTAATTATTTAATTTTATTATAGTAAAAAATAAGTGAGTCATAAACAAAAATATATAATAATAAAACTAACATATAAAATAATAAAACTAACATATAAATTAATAAAACTAACATATACAATATTAAACTAACATATAAATAACAAACTAACACACGGACCTGCCAGTCTGGAGCTACTGTTGTTACATGGCAATCATAGGTCACCGCACATTAGGAAGGGACAGTTACTGGCCCAGGCGTTCTGTTCCAGGAGAGTAGATGATATGTAGGGCTTTCTCAGGGACCACTCTCTCCATCCCTGTATAGTCAAATGCCTCCAGGATACGGGCTTTTATAGGATTGTGGAGATCGGCCGGCTGCAGCTGGATTGGTCGTTGATCACGGCCCTGATAGAGCGGTGGCGACCGGAGACGCACATATTCCATTTGCCCATTGGCGAGGCCATTATCACACTTCAGGACGTGGAGGTCCTGTATCGGTTGCCAGTTGATGGACACCCTATTGCTTTGTCGAATGCCATCAGAGAGTATACGGGTTTGCACTACATGGAGATGCTGCAGCGGCTCACCGGTTTCCAGCTACCGGATGAGACTGCACTGGTTGGGGCCAGTCGTCTGCAGTTGACGCCCGTCCGGCAGCATTTGGAGGCATTGCACACTGACATCACATATGATACACCGGAGTTTCATATTCATCGGTACACGAGGTTGCTGTTGCTCCTTATGTTTGGAGGGTTTTGTTCCCGAACACTTCGGGGAACCTAGTCAGCTTGAGATTTCTTCATCATCTTGAGTGGCTAGATGATTTACCCCAGTACAGCTGGGGTGCTGCTGTTCTCGGTTACTTGTACAGGCAAATGTGTCGGGCAAGCATGGGCACCCAGCATGACGTTGTTAGATTTTTACCGCTGCTACAGGTGAAAACATAGTCGAATACTCTATTCATTATAGCATACCCAATAAAAATATACCTTAAATTTTACGTCCACTTTGTATATTAGGTTTGGGCCTGAGAGCGGTTCCTGCAGTTGCAGCCACCTCTACCACCCTTAGCTCCGGGTGCACCACCTCTGTTTCTACCTCTAGCTAGGATGTGGGTTGATAGGCGAGGATATGGACGAGAGTACAAGGCTCGATATAATCTCCCCTTGTGCAGGGATTTGTTGGATTTGCTGGAGGGCACAGTAGTAAATGTATACCTAAGTTTACGTGGCCTTGCTTCATATGTGTTGCATATACTCACATTTTCTGTTGTTACTTAATAGTTCATTTGGAGGCCATAAAGCGACGAGTTAATAGCTGGTTTTCCTGATTATTGCTCGGCCGACCAAATTATGTGGAGCTCTTCTGTCCTGTTGATGTGCCTTGATATTGTGGAGCATCATGCCACCGAGTGAGTACTTCGCCAGTTTGGCCGCCCGCAGCTTGTACCGCCACCGCCCGCCTGGCATATCACACATTACCAGTAGGATGACCGTTCCAGGGTGGACCAGACATATATATAGCATGGCTAGACGCGCAGATCATTACTTGGGACCAGCGATATGACCTGATTCCGCCTCCCCTCCACCTGACCGGACGGAGACTGAGCATAAATATATGGGCTGGTACCGCAGCGTTACTCGACTTTTTGTCGGGAATCCCATTTATCGCGCTGGCAGTCGGTACGTTCCATAGGCCGGGAGGCACGAGGCACCGGTATGTTATTTGATATACTTACTTATAACGTTAACCTAGCGTTCCGTAATTTATATTTTACATGTTGTGCAGGATATTGGCCTACATCTGTTCCACCAGTTGGGACTGCAGATGCAGCAGCATACCGGCGATGGAGCAGCCGCTTTGCACGAGTATGGCCGCCAGGTTACCGATCTGGCTTCCCGGACATTGAGGCGAGCCCGGGATGATGAGCGATTAGGATACGAGGCTGAGTATGTGGCGCCAGAGCAGTACTATCGTGGGCCACCAGTGGGGCTGGAACGTGGTCGACGTGGCAGGCGTGCCCCACAAGGTAAGGGTGTCCCACGCAGGTCGTGGGGGTCAGCGAGGAGGTAGTCCCCAGCAAGGGGGCGTTGAGGTACCTGTTGAGGATGTTGGAGTTGATCAGCCGGGTGACCTCCATGAGCCAGACCACTCTCACAGCAGTATGCCGTCATTCAGCCTTTAGCTTCAGCTCACTCGAGGGACTTCGCAGGTGACCCCATCCGCTCCATTGTTGATCGCGGGCACGGCCATTACACGAGAGGATTGGGATCAGTATTTTCCTATCTTCCAGGCTTATCGACCGTTGCTGATGATCGGCCGACACGAGATGTGGATAGTGGGCGCCGACTGAGTTGTGGCTCATCATCGAGGGATACTGGGGATCTTTTACAGGTGCAGGTATGTTTGTATTACTATTAAATTTAAATTTATTTTTATCTCATTGATTAGCCATAAATATCTTTATATTTTTTTTAATTAAGGCTTCATCCTCGCCCGTCACGGAGGCCACTTTGTGCTATACTGACCTGGCTGCGACGGATGATTATATTCAGGAGCCCGACAAGACCATGGTAAGACAATTTAAATTATTGTGACTAAACACGTACATTACTAATATATATTTCATATATTAAAATATCTTATTATTCTGTAGGTTACTGCTGGACCGACGGCCTCTTCTACCGAGCCTGCCAGCCCTACTGACGATCATACTGCAGCGCATCCTCCGATAAAGAGGCGACGTGATGAGGATGATCCTGATAGTGTAGCCGGGCGGGATGGGATGCGCCTCAGGACAACGGCTGCTTTAAAGCATACAGAATGTGGGACACATTGATTTTTTATTTTATTTTATGTACATATGACATTCAGTAAATAATAGCAATAATTTTTATTGTTTATATTATATGAGCATTATGTTTTTATTTCTTCGGTTCTTCGTTATTTTAATACTACAACACAAACACAAACATAGCAACTTAACATAATTTAAATTCAGTAAAACTAATGAAAATACATGATAATTTTTTTTTAAATGGGTTTATGTTAGATTGTTGTACTGAAGTATTAATGTTAAATATCAATAAGATTTAACAGCAATGAAAACATAATTTTATTTCATACATTCTGCAAGATAAACAAGTACATACACTTATTATAATCACATTACGGAAATAAAATACTACGTGTATCTTTGATAGTTGGGCACATTAGATGAACTTACACCAGGAGCTGGATTACCACCGCCACTCAAACCAGCTGAAGGTTGCCCCAAAACCTGTATGTTAAAAGCACTTGATGGCATGTGAGCACGACATGTGGTAGATGGACCATTTCCAACAAGAGTATAACCTTCTGGCTTCATTTACGGTGTGTGTATTATTCCCTCGGTTATGATGGATAGCGGTGCGAACGTCAAAAATATTTCGCTTGTTGCAATACTGCAAAAATGAATGCCAATGTGCTTGCTTCCTGTATTTCTCAAATCTTTTCATTGGTATTGGCATAAATTCAACACCCATTTCCATCAATGATGATGCACCTCTAGCCCTTTCAACAAACCTCTCTGACATCTGCTTGAATGATATCCGCACTATGGCAGTGATAGGCAATCCTTATATAGACTTCAATAACCCGTTGAAAGACTCTGACACATTTGTAGTCAGAATTCCCCATCTTCTGCCACCATCCGCATGCAGAGTCCACTTGTCAAGCTCATGTCGCATCAACTAACAATAGGCTCCCTCGTCTTCCTGCCAGATAGATTCCATGCGCCTCCTGAATTTACACTCTTGGTGATCTGTTGCAGCCATCCACATTAAATCATGCAAATCCTTATTGGGATATGCCTTCTGGAAATTGGCCTTCAGGTGCCTCACAGAGTAACGGTGGTAGGCATACAGTTCCTGCCATGCATGCAAATTTTGTACGTTATACCACCAAGCTGATCAGATATTAGACAAATACCTGAACGCTGTTTGATAACATGCTCTTTCAAGTGGTTCAAAAATAGTGTCCATGTCTCTTGGCTTTCATTGGCACAAATAGTATAAGCTAAGGGAAATATACTTCCATTAGCATCTACTGCAACATCGATCAACAACCTAATATCATACTTTCCATAGACATGAGTGCCGTCTATAGATATTACCGGCTGGCAATGCAGAAAACCATCAATTGCTGGTTTAAATGCCCAGAACACATATTTAAATATATATTCTGGTATTCCTGGACTCCGCTCAAGCTTTCATTCAACAACAGTCCCGGGGTTAAAGTATTGCAATGCAGCCATGTACCTGGGTAGAGATGCAAAGGACTTATCCCAGTTATCATAAATAATTTCAAACGCATGTTTGAGCTCGAGAAATGCCTTTCTTTTGGTAATGGTGCACCCATATTCCTGGTGGACGGATGTTATACACTCTTTGATCTTGTATCTTATGGACGCTTCAATGTGTGGAATCAAGACAAGAGAAATCAAGTCAGCATTCAAGTTAAAATGATTCCCACTGAATGTGTCTATTTCACAATTGTGGGTGCCAATGTATTTACCCACAACCCACATATTTGTTTTCTTTTTCCTCGCACGCAGCATCCAATTACAACCCGTAAACCATCTACGGTAGACTACCTTGTATACATCTAGAGATGACTCTCATACCGTGATTTTACGATACTCTTTTACGATGTACATTAGCACCTCCCTGGTTAGGCGCGTTTTATCAAGAAAAAGCATGCCCTTTGACAGCACCATTGCTCTAGATTCATCCTACATTGTTGTCCGAATTTCGTTAATATCCCTTGTGAGGGCATCCACATCCGGCATACTTGGAAAATAATCAAGGTAGGGAATCTCCCTTGAATGAAACGACACGTGGGACTCGTACACTCTTGGTCTAACGGGAGGTGGAGCATGCTCCCTCGTCAAATCAGGTCCAACATTCTCTTCCTCCTCATCATGACCCTTATCAGGGAAGGGTGTGTCATCTCCAGACTCATCGGCATTGTTGTCATAATCACTATTCTCTTTCTGACTCTGTGCATCTGCTAGATCCCGATTAAATATGTCGTCTTGGGCAATTGAGTAAGGACAGGACCTTCAGGATGCTCATTTTCATTGCACAACCAACAAAATAATGAGTTACTCAAATTGATAAATACTTTACATATAGCTATATCACTTCACTTATAAATCGTAATGTGTTGATATCCCATGATGGACATTATCCTGTTGGTGATGACTCACGGATGGACCACCATGATCCAACACATCAGAACTATGCATATTCCAACCGGGCGTTGGTTCATAACTTGTAAAATTCATATCTGGCCAGTACCCCCTGTGGAATATATGAGTGTTAATTCAAATTCAATACAGTTAAAATAAATATCGTAACACAAAGCAAAATTGAAGTTTACCACTCGTCTTGTGGATTATGTAAAGCAGGAGAGAAATTATTTCCTCGCTCCTCATTCGCCCGTGGAGATAAGTTTAGATCAGGCCAAACTCTTTCAGCTGGAACTTGTTCGGCTAAAACTGCTCCAAAATAACCACTCGATGGCTAAGGGATATCCCTGCTTTGCGAAACCTCATTATTGCGAACATCTTCAACCTTGACATACATTTCCAATATTTTTATCACAAGAAATTTTCGGTATTCATCCGGAGTCTTCAAAAAATCTCTTAGAGTTTCATCGTCCTCGATGTTAAACTCAGCATAACAAGCAACCCCTTACGGAGTGACAAAATACGGATATCTTTCGGTTACTTTAAGGTTCACTAAATGTTTGTTCACACTCATTTTTTTTACATAACAACGATACCAATGTATCGTACTCCATTGTAAATGGCAACTTAACATGATACTGTGGAGATAAACTATAGGTTACTGAGTTATTCGCCACCACAACCTCACCCCCTCCCTCCAGTATAATGAAACCCTTACTTTTCGCTCTTCAGACATTATGACAAAATGCAAAACAACTTAACGAAGAAATATTTCAGAAGACTTGAGAATATTTATGAATGTATTTTTAGAAAATTCTTAACCTTCTTAAATAGGGCAAAAACCAGTCCGAGGGTACAATATTTTTATGTATAGCGCCTTAAATAAGGGCGTCATATCCATTTGAATTATTGTTATGTCAGTTAAGCCCATAAGAATTATTGGTGGGCCCATAAAATATGTATAACGCCTTAATAAACGGCGCTATACGTCCCGTCCACGTATAACGCCCTTTTAAAGGGCGCTATACCTTAACGGGCAAACGGCCGTTAAGGTATAGCACCCTTTGAAAGGGCGTTATACATATTTTGGTCACTATTTTTTTTTCCCACATATTTCGATCGTTTAAGTCAAAAAGAACCACATTTTGATTTCGGACTCTTTTTTTGGGGGGGGGATGGGGGTGGGGGGGGCTCTCCAACAGATGGTCAACTTGTTGGGTTAATGACCATCTGACAATTCAATTCAAAGTCTAAGAAGGACCCCTAGAATTTGGGCTTTTTGCAAAAATCAAAGCCTAAACAGATATACAAAATGAACAAATTTTGAACCCAAAAGGAATGTTGGAAACCTTCTCTACTTAGCAACTCCTTCTGTAGCCTACTGTACTAAAACCCCCTATATTTAGAAAAGAAAGATATGGTTGAAATTACTGAAAATAAACAAAGTAAAATAATTGATTTCAAATCTACAAAAAAGTCAATAGTAAATTTTATAAAAAGGGCTTCAAATTCAGTCTTCTTTGCTTCTAAAAAGACACTTTCCTGATTTTACAAAACATCCCCTACTCCCCTTTACAATGTGACATAAATATAGGCTATGACATATGCCTAAATTTTGAAATTTTGGGTCCACTGTTTAAAGACTCACGGACTGCAAAAATAAAAGAAAGGATGAAAAATTAGAAGAAGAAAAAAAGGACAACAAAAATAGAAATTCTCGAGATTGGAGTTACAATCTAATAGTTTCTAACATAACTCAACACTTAAACGTTCAAATTTCACAAAAGACTTTCCTTCTGGCATACATTTACCTCTCTTCACAGCACTCTAAAAAACAAAAACTGAAATTAGTTACAAAGTTCGTCGCCAGTATGTCAATAAATTGCTTGTAGGTGACGTAATTTCTTGATAATATATTACTAAATATGATTAGTGATAAATTTTTCTAATTAATTACAGAATTTGTACGTCGCTAATTTTTATTTTTTAGTAGTACGTACAGTGGCAGGTGCAGCACTATTTACTGGTTTGAAGTGCATCCACTATTTCATGTGTCTGGACATTTTTTGGCTTCTGCAGCAAAATGATATTATAAAGAGTATATAAAATAACATAACAAGAAAAATCGATTTAAAAAAAAAAAATTGGTCATTATAATAAAATAAAGTTATAAAGGAGGAATGTTATAGAAAATTTGAATGTATATCGAAAATATATGTTCGGATCGAAACCACGTGGATTAGGGAGGTTGAGATGTAAAAACAGGACAAATAGAGATGTGTATTAAGCTATTCAGCCTAACTTTTTTATTGGACGATATATTGACTCTTCATAGTGAAGAGGAGTCTTGGAGTAACGATAAAGTTGTCTCTGTATGACATATAGGTCATGAGTTCGATCTGTGGAAGCAGCCACTAATAATTGTATTAGGGTAGGATGTCTACGTACATCCTACCACTTGAAATGTGGTCCTACCCCGAACCTTATGTGAATACGAGATATAGTACAACTTCTCTATAACAGCATCCCCATATAACAGTCATTCACTATAAAAGCCAAGTTTTTTTCGAAAACGATTATTATGTTATGTTATAATATACAGTCAGACATCTCTATAACATCATTCCCATATAACAACCATTCACTATAAAAGCCAAGATTTTTCGGAATCGATTATTATGTTATGTTATAATATATATCCTCTATAACAACATTTTACTATAGTAGCCAAAAAATATAGGAGCAAACGAAACTGTTATAAAGAGGTTTGACTCTATGTCCTCTATAACAACACTTCACTATAGTGGCCAAAATATATAGGAACAAACGAGTATGCTATAGAGAGGTTTGACTGTACCTTGTGTATTAGACTGTTTTTATTTTTATTTTTTATAATTATATTGACTCTTCGGGATGATGAGTGAAGAGGGTAGATTGGGGTTTGAAAAGTGGACAAAAAGTACTTAGCTAAACATGAAATGGTATAAAGAGTTAAAAAAGTGCAGAAACAGAGGGTAAACTGTATTACAACAATAGAATGTGACAGTGCATGAGATTGGCATTATTTAGGAGAATAGTAATAACAGTAAAGCAAATACTCAATGGGCGCGCTTTGAATGCGGGGCAGACAATACTACTGAAGGACATTGTCAGTCTCTTTACACACCCCTTTGCTAGTCCTTACCCACGGTAAAAAATTTAGAGTCCGGAACAAAAATATTATAAATTTGACTCGAGAGACAAAAATAGATGAAAAAAAATATTAAGTATCATATTATGTATAATGCATTTAAAATATGTGTTATATCTCAATGGTCAGTTACCCCGTTAAGATATAGCGCATGTAATATATGTATTATACTCAGTATTTGCAACCATAATAATTGACCGCATAATGCATCAATTATATGCGCTATAATTGATGCGCTGTGCAGTCAATTATTATTGCTGCAAATACTGAGTATAGCGTATATATTACATGTTCGGGGACTTTTGACAGATTTTCGACCTAAGGAGGCTTGGGAAGAACACAAGCACAAAAATTGCATCATTCTTTCCTCACTCAAGATCCGAGTTTGGATTGAATTTATGTTTTTCTATACTTAAAGTTACATTTGTGAAGAACTTCTCCATGTCTATGGAGTAGTTCCTTTTGGGTTTTGATGGATTTGGTGTATTGATGATTGTTTATGGATTATAACTCTATTTTTTGTGTATTTGAATTGTTTTGAAAGATTTAATTATTGTATCTATATTTACTAGTTCATGTAATCGAGAGAGGCATAACTTGTGATATCTTTGCATTATATTGTTGGTTGAGTTCATAGATTCTTCAAAGTAATCGAAAAAGACTAGTTGAATCATTGATTAAACCTAGTTAGGAGAATAATCGAAAGAGGTTTTCCTAAAGACAATCCACTATGCATTCTTTGCATATCTTCACAGTGCTTAAATTGGTTCATCTCGTGAGGTTAAGACTTAATCGAGAGAGGAGTTTCTGCTGAACGTTTGAACTAATAATAGAGTGAATTCGAGAGACTCACTTGAACATTGGAAGTGAATTACCTAGAGTTAGATCCCGAACAAATATCTTGCACCTATCATGTCAAGAGCTTAATTGCTTATTCCTTGTTTATTCCTCGTTTCGATAGTCACTAGTCAATAGCTGTAGATTTTAGATTCTTAGTTAAATTTTGTTATTAATCATATAAATCTCAACTGTTGATCCTCCTGGATAGCAATCAAGTTAGAAACAATGAGAATACTATTTAAATCCAATCCATGTGGACACAATATTATACTATACTATCTTTGACTAGCGAGCACAATTTAAGTGTATGTTTTGCGCTCGTCAAATTTTGGCGTCGTTGCCGGGGATTAAAGCAGCCCATGACATATATATATATATATATATACAAATTTTATACATTTTTTAACTACCGAATATAAATAATTTCTAACACGGATTAAAAATTGTCTAAAATTTTAGGGGGAAAAAAAGATTCTTGGTCAAAAGAGGCAAAGTGAATTTCAGTACATGGTATACTACATGTATACATAATAGGGATATTTTCTACTATTTTATTTATCTCAAGTCACAATCAAAGGTAAGGGGACCCTAAGCCAGTAAATTGTCAATAAACTCAACTGCAGAGAAACCACAATTCTATTCTCTCATCATATTGCCATCATAGCATTGTGCTTTAACTTTTAGTCATAGAAAAAGTAAAGTGATAATGAAAAAGCTTAGTAATTAAAGCCTTTTCTTTCCTTTCCTTCTTACTTTTCTTTTCCTTTCCTTTCTTTAGTTAGAGAGTGAGAGAAAGGAGTATACTTAAATATTTCTTGCTTTACTGATAAATTTTAAGTTATGGAGTAGTTGTCAATCATAAGTAATTTTTATTACAATCAGGTCATATTTATCTGTTATAGCAACTAATATATAATTATTTTTAAAATTATAAATCTTATATTTTAATAATAAATATATCTAGTGAAATTCCACAAATGGTATCCGGAGAGGATAGTGTGTACGCAAACTTTATCCCGAGTTAATTTATACAGGTAGAGATGTTATTTCCATAGACCTTCGGCTCAAGACAAATCTCATATTTTAAGGAAACTTATTTTTGTTTTTACCTAATAGTGTAATGTTTTTGATATTAACAATATATATATATATATATATATATATATATATATATATATATATATATATATATATATATATATATATATATATATATATCTTAAATATTTTATTAATTTAGTATAAATATTAGGTAGGAATAAATGTTTACCAAGGGAAAATAGGAAGTCACAATCACTTTTCTATTCTGTACTCTAGCATGAGTGCAGTGTGCAGTAGGAGTAAGTGTATTTATTTTCTTTCTCTTCAATCATAAAGCAATCGATTACAAAATGATTTTACTTTCTTTCCTCTCACATCCATCTATCCTTTCTGCTCTCTGGCCCAAAAAAGCTCTGTACTCTTCTGCTTCCCTTTGCATTTATTACCTTCTCCTGTCTTCATTCATACATTATTCAACCCCTCTTTTCGAGGAATGGGCCATCTAGGGTTCTACTTTCCTTACCCCCCTCCCCACCACCCGATTACATATCTCACCCCCATACACACACCACTACCACCACACTCTTCTCTCATATGTCAACTTCTAGTGGATATAATTTTGTTTAACTTTGTTACGAGGAAAATCGTCTCCGTGTAACCTATAGGTTACGAGTTCGAGTCGTTAAAACTGTCATTGATATTTGCGTTAGGGTTGACTGTCTATATCATATTCTTGGAGTGCGGTCCTTCCTCGAACCCTGAACGCGTGATACTTTATACATCGGATTGTCCTTTTTTATAAGAAAAGTGCGAAGAAGTTTACGTGATTTGATCAGTTAAAAGAAATTATAAATAGTGTAGTTATTTATAGTTACACGATTACTCCCCCCGTCTCATATTATTAGTCGTGGTTGCTAAAAATAGCTATCTCAAATTGTTTGTCATTTTAGAAGCTCAAGACAAAATTGGTTATTTTTTTTTCTTTTTTACCCTTAGTAATAATTATCCTTGAAGATTACAAACATCTCAACTATGACTATGACTAAATATTAAATGAAGAGATATTACATCTTAAAATATAAATAAGAGTAAAACAGTCAAAACCTATCCTATTTAATATTTTCTTAAGGAACGTGTAAAACAGAAACACGACAAATAATTTGAGACAGATCGAGGGAGTAATGATTGAGAAGTTGCCTCCGTTGTGGAAGGATTTCAAAAATTATTTGAAACACAAACGAAAGGAAATGTCCCTTGAAGATCTCATTGTTCGGTTGAGAATCGAAGAGGACAATAAAGCTGCTGAAAGGAGAGGCCGTGGAAATTCAACAATAATGGGAGCAAATATTGTTGAAGATAACAAAAAGAGGAAGAAGGCTTCTGTTCCGAAATACAACCCAAGCAAGAAGCGGTTCAGTGGAAACTGCTACAACTGTGGGAAAATCGGACACAAATCTACGGAGTGTCGTGCTCCGAAGAAAGACAAGAAAAGGGGTCAAGCAAACATGGTAGTAAAGCATGATGATGTTGATAACTTGTGTGTCATGCTTTCTGAATGTAACTTGGTGGGAAATGCTTCAACAGCAAAAGTTGAAGGATATGGGAAGATATTTCTGAAAATGACTTCTGGCAAGGTCATGACTTTGAACAATGTCCTTCATGTTCCCGAAATGAGAAAGAATTTAGTCTCTACTGGGCTTCTTGTTAAGCACGGTTTTAAGTGAGTTTTTGTGTCCGACAAGGTTGTCATAAGTAAGAATGAAATATTTGTAGGAAAAGGCTACCTCACCGAGGGCCTTTTCAATCTGAATGTAATGGTTGTGGAAAACAATAATAATATTTCAGCTTCTTCTTACTTACTTGAGTCAAATGATTTATGGCATGTACGTTTGGGTCATGTCAATTATAAAACCTTGCGAAAAATGATTAACTTGGAAGTACTGCCTAAGTTTGAATGCAAAAAATCAAAATATCAAACATGTGTAGAATCTAAGTATGTTAAACATCCTTATAAGTCAATTGAAAGGAATTCAAATCCTTTAGATTTAATTCACACAGATATTTGTGACATGAAGTCAATACCATCTCGCGGTGGAAAGAAGTATTTCATAACTTTTATTGACGATGGTACTCGATATTGCTATATTTACTTACTGAATAGTAAAGATGAAGCAATAGACGCATTCAGGCAATACAAAAATGAAGTTGAAACACAACTTAACAAGAAAGTAAAAATGATAAGAAGTGATAGGGGTGGTGAATATGAATCTCCTTTTGAAGAAATATGTTTAGAATATGGAATTATTCATCAAACAACAGCCCTTACACGCCCCAATCTAATGGGATTGCGGAAAGAAAGAATCGCACATTAAAGGAGATGATGAACGCGTTGTTGATAAGTTCTGGTTTGCCACAGAACTTGTTGGGGGAAGCCATTCTTACGGCTAATCGAATATTAAATCGAGTGCCCCATAGCAAAACACAATCCATTCCATATGAAAAATGAAAAGGAAGGAAGCCCAACTTGAATTATTTTAAAGTGTGGGGGTGTTTGGCAAAAGTGCAAGTTCCTAAACCCAAAAGGGTAAAGATAGGACCGAAAACCGTTGATTGTATTTTCATAGGATATGCGATAAATAGTAAAGCATATCGATTTCTGGTTCATAAATCAGAAAATCCCGACATTCATAATAATACGGTTATAGAATCAGATAATGCTGAGTTCTTTGAAAATATATATCCGTATAAAAAGGAATGTGAGTCGTTTGGTGAAGGATCTAAACGACCTCGGGAAGAAACAAAAGAAAGTACATGTAATCAGGAGGATCCAAGACGTAGTAAACGTCAAAGAACTTCTACTTCATTTGGACCAGATTTTGTGACTTTCTTATTGGAGAATGAGCCTCAAACATTTAAAGAAGCTATGACTTCTTCGGAATTATTGTTTTGGAAAGAGGCAGTTAATAGTGAAATAGAATCTATATTGAACAACCATACATGGGAATTGGTTGATCTTCCTCCTGAAAATAAACTTTTGGGTTCTAAATGGATTTTTAAGAGAAAAATCAAAAATGATGGCACTATTGATAAATTCAAGGCAAGACTCGTAGTCAAAGGGTATAGACAACGAGAAGGTCTAGACTACTTTGATACATACTCTTCAGTTACAAGAATTACGTCCATACGGATGTTAGTAGCATTAGCTGCAGTGTATGGTCTTGAAATTCATCAAATGGATGTTAAGACGGCCTTCTTAAATGGAGAGTTGGAGGAAGAAATTTACATGGAACAACCTGAAGGGTTTGTGGTTCCAGGTAAAGAAAAGAAGGTATGTAGACTTGTTAAGTCTCTTTACGGACTAAAACAAGCACCCAAACAATGGCATGCGAATTTTGACCAAACAATGTTGTCAAATGGTTTTAAGATAAATGAATGTGATAAATGTGTGTACATTAAAAATATTCTAAATCACATAGTCATTGTTTGCCTATATGTGGATGATATGCTGATAATGAGTAATGACATTGCCAACATAAATGCTACTAAGCGTATGCTCAATAGCAAGTTTGATATGAAAGACTTGGGAGTTGCTTATTTAATTCTGGGAATTAAGATCCATAAGAATCCTCAAGGTCTGGCATTGTCACAATCTCATTATATTAAGACAGTACTTGAAAAATTCAAGCACTTGGACTTTAAAGTTGCAAAGACTCCAATTGACGTGAATCTTGCATTAGTAAAGAATAAAGGCCAAAGCATATCACAATTAGATTATGCTCGTGTGTTGGGATGCTTAATGTATATCATGAATTGTACACGACCAGATATAGCTTGTGCTATAAGTAAACTGAGTCGATATACGAGCAATCCAGGCCAATCTCATTGGATGGCAATGAAACGAGTTTTGAGATATTTAGAACATACCCAGAACTTTGACTTGCACTACAGTAAATTCCCTGCGGTGATTGAGGGATACTGTGATGCAAATTGGATCACCGGTTCAACTGATTCTAAGTCCACGAGTGGATATGCATTCACTATTGGTGGAGGAGCGGTATCTTGGAAGTCATCCAAACAAACATGTATTGCCTGCTCTACAATGGAGGCTGAATTCATAGCCTTAGATAAAGCCGGTGAAGAAGTTGAATGGCTCCGGAATTTCTTGGAAGACATTCCATTTTGGCCCAAATCGTTGGCACCAATATGCATACATTGTGATAGTCAAGCGGCAATTGGAAGGGATGGGAGCGTTATGTATAACGGTAAATCTCGTCATATACGATGAAGACATAAAACCGTTAGGCAATTACTCTCTAGAGGAATTATCACGATTGACTATGTAAAGTCAAGTGATAATGTGTCAGATCCACTTACAAAAGGCCTAACTAGAGAGGTAGTTGAGAAATCATCAAGGGAATGGGGCTATGGCCGAGAACAAGTCATTGTGGCGGTAACTCTACCTAGAAGACTGGAGATCCCAAGATCTAGGTTCAAGGAGATCAAACAAAGTCATTAATGACGGTTCAACATTGTTAAATAAAATTTTAGTCCGTTCTCATGATGAGACAATGTTCAGTACCAAGGATAAAGTATTAAGGTTTTTTAATGATTTCTAAATTTGATACGGGGTATATTAAATAGTGTATCTACAGGATGACACGTTTAGAAATCACCTATGTAAGTGTGAAGTGTTAGCCGCTTCAAGGAGAACTTTATAAGGCCAGTTCTCTACACACTTATGAAACCAGACGGTGTTCATGGCTGAAACGAACACAACAATGAGAACCAAAGACGGTTAAGGGTTGATTGTGTGACTTATGTTTGTCTAGGTATACACCAAAGATCGACGGTTCAAAGATATCAAATCTACTGATTGACCGAGTATATCCGACATAAGTTCACTACGGAAAGTTCAAAGGGAAACCTACTTATCCAGATGCGATTCATCCTTGCTTGCAAATCACACAGTTTTTCCATGCATACTTCCGTGATATAGCCACTCCCCATTCATGTGGGGGATTGTTGAGGTTTTTGTTATTTAAGATGAAATAGTCTTAAAATGAGGGTGAATGGGAAATGGAGGAAAAATGAAATTTTTGAGTAAAATTTTAAGTTTTTCCCTCTTGACAATGAGACATTGTCCCATATTGGAAGAGGAAAAGATTTTTTGTGGGTATATATATAATTGCTCTTCTTGTAGCTCTTAAAGAGTTAAGAAGAAAGCAAGCCTCGCGCCGTCGTCGTCGTCGCTCGCTCTGCTCGGCTTCGGCTTCGGCTTCGGCTTCGGCTTCGGATTCGGATTCGGATATCCGTTACAAATGATCGATTGATTGACTAATTTTTTGGACCAAATTAATTTATTAATAGTAAATATTAACGTAAGATTATTCGCATTTATAACGGATATGTTCCAATCCATGTATTGACCACCAGTTGCAATAGCAGCCGCCTAATGCTCTTCCCACCATGGTCAAGTGCTTGCTCCACAAACAAGGTAGTGCATGCTCTACATGGAGGGTAGAGGGTCGTTCATCTTCAAAGCTGACTGCTATAAATATGTGCAGCAGCTGTTGAAGAAAGACACACAACACAAAAATTGAAAACGCTCAACTTTGGCTATACATTGCACTCCTTCCTCTCAGCATTTCCATACGATTTTCTGAGTTTCTACTCCTTTGTTCTGCATTGTTTTAACTTCAAACAAAGCAACTGTAAGTGTGATTTGCTACCGAACTTTATGTTCGCTGAAACACTGGGGTTTGAATTACCGCTACACCAGTGTGTGATTCGTTCTATCCTGGGAGGAAATAATCCATAACCTTGGGTACTAGGAGGGGATTAAATTCTTTAAGGAAACACTGTGAATTCAGTGGGCTCGAATTAATTACTGTTTCATTACGATAACTTATATTTCACAGAATTATTATTTACAAATATAACAATATTGGCGGGACTAACAGATAAGACTTTCATTTAAATGGTAAATTAGGCTCTTTTAACCATTTTTTTCTAGGGAACGGGATTAAACCTAAGATGTCTTTAATTTAGCAAAACATGATCTTCATATATCATATTGATAGAGTTTGTCCATCAGATTTTAAAAAATGGTCACTGAATTGCAGATATGGACCGGTTTTAACCATTTGCCATTGAAGGGTTACATCATTGCAATTTAAACATTAGTATTATATAGAATGTTGAGTTGCAAATATTGCAAAGAAGTGCAAATATAGCTAGGGACTCCCTTTTAGAACTCATATTATTTTAAGTTTTTAACCAAATGATGATTTCGTACTTCGTAGTAATCCAAATTAAGGTAAAAGCAAAAAGAGAAAATTGAATAATGTATGACTCAGTCAATAATGGACATATTAAAACATGATCAAGAGAATTAAAATGAAATAATTGCGATGAACACGTGGTTACGGGTTTTGAGGGCATATTGGGTAAACATAAATCAGTTCTTTTTTTATTTTTATTTTTATTTTTTCAGTTGGGAAATATTAAGAATAAAGGAATATATTGTACAACAATCAAATGTGGTATTCTTTCAACCTCAATATATTCTCTTGTCAAAAGGGATTTTGAATAAAGAAAAATAAATACTTAGCTGAGTCTTTCATTTCAACTCTATTAACCCTACATAGTCCTAATATGTCTCCCACCACCCCCAAAGCTAAACCTACCTAATTTCGCAGCCAAAATTTTAACTTTTTGAAGTCTAAATATAAGAGTTACGGATTTATTGTATCTAATTTTTTTGAGCCGAAAGTCTCCCGGAAAACAACTTCTTTATCCCCAAGGGTAGGGGTAAAGTCTGCGTATACTCTATCCTTCCCAAATCCCACTAGTGAAATTCTATTAGGTTGTTGTTGTTGTTATTATTGTTGTTGTTGAATTCTAAATATAAGAACGACGATTTCAAGTATTAATAAATGGATTCTAAATATAATATACGTATATTTAATAAATTTTTTAATACAAATATAATATTTGAATAAATACTTCTAAATTCAATGGAACTCGTATCTGAACTTCTACTTCCGCTCCTGACCCCACCACCAACCCAAATTGTAGCCTTTTCAAAGTTGAAAGTGTAGTCTCAATCTTATAAAGGATGTGGACTCTTCCCTCCCCATCTCGAGGCTGTTTTTTCCTAGAGGAAGTAAATAAAGGTTCATTTATGAGACAACCAACTTTCTCTACTAACTTGTAGATGTGTTTAATGAAGCATATCGTAAAAGTGTGTGTATATATACCTATAGTACTATACCCTATATTAATACTATATAGATAGCTAGGTCTCATTGATTTTTCTTTGACCTAGAAACTAATTTTTTTCCAATTCCTATGATTTTTCCAACAAAGAACACTTGCTTCTTGCAAATATGTTTAGCCAAAGTAATAAATATTAGCTCGTGGTGGATGCAAGATTAGGTTCTTGAATATAGAAGAGGGCGACATAAGAATTGTGAAATTTTGAAAAACAATTCAAGTGAAGATAATATTTGAAAAAATTAGAATTATATTTGGACAGGAATATAATTTAGAATTATTTTGAATTTTTGTAAGTGATTTGAAATGAAAATTTTAAACAATAGCTTTTTGGAGTTTTTCAAATTATTAAAAAATTCCAAAATTCAACTTCAAGTAAAATTTAAAATTTTTATGGTCAAACAATGACTTCGAAAAAAATAAAATAAAAATCGAAAAAAGTGAATTTTTTTAATGGCGAAGCGGGCCATAAAATACATCCTCAGTCCAAGTTTATTTATCTGTTATTGAACTTAGCACACTCCTTAAGAAATAATAATTAACATGACAATTTTACCATTTCACTAATAATTATTATTATTATTGAAAAACTAACTTTAACTATTATAAATTCAAAATGTTTAGAAAATGACAAGGGTAAAATAGGTATAAAATGAAAAATTATCCATTGGTTTTTCCAACTGGACAAGTAAAAGTGGACATCTATTTTTAGTATTGTGGACAAATAAATTTGGACGGAGGGAGCACAATTAGTTTCCAAAAAGCATCTTTTTATAGTTTTCATTAGATGGTTAAAGAAATATGAATATCTAAAGTAGAGTTAGTTTCCACTCTCCGTTTTCCAAAAAAAGAACTTTTTTTCATTTTAAATATGAATACCAAATGTTTGTCCTTTTTTCCCCAGCCTTCTGTCCAAATCTTTTGGGCCATATTTGAGATCTTTTAAGATTTTTTAAAACTAAATTTCAACTAATTTATATCTCTACAATTAAGGAAAGAATAAATGAAAAAAAAAAAAAAGAACAACGCTGTGTTGCAGTATTCATTTACTTGGGTATAATGCCATAATGTCATTATTTAATATTTTCTCCTTCAACATTATTAGTTCAACACACTTAAAAATCATGGAGTATATTATAAACAAGTTGGAAAAAAAATCTCCAGTAGTCTAAATTTGTCTCTATTTTATTTTCCTGAGACAAACAAACAATGTCAAACATACCTAACTGCAGTGATTGGAGCTTGATATTGGTCTATTTGTCTGCATATAAAATTGTCAAAAAAACAAATATATACTTTAAAATTTTCTGATTATTAACAGTAAGCAAAGAGAAAAAATACAAAAAAAATTCACGTGAAAATCTGAATTATTGTCTGAGGATTTGAAACATCCTCTGCCTTAATACTGTTATCCTTCCTTCCACCATGAAAGCAAAACATCCTTCATCTCCAACCCCACCACCCATTAAAAGAAATTAATTAATTAATACTTATTACATTATGAATACGAAATTTAATATTTATATAAATATACTCTTTGATTTAATTTTAATTATCGAGCTTCAGTGTGTGATTATATAATTTGTAAAAATCTTAAACTGTATCATATATGATGAAGAAAGTACAAATTTGGTTTTCTTCCCCTTAAAATATCAAATATTAATTAGGTATTTCCCCATCTCCCGAATTCAAATCTTGATTTTAGTTATATGCATAAAAGAACATCGAAAATGTAAAATGATTAGGGTCAAAGAAATCAAAAGAAAAAATTTCAAAAAAAAAACAACCAATAAACATGATATTTTCGATGAGAGGAAAAATAGAAAATAATATTAAAACAAGAAAGAAGATAAACAGATAATTTAAGCACAGAAAAAATTGGAAAATGAAAGAAAAATATAAAAATGAAATAATGAAAAAGAAAAATAAGCTAGAATTATATTGATTTGACGGTGAAGCTGTAAATGTAATAGTCAAAGCATAAGAGTATGTGCAGAAAACGTCAATTATTCTTCTTTACAGTGAGGATTTATGTCAAGTAAAGTCAAGAAATACTAGCTATATCACTTAATGGCAATAGAGTATATATAGCATAGTGTATAGGTCCAACTTGCTACTACTTATACCATTTTGTCAAGCCACCTATTTAATGTAATAAAAATCCTACAATTTAATACTTTTAAATTGTTATTATATAATGTCGAATGACATTTAATCAATCAATAACGACTATACCTAAATCTCAAGCTAGCTAGGTACAAATTAAAATTTTCTTAGTACTAAAATGTTTGTTGTCACAGCTCAAGACACATATCGTTCGCTTTGCTCCATCAGACCTATCGAATTTATCCTTTAGATTACGTCATCATCGAACATGAAATTGCACGTAAACTTGTATTGTGTCTTAATATAACACTTCAATTATCTATTTCTTTTTGATTTGGGATTTGCCTAAAGTTCCATGTGTATCCTCTCTTTAAAAGCTTGCAGCATAGAAGCTTACCAATCGTTTTTTTTACACTCTCCTTATTGAACCGCTCTCGATCATGAGCGTCATATTTTTGTAAGAAAAGATTAATATTTTCTTGTTTTTTCCCTTTATATTTCATTATTTTGTTTTTCATTAGTAACGTGAAGATCAAAAAGATGGCTGCAAAAGGAAGGACTACCTTCCCATCACAGGTCATGTATTGTTTATACTACCACTCTATGGTCTATTAATTATGATATGAAGTGTTTTATGTGGGACTCTTTGACATAGAGTTGTACCATATATATAATATGAATTTGGGGATGTTGACTTCTAACCATCGTCCTTCCAACGTTGGATGATATATAATTAACATATTTTTTGGGGGAAAAAAGAAAGGGAAAAAAATGTTATATACCACCGAGTGTGTGGTGGAATTATTGAGAATCCTTCACTCTTAACTCATGAGATCTCGAGTCGAGCTCGGGAATGAAAAACTTCTTAATAGGGAGCGCTTTAACTTTCAAATAGGCTTATGTAATTTGAACTTAGATTATATGAGTATAAATTTCAGATATCAAATGGTTAAACCAAAAAAAGAGAAGTGATTCCATATATATATATATATATATATATATATATATATATATATATATATATATATATATATATATATATATAAGAGGAATAATAAGGCTTGTGGAAAATTGTTATAATATGATTGGTTTAACTTTTATACAATAATAGTGTATATAAACTAGTAACAAACAGTATAAAAGATTATGATTATTATACTAGAAAATAAGTACAAATTATCTGTTAGTTGTTAGTGCATATAAGTTAAATTTAAGAAAATTTATCAAAAAAAAGTTGGTGGATGTTGGGGTTGGAGGGAGGGGGATACTTATGTTATACTATATCCAGTATGAGTCTGATTATTAAGAAAAGACAGATATAAAAAATATTCCTCCATGCAAAAAGCAAAAAGGAAAGCAAAGAAAGAAAGGTAGCAAAGGAAAGATAGATAGAAAACTTAGAAAAGTGAGGGCCAAAGCCAATACTATCAATCAAAAAGAGATGAATAATATTTTTCCTATCTCACTTTACAGAAAGTGATAATTATAACTTTGCTTTTTGAGGGGCACAATTATATACTTAGAAAATTCTTTTTTGTGGTCACCCTTTAATGAAAAATGAAAGCATTATATGTTACCAAAGGGAGAGGAACACGGACCTTCCAAAAAGTACCTCTTGGATTTTGGGAATCACGAAAGTTGATTTGCTCATTTCATTTACGTACTTACCCACCCCCTTAAACTACCCACCCTAGAACTATAGGAATCAGGAGTGAAGCCACAGTTTACGTTTATAAAAGACGTTTATAAAAGTCACACGGTACATAAAGCATTTCATATTCACGTAAGATCCGAAAAGGGTCGCACCCTAAAGGGCAATGATATAGACAGACTACCCTAATTCAATCACTAATGGTTGCTTCCATGGTTCGAACATGTGACCTATAGGTCACATATAGATAACTTTACCGTTAGGTCGCACCCTAAGGGGTAATGACGTAGACAGACTACCCTAATGCGATCACTAATGTTTGCTTCCACGGTTCGAACCCGTAACCTATATGTCACACATAGACAACTTTACCGTTGATCCAAGACTCCCCTCAAGGCTTATGAGCTTGGTCGAATTCAGTAACTTTGATCCAAATACGATATTTGTCTTAGAAAACTCATTGAATATATAAAAAATTATTAAGTTGGAACATATTCCCTCTATTCCAGTTTATGTGAACCTATTTCCTCTTTGGTCCGTTCCAAAAAGAATGACCCCTTTCTAAATTTGGAAATAATTTTGCTTAAACTTACAATTCTACCCTTAATGTGAAGCTTTTATAACCACACAAATATTCTGGGACCCTTTTTGACTTGTTTAGGACCACAAATTCCAAAAGTCTTCATTTTTTCTTAAACTCCGTGCACAACCAAACAGATTCACATAAATTAAAACGGGAAAAGTAATAACTTAAAAGAACTACAATCTCCAACCTATAAATTTTAAATTCTGATTTCGCATTATAAAATAAATATATACAAGGGGTGAATATCTATATGTTTCCTTTGTGGAAAAAAGAAACAAGAAAGATGTGGGGTCAAAATATAAAGCTAAAAATAATAAGGACTAAATTGAGGGGAACAGCTGGTGAGACCGTAAATATTGGGAAGGTCCCATTGAGAATGTTGCAATGTGTTTTTTGATAGAGAAGAAGTGGATGCATGAGAGTCAAAAGATTGGGCAGAATCATAGGAAACTTTCAATCTCAAATATATTCTTTCACTTTGGTTATATATTTTAGGAAAATATTTAGTATATTTCATGACGTATTTTGGAAGAGCATAGTTTTTAGACCTATATTGCTCGTAACCTTTAATTATACTGACTCAACTCTCTCAATATAGTAAAATAGCTGTCTGGCCCTATATATATATATATATATATATATATATATATATATATATATATATATATATATATATATATATGAGTATATTTGTACACCGAAGGCAAATCTTGAACTTAGAGATAGTTGATTCTAATTTTTATCGCTCATGTATATATAGTTCGAACAAAAAAATAATAATTGAACTCGCAAAACCAGTGTTAAATGGACGATTTAATTAGTGGGATGAGGTAGGTGGATGGAGGGGAGTGGATATCCCATGCATGCATGCTAGAAAAATAACATAATGATATGGTGAATGTTTAGTTTATAATTGGACTGCATTTAATTTAAGAGAAAGATTAGATAGTGGGAACAAAAATAATGGGTCATGTGACAATATCTTTCCTCACGTGACATCCGGGAATCTAGCATGCTTTGAAAACCCTTAAATCAATTTGATAATCTCTATGATAGACAACTTATATTATATTAAGAAGAGGAGTGACATATTTAAAATATTCAAAGTTATATGTACGTTGAAAACAGTCAACCACAAACATTTTTTTGTAAGTATGCTAATTTTGAAGATGAAAAGTTACACCGCATATAGATTTATAGAGTTATCTCTACTAAAAAATAAGCAAAACATATAAACATAAGAATAGAGATAAATAAAGCGATAAGCTTATCTACTTCCTTATGACACTGACTTACAACCAGTTTGGATTGACTTAAAAATAATAATTTTTTAGCAGAAATAGTTTTTAAGCCATAAAATAATAAGTTGGGGTTGTCCAGCTTATTGTTTTGTCTTGTTTTAAGCAGTTTTTTAACTTATTTAAAACACTTTTTAACTTTGTCAAACACTGAAAAAACAAAAAAAAGAAGCTTAAAAACTTATTTGTCCAGCTTAAAAGCCAATCCAAATACCATCTTAGTCAATATTGTCACAGTTCAGATAAAATTCAAACCGCTACTTATGAATTTGAGGTTTGGATCACATCAAAAGTTGGTAATTTGAGTCAATATAAAGGTGACTAAGAATCATAACTTATATCTTCTTATAGGGAAAAGTTGAAGGAGATCAACATTATAAGAAGAAGCAATAATGTCCCCAACCTTTTCTTTTCTTTTTGTGTCTATGGACAACATCATTGCACTAACAACCGAAGTAAAGTTTATCAAGAAGAAGTGTGGCAAATTGGTAAAGGTTCTTTTACCTTTAATACAAAATTTCGAGTTCAATCCCAATCCCTGAGAATAATAATAAAATCTCTCGCTAAAACCCTCAATAATGAATTTTCTACTCCACAAATTTAAATTAAACGGACCAGTACGTTTCGAACGTCAAAAAAAATTATATAGGGGCTATGAGGATAAGCACTAGCTTTTGTTACATAGAATTCAAATTCTTCTCTTTTTCCTTGTTTTCATAGGCTTTTTCCCTTTGGCCAATACAATCCCTTTTTACACAATTTCCTAGTAGTACCATAGTTTCATGTATGAATGCCCTTTTCTTTGTAATTATGAGAGTTTTGATATCTTCTTTCCTCCATTTGTTATTATTATTTTAGTTCTTTACAGGTGACATGATTTGATGTTCTATTCAATAAAAATAGATCGAAAGCTTATAACTTTTTTCTTGTGTCAAACGTGCTTTGTAAACTTACATTTTATGCCTCATACTAGGGAACCAATGCTGTTGTATATTATAGACAATACAGTAGTTAACATGAATTGTTTTTGCAGAAAAAAATATATTTTTATTTTATGCTTTTTTGCTTAAACGAATTTGAAAAAGGCAATTTTTGCATCGCTTAAACTCATGAATTATGATCTCCTAATCACACAACGACAACTCTTATTGTTGTTGTAATTCTCTTGCTTGTAATTACAAGAACTTTATAGCTTCTACAGAAAAAAAAAATATTAAAAAGGTTAATCACGCAAGTGACTTTAAAAATATTTGATTTAATATGACAAAGTTTAAAATATTGAAAAGAAAAAATTGACAGAAGTTTGTGTTGGAGTAAACCAAAGTGGCCACAGAAACTGGAGACCTAGGCACCTATATAAAAATAGCCAAACAAGAACAAAGTTGTCTAATGATAGAATGTCAATTTTCTGTTTATCTCCAGGAGTATTTTCTGTGAACAGGTCTTCTTTATAGTTCATTGTACTCCTTAGAATATTCTCCTCAGAAATTTAAAATTATAACTGTGCTCGAATTAATTAAACAGTTGACTAATATTTCTAAACCTTTTGGTATAGGTAAAAATCCTATTTCACGTCACAATTTATTTTCATATATTTCTTTTTTAATTTCGATAGCCAAATTCTTTTTTTTTTTGAATATTCGAATTGAAGACACTTGATTTCTTTTGTCTATTTTTTTAAATTTTTAATCAGTTAAAAATGATCTATATTTTTTATGCTTATTCCTGAAGTATAAAACGATCAATTTATTTTTGAATAACTACTTTTGGAAGGGCTTCTACTTCCTCGGTGAATGCCTCGGCAGAAGAGATGATTTCTTGAAATTTAGGTATATTAGTTTTTAAGAAAGTACGTAGTTCTATAAGAAATTTCTTTGCATGTCCAATTTCGAAAATTGAAGATGAGTTAATCGCCTTATTTGGGCTCTCAAAATCAATCATTTCCACACAACATTATTTGATGAAATTGACTTTAAGGAAAAGCAAAAAGGAGTTTTTTTCTCACTTTATTGATTTGAAGTCCCTTTCATATTCTTATTTGTTGATGATCACAAGTTTAGTTTTCACATATCAATCAATGTAAGTTTCATATAATTCAGAATTGTCTTTTTGAGAGGTATTTTAACATTTCTTTTGAGATTTCACCATCATTTCACAGGAATATCAATGACGGATCATTTAGGAAATGGCACAATCTCCCTTGGCCCCCTAAGATGGGGAATTAGTATAACCCTTCTTCAATTAATTGTCTGGAGAATCTTGAATCCACGATTAGGTGTCTCTTTACTTTAAGGTCTTTCCTTGTCGAAACTTGCATCTCTAGCCGCTTTTTGCCACATAGGCCGTTTTGTAAAAGAGGGTTAAGGGGGAGGGGGAGGGGTGAGTAATAATTAGATGTAATACTTCGATCTCGTGTGTATAGTTTTTTTTCTTTCGGTTTAACGATCATCCATTGTCCTGAACCCAATATTCCAACCAGTTCGAATCTACGCCACAACAAACTAACTATGAAATTTCTTTGCGCTCTCTACCAAAGAGAAATCTTTACTATTCCACTATATCTCTTACTATAATACTCCAACCTCGTGTATGATCTTAAATTATTATTCTTTATTGTTTAACGACCACTGAATATCCTGTATACACTAATTGATTAATTCGAATTCACGCCATAGAAAGCTACAGAAATTTTTATCGTTCTTTAATAAAAGATAATTCTATTCCAATAGTCGAACGTGAGACCTCTGGTTAAAAGTATATGGATTTTTATGGTTCCTTGGCGAGCTTGATCTCGTTGGTGGATATATTTGAAGCCATTTCGACACAAACGGGGAGCATTCGTCGATAAGAGTCCTGAAAATTTTCAAAAAATTCAAAATGGTCCATAGAGTTGACTTTTCAAAACTTGCATTTACTTGAAAGAAAAAGTGGCGAGCATTGTTCTTGAGATATTATTAAGTAATATAACGATTTTTAGCCAACTTTTCAAACTGTATTACCCATTGATTTTCAAAGAGGGTATTTTTCTTTGTTATATAACAAAGAAAATCTATTTTTATTGAATCCAAATAAGGGGCATTTTTCTTTTTTACATTTATATATTAAAGGTAATAGAGGAAATTCAAGAAATTAAACAAGGAAAATTATAAAGCCGATAAGCAGAAAATTAGGTTTTTCTGGTCATGAAAACCACCAATGCTAAATTTTAAAACAACAAGATACAGCTAATTAGCTTATGCAAATATTTAAATGTTACCTAACGTATGTCTTCATTAAAAGGGTAATACTTAGATGTCTTCATTAAAAGGGCAATACTTAGGGTATGTTAAAAAGTGTCAAAAAAAACAACCCATTAGATCAGCTGAATAAACAAACAGAAAATATTTTGATAAAGAATATTTATCGAGTTTAGATAAGGGGTTACTGATATTTGTTTTTGCATATTTAGTAAAAAATATTAACGAAGCGATGTTGCTTAAGAAAAGGTGTGTAGGAAATCTCAACTACCAAAATTTAGGTAATATCATAATATGAGTAAGTTTTTAGAATATTAACATCAAACTATACCAATTTATTTATGACAATAGTATTGTCTTTTTCGTTTCGACTTCTTTTTCCATTTTTTCCGTATTCCAAATATAAAGCAAAAGAACTTCAAGTTCTTCAAACTCTTCCAAACACATGTTACCATCAACCTTTATCATATAGGAAATGTCTTATCATTATTCCCTCTCAAAGTTTAACAATTTTAGTAAGCCAGAATACATACAAAGGCAGATAGTAAAAATGTTATTAAAATTCTCTTCTAGAAAACTTTACATTATAAGAAGTTTCTTTCCTCAATTAGTAGTTGTAACAAGTGATTTGGTCTGCCAAGAATAAGCTCTTAAGGCAAGAAGTTTTGTGTAAATGTGGTGATATCTTTCCCTCTTGACCAAGTTATATATAAATGTGGTGATATATCTTTCCCTCTAGACCATTTTACTATAACATCACCATTTATATGTTGGCATATAAGTGTGTAATGACTACTCAATGTACATATTTATGTTGCTTTGAAAATTGAGTTCATTCTTTTGTTCATTTTCATTTTGAATTGTCACCATTACAAGACATTACATGTTGCATCTACCTCATATCGGGTGGGTCAATTCTATTTGATACAACCCGATTAGGTGAGAGAGTGAAATTATGACACATTGCGTCTCAAATGCGTACTTGATTTGATTAAGTACGTTGCTGTAATCAGGGACGAAGCTACAATTATATCAGTTGAATAACCTTCACCAAAATATTATACCATTTATATATTATCATGACCCAATTCTTCCTCCATAAGATGTCGTAACGGCACTTAGTCTCTACGACTAGGTAAGCCTAACCAAGAAGCGGAAATAACAAAAATGGAAACAAAACTTAACAACTAACTGTAACATATAACTAAATAACTAATAACAATGTCGCTCGGCATTTACAATAACCAAAACTCTAATAATACACAATATTCCTAAAATCCAAAACATCATAAGTCACAAACTACAGAGGGAAACTAGTATCTCTATACACCAGAGTCTAATAAAAGAAGTAAGGAAGGTAAATGACATATGAGGGAATGGAGGGGGACTCCGAGGTCTGCGGACGCGGCAGATATACCTTGAAGTCTCCTTACACCAGCAAGCACTCTCAGCTAGTAGCGGGGCTGATAAGAAGTACCTGGATCTGCACAAAATATGTGCAGAAGAGTAGCATGAGTACACTACAATGGTACCCAGTAAGTGCCAAGCCTAACCTCAGTCGAGTAGTGACGAGGTCAGGTCAAGCCCACTGGTAAATAATAAATAAGGCAAGAGAATATACAGTATAATAAGAGACTGAAATTTAACAAAAGGAAACACAATAAGGCAACAATACAACACACAAGGGTAAACAGTAGGGGATCTCCCGAGATACCGTCTCGTAGTCCCAAAATAAATAAGCAGGGAGAACTCCCGAGGTGCCTTCTAGTCTCAAAAGTAAATATACAGGGAGAACTCCCGAGGAACCGCCTCGTAGTCTTAAAAGTAAATGTGCATGGAGAACTCCCGAGGAACCGCCTCGTAGTCTCAAAAGTAAATATACAGAGAGAACTCCCGAGGAACCGCCTCATAGTCTCAAAAGTAAATGTGTAGGGAGAACTCCCGAGGAACCACTTCGTAGTCTCAAAAGTAAACACACAGCTCAAACCGATAAATACAATAGTTAACAATAAGATTTCTACAGTTATACTGATAAAGAACAAGAAAAAATAGGAAATCAACTAGGCATGCTTCACAGAGTTCAAATGAGCAGTTAAAGCACGTAGACATACGATATTAGACTAAACAGGATAACTACACACATTGGTATAGCTCAATTAAGAATGAAAACAGTATAATACTCATTTAAACGATATAACTCAAATTTAAAGAAAAACAGGTTGCTACTAAGTTAAATAAATCTAGTTTTACAACAAATAGCCCGCGTACGTACTCGTCACCTTATGTACACGGCGCTCACATATCATAACAGTACCAAATCCTAAGGGGATTTCCCCCACACAAGGTTAGACAAGCCACTTACTTCGAACCAAGCTCAATCAATCGGTAACAATGCCTTTTTCATGAATATCCAACTCTGAATGGCCCAAATCTAGCCAAAAATCAATTACATACCATAAATACAACTATAAGAAATTAATCTAATTAATAAAATCAAAGCTAAAGCAAAAAATTAGAAAAATCGCCCCAAAAAGTCTCCCCGGGCCCACGTCTCGGAATCGGGTAAGTCACAAATTATGAATAGCCATTCTCTCATGAGTTCACTCGTACCAAAATTATCCAAATCCGATGTCAAAATCTCAATCAAAACCCAAAATCTTAGTTGAAGAACTTCTTCCCATTTTCTCCAAAATTTCAACCCAAATCCGAAATTAAATGATGAAATCAATGATAGATTAGTGGAGAACAACCATAAAGAAGTTAAGAATCGTTACCCAACAACTTTCTCTGAAAATCCCTCAAATAATCGCCCAATCCGAGCTCTCAAAGTCACAAAATTGGAAATGAGACTAAACCCTCGAAATTTCCTCTTTTGTGCCCTGTGATCTCGCACCTGCAGACCACCAGGCGCACCTGCGATGCCGCAACTGCGGAATTTCCATCGCAGGTGCGGAAATGGCTCAAGCTGACTGGGACCGCTTCTACGATCAGGTGGTCGCACCTGTGGACAGTGGTCCGCCTCTGCGGTCTCCCCCTCCAGCTCACTCTCCGCATCTGCTGAACTTCAAGCGCATCTGCAGGCTCGCAGATGCTGAAATTCTCTCGCACCTGCGACCCCTAGCCATCTCCTCAATCCCCCTTCTGCGCTTTGCCTATCGCATGTGCATGTCCGCACCTGCGGCCACCCCACCGCAGGTGCGATTACACCAGAAGCTTGAAAGCTTCAGCAATTACACAAGTAAAAATTTCGATCCGTTAAGCATCTGAAACTCACCCGAGGCCCCCGGGACCTTAACCAAACATACCAACAAGTCCTGGAACACCCTACATACTTATTAGAGCCTTCAAATCACATCAAACAATGCTAAAAACATGAATTACACCTCGATTCAAGCCTAATGAACTTCAAAGTTTCAAACTTCCACAACCGATGCCGAAACCTATCAAACCACGTCCGATTGACCTGAAATTTTGCACATAAGTCATATTCAACATTACGGATCTACTCCAACTTTTGGAATTGGAATTCGACCCCGATATCAAAAAGTCCACTACCGGTCAAACTTCCCAAAAATTCAACTTTCGTCATTTCAAGCCTAATTTAGCTACAGACCTCTAATTTATATTCCGGACATGCTCCTAAGTCCAAAATCACCCAACGGAGCTAATGGAATCGACGAAACTCCATTCCGGAGTCGTCTTCACACAGTTCTAACTACGGTCAAAATCTAAGATTTAAGCTTCCGTTTTAGGGACTAAGTGTCCCAATTCACTTCGAAACCACAACAACAACCTCCCGGCAAGTCACATAAGCAGAAAAAGGTACAAGAAAAGCAGTAAACAAGGGATCGGGGCTAATACACTCAAAATGACCAGCCGGGTCGTTACATCTTCTTCCTCTTAAAACAATCGTTTGCCCTCGAACGAGCATAGAGACATACCTGAAGTGGTGAAAATATGAGAATAGCGGCTACGCATATCATGCTCGGTCTCCCAAGTCGCCTCCTCGACCGGCTGACCCCTCCACTGAACCTTCACGGAAGCAATATTCTTTGACCTCAACTTTTGAACCTGCCTGTCCAAAATAGCCACTGGCTCCTCAACATAAGATAGATCCTTGTCCAATTGGACTGAGCTGAAATCTAACACATTAGACTGATCACCGTGATACTTCCGGAGCATAGAAACATGGAATACCGGATAAACTTCTGCTAGACTGGGAGGTAAAGCAAGCTCATAAGCAATCTCCCCAACACACCCCAACACCTCGAATGGGCCATTAAACCTTGGGCTCAGCTTGCCCTTCTTCCCGAATCTCATAATGCCCTTCATAGGCAAAACCCTGAGCAAGACCCACTCTCCAACCATGAATGCAAAATTGCGAATCTTTCGATCCGCATATATCTTCTGTCTGGACTGAGCTGTGCGAAGTCAGTCCCGAATTACCTTCACCTTATCCAGGGCATCCTGAACCAAGTCTGTACATAATAATCAATCCTCGCCCGGCTCAAACCAAACCACTCGAGACCGATACCGCCTACCATACAGAGCCTCATATGGTTCCATTTGAATGCTCGATTGATAACTGTTGTTGTAAGCAAACTCCGCAAGTGACAAGAACTAATCCCAAGAACCTCCAAAATATATCACACACGCACGGAGCATATCCTATAATATTTGAATAGTGCGCTCGGACTGTCCGTCCGTCTGAGGGTGAAATAATGTGCTCAGCTCCACTCGAGTACCCAACTCATGATGTACGGACCTCCAGAACTGTGATGTAAGCTGTGTACCCCGGTTAGAGATGATAGATACTGGTACTCCAAGAAGCTTGAATACCTCGCGGATATTAATTCGATCCAACTGCTCGGAAGAATAGGTAGTCATCAGAGGAAGGAAATGAGCTGACTTGGTCATCCTATCCACAATCACCCAAACTGCATCAAACCTTCGCTGAGTCCGTGAGAGTCCAACAACGAAATCCATAGTGATTCGCTCTAATTTCCACTTCGGAATCTCTAACTTTTGAAGAAATCCACCTGGCCGCTGATAATCATACTTTACCTACTGCCAATTTAGACACCGAGATACATATTCCACTATGTCCTTTTTCATTCTTCTCCACTAGTAACACTACCTCAAGTCCTGATACATCTTTGTGGCACCCCGAATGAATGGAGTACCACGAGCTGTGAGCCTTCTGGAGAATCAGCTCACGCAAAACATCTATATTGGACACACATAGCCTGTCCTGTAACCTCAATGCACCATCATCCCCAATGGTGACCTCCTTAGCGTCACCGTGCTGGACCATGTCCTTAAGGACAAGTAGATGAAGGTCATCATACTGACGCTCCCTAATACGATCATAAAGAGAAGACCAAGAGACCACACAAGCCAATACTCGACTCGGCTCAGAAATATCCAATCTAACAAACTGGCTGGCTAAGGCCTGAACATCCAACGCCAATGGTCTCTCTACTACTGGTATATATGCTAAACTCCCCAAACTCTATACCCGATGACTCAAAGCATCGGCCACCACATTGGCCTTCCCTGGATAGTACAGAATGGTGATATCATAATCCTTAAGCATCTCCAACCACCTTCGCTGACGCAAGTTAAGATTCTTCTGTTTAAATAGATGCTGCAAACTCCGGTGATCGGTGTAAATCTCACAAGGGACACCGTACAAATAGTGCCGCCATATTTTCAAGGCATGAACAATAGATGCTAGCTTAAGGTCGTGGATAAGATAGTTCTTTTCATGCACCTTCAGTTGTCTGGACGCGTAGGCAATCACCCTACCTTCCTGTATCAACACTGTGCCGAGACCAATCTGCGACGTATCACAGTATACCGTATAAGAACCCGAACCTGAAGGCAATATCAATACTGAGGCTGTAGTCAAAGCTGTCTTGAGCTTCTGAAAGCTCTCCCCACACTCCTCTGTCCACCTGAACGGAGCACCCTTCTGGGCCAGCCTGGTTATAGGTGGTGCAATAGATGAGAAACCCTCTACAAATCAACGGTAATACCCCGCCAAACCAAGAAAATTGAGGATCTCCGTAGCTGAGGACGGTCTGGGCCAACTCTACACTACTTCAATCTTCTTTGGATCCACCTGGATCCCATCACTCGATACTACATGACCCAAGAATGCCACTAAGTCTAGCCAAAACTCACACTTTGAGAATTTTGCATAAAACCCCTTTTCTCTGAGGGTCTGAAGCACAGTCATCAGGTGCTGCTCATGATCCTCCCGAGTCCGGGAATACACCAGAATGTCGTCAATAAACACAATGATGAATGAGTTAAGATAGGGTCGAAACACACTGTGCATCAAGTGCATAAATGCTGCTGTGGCATTGGTCAGCCCAAATGACATCACAAGAAACTCGTAGTGACCATACCGAGTCCTGAAAGCAGTTTTCGGGATATCTGGCTCCCGAATCTTCAATTGATGATAGCATGAACGTAAGTCAATCTTGGAAACCACTCTGGTACCTTGTAACTAATCAAATAAATCATCAATATGAGGCAATGGATACGTGTTCTTCACTGTAACTTTGTTCAGCTGGCGATAATCAATGCATATACGCATAGAGCCATCCTTCTTTTTTACAAACAAGACAGGAGCACCCTAAGGTGACATACTGGGCTGAATGAATCCCTTATCAAGCAACTCCTGTAACTGCTCCTTTAACTCAGGAGGAGCCATACGATATAGAGGAATAGAGATGGGCTGAGTGCCCGGCAACAAATCAATGCTAAAATCAATATCTGTCTCAGGCGGCATGCCCGGAAGATCAGCCGGTAACACATCTGAAAAGTCCCTCACTACTGGAACTGACTCAAATATAGGGGTATTAATACTAACATCTCTTACATAAGCTAGATATGCGTCACACCCCTTCTCAACCATTCGTTGAGCTTTAAGAAATGAAATAACTCTGTTGGGAGTGTACTCTAAGGTACTTCTCCACTCTAATCGTGGTAATCCTGGTATAGCTAGCGTCACAGTCTTAGCGTGACAATCAAGAATAGCATAATGGAGTGACAACCAGTCCATACCCAAGATAACATCAAAGTCTACCATACTGAGCAATAATAAATTGGCTCTGGTCTCAAAACCACTAAGAGCAATCAAACACGACTGGTACACGTGGTCCACAATAAGAGAATCTCCCACAAGAGTAGACACATAAACAAGGGAACTCAAAGAATCCCGAGATACGCCCAAATACGGGGCAAAATAAGAGGTCACATAGGAATAAGTGGAGCCTGGATCAAATAAGACCGATGCATCTCTATGACAGACCGGAACAATACTTGTAATGATAGTGTCGGAAGCAACTGCCTCTGTACGAGCAAGAAGAGAATAATATCTGGCCTGACCTCCCCCTCTAGAGCAACCTCGACCTTTCCGACCTCCACCTCGAGTTGGCTGAGCAGGTGGGGCGGTAGCTGGTGCTGGAATCATAGCCTGAGGACCCAGTGGAGCATGTTGTGCCTGAGAAGTCTGTGGAGGTGCACCGCTCCTAAGTTTGGGGGAATCCCTCACCAGATGGCGAGTGTCGCCACACTCAAAACAAGCTCTCAGAGAGCATGGCTGATGTGACTAGCTCGGGCCAGGTCTGCTGGACTGACCGCTAAAAGCACCCCGTGCAGGAGGTGCACTAGATACCGGCGGTGCATAATAAGGCTCCTGGGGCCTAAAAGGGACTAGAATACCATTGGCGGCTGGAAGAGCTGAATGAACGGGGTGACTCCCATATCCCCTATCATGGTGAACTGCAGTTGGGGCACGAGTACCAGTATAAGTGCCAGACTCCCGATACCTCTTGGCCTCCCTCTCATCTCTCTCCCGAGCAAGCATACCCTCCAATCTCCTAGCAATACTCATAACCTACTGGTAAGAAATATCCATCTCCAACTCTCGGGTCATGCTAAGCCTGATACTAGGGTGGAGTCCCTCAATAAACCAACGAACCCTCTATCAAACTGTGGCAACCAAGGCCGGTGCATGTCGGGCCAAATCAGTGAAGCAAACTGCTTACTCTGACACAGTCATAGCACCCTGGCGCAACTGCTTAATTCCGCACGCCATGCGTCTTTGAAGCTCTGAGGGACATACTCTCTCAGAAAAATATTCGAGAACTGAGTCTATGTCAGTGAAGCTGCCTCAACCGGACTACCCAAGTCATAAGCACGCCACCACTGATAGGTTGCTCCTATAAGATAGAATGCAATAAAAGAAACCCTACTCGACTCCGCTACACCCATAGTACGGAGAATGGGGTGACACTCCTCCAGAAAACCATGGGCATCCTCTGACGCCAATACGTTGAAGGTAGGAGGGTGGTACTTCTTGTACCTCTCAAGTCTAAGCTGCTCTGCCTCAGAAACTACTGCCATAACCTCAGGTTGAACTGGGGCTACCGGCTGTACTGGAATGATCTCTAGATCCTGGTCTACCTGAACTCGCTGCTTCGGGTTACCGGTGACGGGAGTCTGTGCTCCTCCCCCAGCCTGAGATGTGGAAGGAGCAAGTGAAATCAATCCAGCCTGAGCTAAGGTGATGAACATGCTCAAAAACTGGGATAGAGTCTCTTGGAGGGCTGGTGCAGCAACAGGTATCTCAGGTGTCTGCCCTTCAGCTGGAACTACTAGGGGCTCCTCTATAGCAGCTCGTACGAGTGCTCTGGCTGCACCGCATGGACGTATTTGGGCTCTAACCCTGCCCCGGCCTCTCGCGGCAATAGCAGTGGGCGCGGGTGCCTAGTCATCATATCCACCTATACGTGTCCTCACCATCTATGAGAGAATAGAATACAGAAGTTTAGAATTTGGAAGTCAACAATTTCGCACGACAAGGAATCAAAGAAGTGAAATTTTCCTACAGTTCCATAGCCTCCCGAAGATAAATACAGACGTCTCTGTACCGATCCGCGAGACTCTACTAAACTTGCTTATGACTCACGACACCTATGAACCTAGAGCTCTGATACCAACTTGTCACGACCCAATTTTCCCTCCGTAAGATATCGTGACGGCACCTAGTCTCTACGACTAGGTAAGCCTAACAAAGATACGGAAATAACAAAAATGGAAACAAAACTTAACAACTAACTGTAACAGATAACTAAATAACTGATAACAATGTCGCTCGGCATTTACAATAACCAACACTCTAATAATATACAGTATTCCCAAAACCTGGAACATCATAAGTCACAAGCTACGGGAGGAAACTAGTATCTCTATATACCAAAGTCTAATAAAAGAAGTAAGGAAGGTAAATGACATAGGTGGGAATGGAGAGCGACTCCGAGGTCCGCGGATATAGTAGATATACCTTGAAGTCTCCGTACAACAGCAAACACTCTCATCTAGTAGCGGGGTTAATAAGAAGTACCTGGATCTGCACACAAAACATGTGCAGAAGAGTAGTATGAGTACGCCACAACGGTACCCAGTAAGTGCCAAGCCTAACCGCGGTCGAGTAGTGACGAAGTCAGGTCAGACCCACTGGTAAATAATAAATAAGGCATGAGAATATATAGTATAATAAGAGACTGGAATTTAACAAAAGAAAACACAGCAAGGCAATAGTACAACACACAGGGGGAAACAACAGGGGATCTCCCTATATACCGTCTCGTAGTCCCAAAATAAATATGCAGGGAGAACTCCCGAGGTACCGCCTTGTAGTCTCAAAAGTAAATATATAGGGAGAACTCCCGAGGAACCGCCTCGTATTCTTAAAAGTAAATGTGCAAGGAAAACTCTCGAGGAACCGCCTCGTAGTCGCAAAAGTAAATATACTGGGAGAACTCCCGAGGAACCTCCTCATAGTCTCAAAAGTAAATGTTCAGGGAGAACTCCCGAGGAACCGCCTCGTAGTCTCAAAAGTAACACACAGTTCAAACCGATAAATACAATAGTTAACAATAAGATTTCTACAGTTATAGTGATAAAGAACAAGGAAAAATAGGAAATCAATTAGGCATGCTTCACAGAGTTCAAATGAACAGTTAAAGTACGTAGACATGTGATATTAGACTAAACAGGATAACTACACTTATTGGTATAGCTCAATCAAGAATGAAAATAGACGAATACTCATTTAAACGGTATAACTCAAATTTAAGGAAAATAGGTTGCTACTCAGTAAAATAAATCGGGTTTTACAACAAATAGCCCGTGTACGTACTCGTCACCTCATGTATACGGCGCTCACATATCACAACAGTACCGAATCCTAAGGGAATTTCTCCCACACAAGGTTAGGCAAGCCACTTACCTCGAACTAAGCTCAATCAATCAGTAATAATGACTTTTCCATGAATATTCGACTCCGAATGGCCCAAATCTAACCAAAAATCAATTACATACCATATATATAACTATAAGAATTTAATCTAATTAATGAAATCAAAGCTAGAGCAAGAAATTAGAAAAATTGCCCTAAAAGGTCTTCCCGGGTCCATGTCTCGGAATTGGGTAAAAGTCACAAAATATGAACACCCATTCCCTCATGAGTTCACTCGTACCAAAATTATCCAAATCCGATGTCAAAATCTCAATCAAAACCCAAAATCTTAGTTGAAGAACTTCTTCCCATTTTCCCCATAATTAAAACCCAAATCCGAAATTAAATGATGAAATCACCCATAGATTAATGGAGTATAACCATAAAAGAGTTAAGAATCGTTACCCAACAACTTTCTCTGAAAATTCCTCAAATAATCGCCCAATCCGAGCTCTCAAAGTCCCAAAATTGGAAATGAGATCAAACCCTCAAAATTTCCTTTTTTCTGCCCATGATCTCGCACATGCGGACCACCAGTCGCACCTGCGACGCCGAACCTGCTGAATTTTCATGGCAGGCGTGGAAATGGCTCAAGATGACTGGGACCTCTTCTGCGATCAGGTGGTCGCACCTGCGGATGGTGGTCCACTACTGCGGTCTCCCCTTCCAGCTCACTCTCCGCATCTGCGGAACTTCGAGCGCATCTGCGGGCTCGCAGATGCAAAAATTCCCTTGCACCTACGACCCCTGGCCATCTCCTCAATCTCGCTTCTGCGCTTGGCCTCTTGCACATGCGTGTCCGCACCTGTGGCCACCCCATCGCAGGCGCGATTACACTAGAAGCTTGAAAGCTTCAGCAATTACACAAGTCCAAATTTGGTTCCGTTAAGCATCCGAAACTCATCCGAGGCCCCCGAGACCTCAATCATACATACCAATAAGTCCTAAAACACCATATGAACTTAGTCGAGCCTTTAAATCACATCAGACAACGCTAAAAATACAAATTACACTTTGATTCAAGACAAATGAACTTCAAAGTTTCAAACTTCCACAACCAATGTCGAAACCTATCAATCTACGTCCGATTGACCTCAAATTTTGCACATAAGTCATATTCGACATTACAGACCTACTCCAACTTCCGAAATCGGAATCTGACCCTGATATCAAAAAGTCCACTACCGGACAAACTTCCAAAAAATTCAACTTTCGTCATTTCAAGCGTAATTTAGCTACATACCTCCAATTCATATTCCGGATACGCTCCTAAGTCCAAAATCACCCAACGGAGCTAACGGAACGAAACTCCATTCCAGAGTCGTCTTCATACAGTTCTAACTACGGTCAAAATCCTAAGACATAAGCTTTCGTTTTAGGAACTAAGTGTCCCAATTCACTCTGAAACTACCACAACAACCTCCCGCGAAGTCACATAAGCAGAAAAAGGTATGGAAAAGTAGTAAACAGGGGATCAAGGCTAATACAATCAAAACGACCATACCATTTATACATATATAGGTCAATGTGTCGCACTTGACATTAGGCAAGTTGACGATAGCGGGTCAAAGAGAAGGGACGGCATGTTTTAAGTTTAGTAAGCTTCCAAAGAAAGGGTACATATATGATCTCTAGGCCAAATCTAACATTGAAATATACAAGACATAGCACATGCACATGGTATTCACACTTTTGGGTTCGATAATAGTGTAGTCTAGAGACAAATCCGTGATGCATGTTGGGTCAAAACGGACAATACGTGTCATGCACGTGGCATGTGATAAATATAGTATTAGAGCTTGATTCCTGCAGTACAATAATGGGGCAAGCCTCGACGAGGATGTTGAATCACTAAAAGGGTGTATGTGATGCCTTTGAGTTTGACGGAGGACGGGTAAAAGAGAAGGATTAATAGATTTCTGAGCTGGCAAGCTTCCGAAGAAGAAATCATTGACACCTCAGACAAATCTCATATTGGAAAGAGAGAGAAAAGTGAAGTGTTATATAACATAAAAGAACAATTTCACATGGTATACGTATTTTTTGGGCTCGATGATGGCGTAGCAAAAAAATAAATCCATAAAGTCTGTTAGACCAAAGCGGACAATATGTGTCTATGGTTGAATATATGACAGACAAATATTACTTTTTATACCTACATATTAAATTTTAAACATTTTTAACAAAATTCTTAATTTCGCCGCTTGATTCGGTCTCGATCCACTAATTAAGTCGTGTCATATTAGCTCAATAATAAAACCAACCTAACACAATTAGAGTCTTTTTCCCCCCTGTATTTATTGACTACTAGTAATAAAAAATGACAGCCTTTTTCGACTGGTAAATTCTAATTGAGCTTAGGTAAGTCGTTAATCTGCCAATATCTCAAATTTCACCTAATCCTGCGAAAAACACATCTCAATAATGAACCCAATAATTAGATTACCAGCTTCTCTTTGATCTAGACACATGAAAAATACATAATTAATAAAAAGAAAAAAAAATATTTCTTATGGACCGACATGTAGAATAAATAGCACAGCAATATCCAGCCTCATGGTAGTATAATCTTAGTCATTAAATAGCTTTTCTTTTTTCGTTAAAAATGTTCCTACCATTCCCTGCTCTTGTCGGGAGAAAATAATATAAAGCCATTGGCATACAAGAAAGAATAATAAGAAAAAGAAATTATAACAATCAATTATGGAGTTGAAAAGTCCTATATTTAGGGGCGGAGCTATAGTGATGAGAGCAGGTTTGGCCCAACTTAGTAACTTTGGTTCGAACCCTGTATTTATCATAAAAAATTCAGTGAATATTGGGGTAAACCGCTACCTCTTCATACCCAAGGCTCGAACACGAGATATTTAGTTAAAAATTAATGAGTAGTTGTCACTCCACCACAATCCTTGTTGGTACAAATATAACTAGTTAGCAACGGGTGTAAATGAACCAACCATTTTCAACTCGAATTATTAAATTATATAATTGAATACTTATTAAAAATCTATATTTATATTAAATAATTATCATTTAACATGAGTGAGTAATGAATATAATTTACTCCACACTCATGAGTAATGAATATAATTTTCTTCAACTCCGTTTCTTCTTGCCCCATGAAATTATTATTGATAAGAGATTATTGGTCTTTCTTTTTTTCTTTCATTCCTAAAGTTTTAATTACATGGGACCCATTTAATTATCTAATGGTTCTGATTGATTGGGAATGAGCATATTTTGAATGGTATATAGAATTATTATAACGAAATATTAAAACTATGAAAGTACCAAATGTATTCCATATCCTCTATGTTACATTCTGTTCAAACTCAACCCCATTTAATTGAATGCACGTGGCAAAATCTTTCCTCTCAATATTAATTTAACGACTATAAGTTATAAGTATTATTTTTTCTCGTTTCCTTTTGGCAATTTTAAAAAGTTGAAGGAAATTGTCAAAAAAACTAGAATGATAAAGAAATTATTATTATTATTATTATTATTATTATTATTATTATTATTATTATTATTATTATTATTATTATTATTATTATTATTATTATTATTAATAATAATTAACTTTACAGTGTAACCTGATAAATAATCTTAGCTCATTTGCAAATGCGTGAAATTTTTTTATCTCTTTTGAGCTTTCATTTTTTTTTAAAAAGGAAAAAAGCCTAACTATATATATGTTTGACAGGATCTAGAGTTAGTCGGTTCAGAATAGATAGTATTTTATAATATATATATATATATATATATATATATATATATATATATAAAATATGAGGTCGAAAGTAATAAATTTAGTTGAACACGTAATCCATTCTAAATCTACCTCTAATGCTTAATGTACGATTCGTTCAAATTTACGTCATTGTATATTGGTTTATGTAGCTATACTGACCTAAAACTTTTAAAACTTATGAGAGTTTGTCTTCAACAATTTCAATAGAGTAATTTTTGCCCAAAGCTGTCATAAAAAATAGGAAACCTAAAAATGTACAACAATACAAAGCATAGAGAGCAAAACCATATCCATAGCATTTAATGCTCCAGCCAAACACCACCTATGGACTTGTGTCATTTAGTGTGCCATTGGAGAGGGTGTCATTAAAATTATAAAATAAATCAATTTATAAAATATGATACAAAGATATTTGCAACTTCTAGGCCTAGTTTTGTTAATCTCCAGTAAAAGCATTAAAAGCGCTGGAGAAGTTACTACTTCCCAATATGCTTTCAAGACAATTAATATCATCAATAAATAAATACTAAGAACAGTACTAAACCCTTTGATTTAGCCTTGGTTTTGGAAAACTTTTCATGTAACCTACATGAGCAAGAATAAATATTTATCCGCATCACGCATTTATATCAAATTAAGTAATAAATTTTAACAGTTAAAAATTAAAGTAAAATTACATATTAATAACCCATTAAACGATAAATGTGTGTTTGAATACAAATATTTTATATTTATTGATTTGATATGTTTGAATAAATTTTTATGGGGACGGGAATGAGAGGGAGATGGGAGATGGATACTATTCATATTTTGATGGACCATGTCATGTGAAGGAAGACATAATAAAATCCAAGATGCCAGACAAAGTTGTTGAAAGATTAGAAGAGAATATTTGGGAGTATGAAAGGGAATTAGAAGGTAATGTGTGTGTTTTTATTTAGGTTTATGCACATGTTAACCATTTATGCCTACTAACAAACAAATACCCCTTTTGTGTGGCTCTCTCTCTCTCTCTCTCTCAAGTCAATGCCTCTCTTGTACTTTTATGATAATACATATGTATTCGTGTACGTATATTATAAGTATTTAACTTTATATATATATATTGATAGTATAATTATTCTTTATATTTTTATTGTAATTTGATGTGGTAGGATAGTTATCATCTTTACCGAATTATCTGTTGATGCTTATTATATAGATTATCTGTAATTATTAGCGACTTGATCTACCTTATAATCAGCGTATAAATAAGTACATATGTGATCACAACCCCACCACCCCCACCCCCACCCACACCTAGTTTCAAGAATCCAGTGTTGGGGTTGGGGTGTGTTAAAGAATACTACAAAAATCTACGTAGAAGCTGTAGATGAAATTATCTTGAATACGTTTCTGTCCATGTTGGTATCGATTGGTATTTCTAATTAATTTAGAAAAGTGATATTAAATATATATATATATATAGAAAAAAGGAGAAAAAGATACTAATAAGAAACAGAGAAATCTGAGAGAGAGAATGAAAACAGAAAAGACAAGAAGTAGAAGCGGAGAGAGTGGGGGAAAAAGAATCACAGAGTAGAGTTATCTGCGGGAAAGAAAATTGATCAAAAAGTGACTATTTATCTTTTTTGGGTTCAAAAAAACAATTAAGCTTTATATTAATTAAATAAATTTTACATTATTTCCTTAAAAATCAACTATATGCAAATGTTTACAGTATCATATTTCTTTCTAGATTTAAGTTTTGTAGGTAAAAGAAATTTTACACTGTATTTAAGAAAGTAGTTCGGTGCACGAAGCATCCCGCATTCACGTAGGGTTTCGGGAAAGGGCGCACCCTAAGAGAAGTGATGCAGAGAGTCTACCCTGATACAATCATCTGTTTCTGCTTTTACGGCTCGAACTCGTGATCTATAAATCACACAGAGACAAAGTTTACACTGCGTTTAACTGCATATAACAAGCTATCCCTCTATTTTGCAAGTTTTTAACACGAAATATTAACTATTGTTGTATGTCAATTTTATGTGATGGTAAAAAAATTGTACAAGTTAATTACATGTAATTGACTATGGTAAACTTCATTCATAATCTGATGAAGAAGATAATTAATTAGCAACCTATGCTAATCTTTTATTAGATAATAAGGTCTTTATAATACTCTATCAGTTTATATTGTTTACACTCATTTTTTTTTCTTTTTTTTTCTCTTTATATAATCCTATATTTAAAAAAAAAAAATTAAATAAGTGTCTTGTTTCTTTTGTTTGTATTTCTGAAATTTATGTACTTTTGTTTTTTCTTTTGATGCTTTGCTTGTTTTGACTAGAGAGAGACAGAGAGAGAAGAAAATAGCCTCTCCTTGTTCTAGTGTCATTTTCCAAGATATACTCTCGAGGAATTAACACCACTCCCAAATCCAAAATCCCCCCTTCTTCTCTATCTTTCCATTCCTTTGCCTTTTCTTTCTTTTCATTTTTCTTTAATTTCTTCACATCACTTCATATCTTCTTCTTCTTCTTGTTCTCTCCTTCTGCATATATGTTTACTATTAAAAGAAGATAAAAGAGTTTCTTTTGAGTTCCTCTATTAGCTTTACATAAAGAATAAACTCTCTTTTCTCACTTTTCTTTCTAAATCTATTAGCAAAATCAAACTTGAAGTTTGTCCATCTTTTCCTTTTTCCCTTTTTCTACATCTCTTTGTGTGTGTCTTGTTTGTGTTTTTGTGCAACTTTTACTCTATTCTCCAGGGCATATTATCATAAATTTTGGGTTTTTGGAGCTAACAGAAAAAGGAAAAGCTAAAGTCCTCCTAAAGCAAAAAAAGCCACTATTAGAAAATTAAAGAAACATTCTTGAATTCTTGTTTTTTGTTAGATTTTCTTTAGTAGTTATAATCCATAAAGATGCCCTTAGAAGGGGTTTTCATTGAACCTCAATCAACTAATTCAAAGCCAATCCCTGATCTTTCTCTCAACATTAGCCCTCCAAATAGTTCCTCTTCTCCATCTTGTAACAACATCAATGAATTGCTAGCAACTTCTAGTTTCGATCTCTCGAATCGTTGTGCTAATGAAGTGGGTGAAAATCATAGGAGATTAAAGTTTAGTAAGGCAGGAAATTGCCTTACTGAGCTCTCGTTAGCTCACCCAACCACCACTACCACCACCACCACCACCGGCGCCGTCAATGACGAAACAAGAAGGGGTTTTTTAGACTTACCAAGAAACCCTTATTACAACAACCACCATAGTCAAAATTATAACCATATGGTGCAACCAATGAATCAAATAAATCATGGGGTTTCTTCTTTAGATGTCTCGGACGGTTTAAGACCTATCAAAGGTATTCCAGTGTATAATCACAACCGTTCATTTCCTTTCTTGGCTAATTTAGACAAAGAGAAAGATCCAAAGATGTGTTTTTACCCAATGGCTTCATCATCTTCACCACTTTTTTCTCCTACATCTTCATCTCCTTATATTAATACTAGGTTTAATGGGATATCATCTTCTTATCAAGTGCCACATCATCACTTACATCATAGTCAATATGGTGTAGGATTAGGGCATTCTTCTCATGAAACTGCAACTTCTCATCATAGTTTGATGAGATCAAGATTTCTACCAAAACTTCCAGCTAAAAGAAGTATGAGAGCACCTAGAATGAGATGGACTAGTACTCTTCATGCCCGGTTTGTTCATGCTGTGGAGCTTCTTGGTGGCCATGAAAGTATGATTTCTTTGCTTATTTTATATTATCAGAGACGGATCCAGAATTTATTCTGGTTGGTTTCAAACCTTTGATATTCTTAGCTTGAACACATTGTACATCAGTTCAAAATTACTATCGATGTTTCGTTCTAAAATATTGATTTTTGTGATTGTCACGGATTCTATTGTCTATTTTCGTATTCCTGACGTGAGGGTATCTTGAAAAGAACCTCTCTATCCCTTTGTGGTAGGGGTAAGGTCTGCGTACACGTATGAAATTTTTCGTTCTAAAACATTAAGTAGTTCAGTTGAACCTGCTGCATCTGTCCTCTGTATGTTATAATTTCATATTTTTGAGGTGGGAAATGATGTAAAAGGTCTAATCTTCTATTTTTGTTTTTGTGTTCTTGATTTTTAGGGGCAACACCAAAGTCAGTATTGGAGCTAATGGATGTGAAAGATCTTACTCTAGCTCATGTCAAAAGCCATTTACAGGTACTTAGAAAAAAATTTAGAATATTAAATAGAACAAGGAGAATCTGTTTTGTTTTTAAATACTTTTTTTTTTCTTCTTCTCTTTTTCTCTCTGTCAAAGGTCCCTAGCTCAGGATGAATTCCTCCGGCACATTAGCCGATAAAAATACAGTGAATGACTGAGTGAATGAATTAAAGAAACAAGTCTGATCTTTCTGATAGTATCAGAGAGAAAGAAGAAAAACAAAGAGAGAAAAATATACTTAGGTAAATATACTAGTCCTACTATGGTAAGAATAATAGGGTTGGGGGTGGGTGGGTACTGGGGTTCTGTTACAGACAAAAGTAAGTCATCATTATTCAATAATTCACCTCGTGATTAGTGAATCAATTCCAAGAAAGAAGCATTTGACTCTGAAAATATTTCCCTCCCTAGAAACTCTACCACTTTATTTTTTGTGTTTTGTTTTGTTTTTCTCTTTGTTTCAACGTCATTTCACGAGAGGTAAGTGTAATGTGTAGTAGTAGTACTTATTTTTTTTGAATTTCTTGAAATATTGTTTGTTGTCTTAACATTTGAAAAAAAATTCCTTTCCCAATGCAGATGTATCGCACTGTTAAAACCACTGACAAACCTGCAGCTTCCTCTGGTAAGTTGTCTTGCTTTAAGTCTTCTGCTTACTTACTTTCTTCCTTTTTATTTTCTTCCTAATAATCAGTGTTATTAAACACATTTTACAGCATAAAATGGCATTAACAAATTGGTAATTTTTTCTATTTCGAGTACATGCATTATACACTAGCATTTAACAATTTTTATACGACGATAGGCGTAAAGTCTTGACTAATGTTACACAAAGACGGATCCACCATTTAACGCGATGGGCACACTTTTCTGCTCAACCAATGCATGTTCCTAAAAACTTTTAGTGTTTCTGGTGCTAAATGATTTTAATCAACAATTTTTTCGGTATAAAGATATACATATATATGATTTTTGTCAAAATTAACGGGGTCCGATAACCACTCAATATTACACATAGATTCGCCTCTGATGATCTCCCTATACTGACCATAGTTATACATATTTTTTCTGTTGTACCAAAATAGATAGCTAATTGAAATGACTATGTATAGCATATGAGCTCGTTCCATGGGAGTTAATGTGTTCTTTGTCAAGAAATGAAATGAGACGCAGGAAAGTAACATGTTTCATTAATGTAAATAATTTTTACACGTGTACTTTAACCTACTATAGTAGGTAACCTACATTTATTTTTTTGTTTGTTACTAATCATACATTTTAAAAACAATTACTTATAGTTATCTAATATGATAGTATTTAATTTTTTTTTAAAACTCTGAGCGCATAAAAGTTAAACTATATATATAAGTTTTTTATTTTTGATATTTTTTATTTGTTATTATCTTTTAGGGCAATCAGATGGGTCAGGAGAAGATGATCTCACAACAATAGGAAGCACCGGCACCGGTGACCGGACTGGTTTATGCCGGTTTACGGATCAGAGAGGAGCATCCGATGGATCAGTACAACCCGAATCCGATTACCCTTCTACTGCAAATCCTACTCTTTGGAGTAATTCCTCAAGGTATAGGCCTCATATATAACACTACTTAAAACTTTAGTGAACGTCCTATATATGTTATTTAAATGGGGCTTAACGTTTGACGCGTTTAACTTTTATATACTGACACTTCAAGAAAACTTTTAAACTTTTAAAATACTTAAAAGATTATTATAGGTAATAGTTTATAGAAAAATTAGATAAGTAACCTGTAATTAACTGCAACCAGTAGTGGAGCTATATGTAATAGCGTGGGTTCAATTGAATCCCATTAGTTGTACTTGGATTATGCTAATATATATATATATATATATATATATATATATATATATATATATATATATATATATTATTGGATCGGGTTGGAGAAGCTTTTAATCTAATGGTAAAGGTAGTTCAATAGTTGCTTCGGGGAATAGAGTGTGATCAGAGACAAATCCCATAATTTGGGGGTTCCGGGTGCCAAGCAGAAGGAAAAGATGGACCTTTGCCACTGGCACCTTGGCGACTTTTGTTCTGGTACTTTAAATATATATACTATTTCTTATGCATATTTACATATATACATAGAGTTTTCGCTGAAACTTACGGGTGGCGTACCACCCCGAATCATATACATAGATCCTCCCTTGAGTGTGACAGTTTCTATATTTTTTTTTTGTATATCCTCGATATATTTTCTGAATCTGTTACTACCTGAAACAACCTGTAAAAATACTTAGATATATAAGTGCAGATTTGTTTTTACAATGTTAGTGTATTTGAATTAGAAGTGACGCATTGAAACAACGGTAAATTAAAGTTGTCTCCGTGTGACCTATAAGTCACGAGTTCGAATCATGAAAACAGCCAATAATGCTTACATTAGAGTAGACTGTTTGCGTCATATGCGATCCTTCTCGAACCATGCGTGAATGCAGGATACTTTATGCACCTGTCGCCCTTTTTTAGTATATTTGAATTATAAAAACTATGGTTCACAAGTAGTGTAGTGTAGGACTTTTGAAGTAATGATGGAGTAATGAGTTGCATACTTTTTCTTTTGCATGGAGTTACCCTGAATCTTAGAAATGCACAACCCACGTCCACCATTTTCTGAAGAATAAAAGAGCTCTTGTGGCAGCTTTTGCTTTTCTTTTCTTTCATTTTTCCACTTTGAACTTTCAACTCCTTTATTCCCATTTTAATTACATCTTGTCGTACTATTTTCTACCCTCTATTTTTAATTGTTTTTCATGCATTCTTTTCTTTCTTTCTTTTTTCTTAAATTAAAAAGGCAAAAAAGAGCTAATAGTATTAGTAAAAGTTGTGATAGAATGAATATGATCCAATTCACCTTGGCCGGAAATTTCGATTTCGAACACCCAATGAAAAACATCTTAGTATGAAGCACTTTCCCATTTGATAGGATTTAACAAAGGTGAATTTTAATAAGTCGAGGTCTCAACGCAAATACGAAAGTTGGCGAAAAAAAGAGAAAGAGAACCGTACTCATAGGGTAATTAATTAGGATTATGATAAGAAAGCAAAAAGTTTACTGCTATACTTTTGCTTTTCTTTTCTTTTCTTTTATTCTTTTACTTTGGTTGTTTTCTTGAATTATTTTATTAAGGATGTAATAAACTTTTCTTTTGTTTCTTTTTTGTTTGCTTTGTTGTTATTCTCTTCACGAGGAGATTTTAGCAAATAAATCCAAAAAAAGACCAGTATCTTGACTTAAGTGCTCTGCTTTTCTCAAAGTAATATTTATTTAAAGTATCCTTGTCTTGTTTGGTCGTGTGTTTGTCTTTTTTGATTGTTTATTTTTTCGTCTACTCAAAGTAGAAAATATGAAAAAAGATCTTGTTATGATCCAGTTACTATGTACGTAATAGGATGTGCCTGCTTCTATAATTTGTCTTTTCCTTAATTAAATTCTTCGTTCCTATTTTCTAAATATTTAATCAACTCCAAGATATATGATAAAATCTCCACAAAATAAATATAGAATTTAAAATCTGCAGGTCATCAGCAGATGATTTGTTGTACTTTTTTTACTCTAGTAGTTGTAAGAAGGGACTTTTATTTGTCATATTGTACTTTGAGAAGTTTTACTTTGACCGTTCCACAATTATTTTATAAAAAAAAAAAAAAAACAGTTGAATTAAATGACAAGTACTGTAATTCAAATGTTGTGCACATTGTAGGATTAAAAGAAACATAAATTTAAAATATTTACAGGCTAATATATAAAGTATTTTAATAGTTATGTTTTGCTATAGCTCCTTAATTAATAGGAATTAGTGACATAAGTACTACTTCCTCAGTCTCAATTAGTTTCATTATTAAGGGTCAATTGAGCTAATTTTATGATTTGCGTAATATAGAGATTAATTCAATTAGTGTCTTATATTGGCTTGAAGAAATGATCAGTTGTTTTCACTTTATATGTTTTTTTGGATACTTTTCACCTCATGCGCTAAAATTTGGAGTCGAGATAGACCAAAGGTCCATCTCTTAACACGTCAGAGCTTACTTATCGTTGTTATTGTGTTTTTCATTGTAGGCTCATGTTATGTTATTCACACTCCAGTTGTCCAAGTATGGACGTTCAGAGGAAGAAAGATGTTAGATTTTGTTTTTTAACCAAACAACAATTTTTTTAACACAAAGAATTAGAATTTTTCTATTGATTCTTCAAAGATCCATTATAACTTCAGTATACATTTATTGCTTTTCACATTTTAATTTATAAGGATAGTCAAAATGTGATGAGTTAATTCAGTACAAGATAGACTGAAAAAACATACGTCTTTTACTTGGAATTTTACAGCAGTAGAGAAGGATGGTTGCAAGCAAACTTGAATGATGCAAATGGCCTTAGATCGCCTTGCTTTCCATCTCAACAAAGATCAGGTCACCAAATAGAGGTATTTCTCATACTTTTATTCTAATTTCATAATCTTATATGTACAAGAATTCAAACACTAATAGACGAATCTAAAATTTAAAGTTTATAGATTTCTGCAGCAACTTCGAGTTAGTGTACAATAATATATATATATGGATTCTCACGGTCATATAGTTATTGAATATTTAGAATTATTTTTAATACATTTATAGAATTTGGGAAATACTTTTGAATTCACGTAAACCCATAGCTAACACTATACGTTCACCCCTCAAAACACTTTAGAGCAACTAATCTTTTGAGAAAGTGATCAGGAGTGGCAAATTAATTTTTATAACTTTCTTAAATCCTTTAATTTTCAAGCTTCTCACAATATATTTAATATTTTTTTTGTCAGCTTCAGATTAACTGTAAATAATTTTTACACTGTCAGTGTACAAAAATTAAGTTTCTTTTGCTTGTAACTGGCACATGTCATGTCACCCATCTTAACCTATGATACAATTAGTATATATCTTCAGGAAAGACTAAAGTCTGCGATAGACAAATGGTCATTTAATTTCTATTATATTGTCTTTTTCTAATTACCATATTGAAAACACTATGATTAAATGAACTAAATGTATCAATTTGGATAATCAGAAAAATCCAAGCTTGGAGTTCACATTAGGAAGACCAGATTGGGTTGAAAAGGAGCATGACTGAAGATGAACACGTTCGAATTAAAGCATGGGCATCTGCTATTAAAAGGGAGCAGTAAATCGTCGATCGGATTAATCATCACTTCAATTTGATCTTGACTTAGCTGATTATTCTTCTGACTCTTTTCCTTTTCTGTAATTTTGGAATGGAAGAGAAGGCTTGAGCATGAAAATATTAAGAGCTACATAAAAGAAAGCAAAAGAAAAAAAGAAAAAAAAAGAGATGAGATGTATTCCCTAAGGTAATATAGCTAATTAAACATCTATGCAGATGACCTATGGAGTTGGACATTTTTTTTTTTTTTTTTTTTTTTTTTTAAGTTTCCCGTCCATATTTTAACCTACCCCGCCTTTTTTTCCATGTCGGAGATGGCCTTATGAGTAGCAGCCTCCCACAGAGATGGCTTTGTGGTCAACTTCTATTCTGCTTGTTGGAAAGTTCTTTCGGATCTCTTTCCGGGTCAACCCACTTATCAATATCCGATAGTGGTTGACCTCTATGGTATTTATACCTCTTTTATTTGTTTTTTTTTGGTTTTGTTAATCTTTGTTTTTTTATTTCTTGGGTTGGTTGATTTCTAGCCATTGGCTATGAGTCTCTAATGTAAAAGTTCGATTAATTAACTACAACATGGACATATTTGAAAAAATAGAAAGAGTTGAAATTCAACTGGAAGTTTCTGTGATCTCTTCCCCTAATCTCCTTCCTCTTCAACTCCTCCCAAACAAACCCTAAAAATCCTACTTTTTTCAATATATGTATGCATATTTTTTAATTACAAAACCCTGCCAAAATGCATATTAGAAGTAAAGAGTGAAAATAAGAAAGAATAATAGTTTGATCGATATTCTCATGCATGAGATACATTAATGTTGCAATCAGTAATTCTAATACAATGAAACTAACAAACTAAGAAATGGAAGATACTTATAATTGTGAGTTTACTTAGTCTAATGAGATTAAAATCTCGCTTAATCTCAGACTGCTTTAGTAAGAAAATCAGCTGACTAATCTATTAAACTGCCTGAGGCAACTCCAAACATGTTTCATCTAAATTTTCATTGACGAAAATCTTTCCACCTCAACATGTTTTGTCCAATCGTATTGAGCTTGATTATGAGCGATATCACATGCATCTTTATTGTCATAATATAATTGGATTGCATGCCAAGTAGGCAACTCAAACTAGTGCTGAATTAGTTTTGTAACTAAACAGAAAAATCCGTCACTAATTTGATTTAGCGACGGGTTGGTGATAAATTATCAAAAAAATCTGTTAGCTACGAGCTATTTAGTGACGAAATCCCTAGCTAATTTCAATTTTTCTGTAGTGAATGGAGAAGAATTTAGTGTACAAAGCTTCAATGTGATGCGTGGATATATCCTTTCTTTTGTTTTCTTTTATTTCTAACCGTTTTTAACAATCTCAGGACCACGTCAAAAAAAATTCAAGGAAAACATTTAGCCACCAAAGGAAGGATTTCCTTTTTAGAAAATTTCTTCTTTTTGACAAGATAATGACTTTTCAAGTTTTCATGTACGAAAATGGACTCTTTTGAATTTAGATGAGTTTGATAAACAATTCCGGTCTAGTTAGGGGTAAAAGTGCAATTTTGAAAATTGACCTGACTCGCTTTTTGACCACATTGGTCAAATGGGACCACATCTTGACTCCCTATGAAAATGTCAAAAGATTATCCGTATATTTATATCCCTTTTGACCTGCTCATGTAATTAATTTCAATTTTGTAATTATTTTAAAAGTACCAAAAAGGTTTTATATACTTATACTTGGTAAAAAGATACAAGTAACCCTAAATAGAAGGCTGAACTATACCAGTAACATTTTTGAAATATACATACTCCATTTCTCAACTTATCCATGTCAAGCAATTCTGTAATCTTTTTATAATAGCATTCTCGGAGCCTTGCGCATACCTCGATTATTTCATCAAGTGCTTTGTTACCTTTTATCGGTAAAGGTACGAAGTTAAGCAATTATGCACTCCCTTTGGTCCATATTAATGTATAGGTCAAAATCCGCTTTCACTAAGACTTGATACGAAACGGTACCGCAAAGAACGATATGACCGAGGTCGATTAGTGTAAAACGAGGCTCGTAGCCGAAGAGTCAATAACGGCCGAGGTGGAGTATGAAGAGCAGTATTAACGGGTAGTTTTTGTAATAGAATATTCAGAAGAATATTCTTAATATCTGTATTTTTAGGGTTGACTGGGGAATATCCCAAATAAATAGAAAGAAAAGATGGCAAGATGGAGATGTACAATTTTCTAATAAGAACACTCTTTGAAAAGCAAACTTTCTCTAGATAAAAGACAACCACTACCTTTCCAAAGAGATTCGATTGTCTGTTGTCTCACACTTTTTCCATTAGATCCGAGAGAGGTCCCAACATTCTAGTATTTTGTCCATTATTCATCGTTGTCAGAGAGGAGAATCATCAACCTCATTCAATATTGGGTGAATCATTTTTCTTATTTACTTTAATGCCATTTATCATCATTTATTGCTCGTTATTCCTCCATTATTAATGACCCTAAAATATGAAATATACATCACATTTAATCTTCTCTCAACACTGCCCTTACGTTATTTGTGTTAACCGATTATAGATCTGAAGTCATTATCATTAACTAGGTTTAGCTCTTCATCACGCAGAATTAATTAGTTTAATCAAACACTTATATTTTTTGGTCAAACAATTTGGCGCCGTCTGTGGGGATTCTCTAGTTAAGTTTTTAGTTTCTTCTGGATCTGTAACTGGCACGGTTCAAAAAAAAAAAAAAGCTCCTACTTCCTTGTACACACAGATCTGATATGGAAGGTAATGGAGAAGGAAGAATGAAGGCAGTGGCCGATCTCACTATCAACATCTTAAACACCATCAATGAGGTCTCCGAAACAGAAGGCGAAGACATAACGCCTAACACCTCTCCCCGGCGAAGTGGGTCGCCCCTTCCTCACGGCAGTATCACAACATCTCGTGGTAAAAGAGCTTTCACGTCCACAGCGTAAGAGGCGCCACCAGCAGTAAAGAAGCTACTCGAGGCTTGGCTGACAAATACGCTGACTGGCATCCTCGACAAGCCCACTCAGGAAAGCAGTTAGAGAAAATGTAAGGACTTGCATTGCACCATCAACGGCCAAGCAGCACGGCTCTCCCCCTCCGGTAACAGGTATCGCTCATAATATTAATAATGCAGGTAACGACACCCTCACGGCCATTCTAAAGAAAATGGAAGAAATGGAAAATGAAAACAAAATGCTTCGGGATCAAATGAGAGAACACCAAGAAAGAGTCGACAAAATACTGGGCGCCCCAAAACTCTTGCCAAAAAGAGATGCTGGTCGGTTCGTTGAGCAACCCTACAGTGATGAAGCCGCCGCATGCCATACCCAAGACGTTCAAGATACCGCCTTATCTGAAAATTTATGACGGTACGACCGACCCCGAAGACCATGTAACTCACTATGTCACTGCGTTAAAAGGCAATGACCTTGCCAAAGAACAAGTCTCCTCCATCTTGTTGAAAACGTTCGGTGAGACCCTTACCGGAGGAGCATTAACTTAGTATTCACAGTTGCCCGCGTGCTCCATTGAAACATTCGAAGAAATGGCCGACAAGTTCGTAACGGCCCATATTCTGGCTAAAAAGGCAGAGGCAAGAGTGAACAATATATTTGACATCAAAAAATCACCCGGAGAGGGATTGAGGGACTTCCTCGCTCGATTCAACAGAATAAGGATGACCTTACTGAACGTATCGGAAGGAATGGCCGTAGCAGCTTTCCAGAAAGGGCTGAACAGGAATGGCTCAAGGGCGACCAGAAAACTATTAAGTCAGCTTATGAAATATCCTCCAACTACTTGGGATGAAATACATAACGCCTATTGTGCCGAGGTCCGTGCCAACGAAGACGACCTGAATGGGCCAACCCATCGATTGACCTCAGTACAAGCCGAAACCAGGAAGGATAGAAGAAATGATGCCAAGAGAGACCTTGCAGCTCCACGGTCCAACCGAGAAAGGCATCAGCTATATATCAGAAGCGCCATCATGCCCCCATCACGCCACGAAGATGGCCCATCTAGGCCAAGGACAGGGACTCACCAGAACGAGAGAGGTATGTCCCTTTTATTATCCGCTCACAATTTTTGTGTGTCAACCTCAGAAATAGTCTACGCATTGGAGAAGCTCGGACCAAAAGTAAAGTGGCCACAAAAGATAAGGTCAGATCCAAGCACTAGAAAATCAAACGCCCTCTGCGAGTTCCACCAAGAGCGAGGTCACAAAACTGAGGATTGCATCGCCCTGAGACATGAGGTCGTGAACATGCTTCATCATGGACACCTCAAAGAATTGTTGAGCGACCGAGGGAGGACCAACTCTGCCCGAGGACGTGAATAACACCCGGGACCGCCAAAACCACCCTCACCGACTCGCACCATTCAAATGATCATCGGGGGCAGTGACGACATTTCGATCAATAGCATAAAGTTCGCCATAAACCACAAGCACAAACGATCAATCACTCATGAATGGTACAAGGAACTCGAAGAATGTATCATCTTCAATAAGTCAGATACCCACGGTTTGGTTTTCCCTCACTAAGATGCCCTTGTTATCACTTTACGAATATTAGATACAGATGTAAGACGCATTATGGTGGACGATGGGAGCGACGCGTGCATTGTCCATCCTCGAGTACTTGCATAAATGAAGCTCGAGGATAAGATAGTGTCGCGCTGCATCACACTAACAAGTTTTAATAATGCAGTTGAACGAACATCCGGGGAGATCACACTCCCCGTCCTGGCCGGCAGCGTCACTCTGGAAACCACATTCCACATTATGGATCAGGATACGCCGTATAACGCCGTAATAGGTCGACCTTGGATATACGCCATGAGGGCTATCCCCTCCAGCTTGTACCAAGTCATCAAATTTCCAACCCCGTAGGGAGTATTCAACATACGAGGAGAATAACGCACATCTCGAGAATGCTATCGCATCGCCCAGGATTGTGCATATACCCAACAAATGAAGGGCAAAACAGAGGATGCGTAGCAATTAACAGGGCCCGGGTCGAGCTGTGATAAAAAAACGGACGTCATCAGAGATCCCAAAACAATAGACTCCACGGGATCAACTGTAGAAGACCTCGACCCCGTCCAACTTGATGATAACGACCACAGCAAGAAAGCTACGTCGGCCGCAAACTTCAGGAATCAGGTAAATTCCGTCAATTCTTAACTAATAACGCGGACTTGTTTGCTTTTTCCCATGCAGATACTCCAGGCATCCCGAAAGAGGTTGCCACACACAAGTTTAACATCGACCCGTTCCATCCCCCGGTAAGGCAGGTTAGGCGGAAGTTCAATTCCGCAATAAACGATGCAGTCCGCGAGGAGGTCAAAAAGTTGTTAGAAAATGGCTCCATCAGGGAATCAAAATATCCCCAGTGGGTTGCCAACGTCATCATGGTAAAAAAGAAGAATGGAAAGTGGCGGATGTGCGTAGACTTTACAGACTTAAACAAAGCATGCCCCAAAGATTCATTCCCGCTACCTCACATTGACCAGCTCATTGACGCAATGGCCAGGCATGAACTACTGAGCTTCTTAGATGATTATTCGGGCTACAATCAGATCCTCATGGAAGAGGAGGACCAAGAGAAGACCACATTTATCACCCACCAAGGAACGTACTGCTACAGGGTGATGCCCTTCGGGCTAAAAAATGCGGGGGTGACATACCAAAGGTTGGTGACCAAAATGTTCAAAGACCAACTCGGCAAGATGATAGAAGTCTACATAGATGACATATTAGTCAAGTCCAAAAGAAAATAAGATCATATCGACCACTTGAAAGAGTCCTTCTACATACTCAGGCGATATGGGATGAAACTGAACCCTGAGAAGTGTGCGTTCGGCGTAACCTCAGGAAATTTCCTGGGCTTCCTAGTAGCACAAAGAGGCATCGAGGTCAATCCCGACCAAATCAAGGCCATTGAGGGAATACCAGAACACTTAACTAGCAAAAAACAGGTTCAGAAGCTGACCGGCTGCATCGCCGCCTTGTCGAGATTCATCTCGCGATCATCCGATAGATGTCACAAGTTTTTCGGCGCGCTCAAGAAGGACAACGACTTCCAGTGGATATCCGAGTGCGTTCAAGCTCTGAAGGAGTTAAAAGCCTACCTATCATCGCCACTGTTGCTTGCCAAAGCAGAACCAGGGGAACGTCTGCTCGTCTACCTCGACGTGTCCGAAGTAGCGGTGAGTGCAGTCCTGGTCCGAAAAAACAAAGGTACGCAATCTCCCATCTATTACATTAGCAAAACCCTAATCGACGCCGAGACGAGGTATCCCCATGTCGAAAAACTAGCCTTGGCATTGGTCATAGCTTCACAAAAGCTTAGACCCTACTTCCAATGCCATCTAATCTCGGTAGTGACAACTTTCCCCTTGAGAAGTATCTTACATAAGCCCGAGCTATCGGGAAGATTAGTTAAGTGGGCCATAGAATTACCGAGCATGATATCACATATCGACTGCAGACGGCGATAAAATCACAAGTCCTTGCTGACTTCGTCGCCGACTTCAGCGCAAAAATAATGCCCGAAGTCAAAAAAGAAGCCGCCCATGCTTCCCCGTGAACACAAGATCTATGGATTTTATACACAACCGTGCTTCCAATGCGTCAGGCGTTGGACTGGGATTTGTACTCGAAGTCCCGATAGGCGAAGTGGTTCGCCAGTCCATAAGGTGTCCGGACATGACTAACAACGAGGCCGAGTTTGAGGCCGTGATTGCAGGGTTAAGGCTAGCACTCAAGTACGGGGCGAGGCGGGTCATCTTATGCTGCGACTCTCAACTCGTCGTCAACCAAGTCACAGGGACTTTCCAGATCAAAGAGCAAAGGTTACAAAAATACCAGGCCGAGATCTGCAAACTACTACCAGAGTTCGACGAGTGCCAGCTCGACCAAATCCTACGAGCACAAAACATCAAAGCAGACGGCCTCGCCAAATTAGCGGTAGCAACTAAAAGCATAACCGGAGAAGGGAACGTGGTTACTCTCCTCCACTCATCGATAGATCAAATCGAGGTAAGGACTATAAATCTAACCTGGGACTGGCGCAATAGTATTGTTACATACTTGCAAGACGGCGTACTCCCAAATGATAAAAAGGAAGCCAAGAAGCTCCAGATGCAAGCGACCAGGTACAGTATCATTCACAACGACCTGTACAAAAGGACGTATGGAGCCCCCCTAGCGAAATGCTTAGGCCCGAATTAGACGCGGCACATCCTAGAAGAAATCCACGAAGGCCACTGCGGAGCTCACTCAGGCAATCGAGCTCTGGTCAGATGTCTCATACGGGTAGGTTATTACTGGCCTACCATGAAAAATGAGGCCGCAAACTTTGTAAAAAAATGTGAACAATGCCAAAAATACGCCCTAATGATCCATCAAGCAGTCGAGCATCTCCACTCGGTCACCTCCTCTTGGCCTTTCATCAAATGGGGAACAGATATCGTCGGCCCCCTCCCTGCGGGGCGAGGTAACGTCCAATTTCTTTTGGTTTTAACTGACTATTTTTCTAAATGGGTAGAAGCAGGAGCATTCTCCTAAATACGCGAATAGGAAGTGATCGCCTTCATATGGAAAAATATTATATGCCGCTTCGGCCTCCTCAAAGATATAAGTTGCGACAACGGACCGCAATTTACTGGAAAAAAGTTCGCCGAACTTTTCGAGAAGTGGCATATCAAAAGAATATTCTCCACACCCTATCACCCCATGGGCAACGGGCAAGCGGAGTCCTCCAATAAATCAATACTGAACATCATGAAGAAAAAGCTTGAGGACGCCAAGGGATTATGGTCGGAGCTATTACCAGAAGTGCTTTGGGCCTAACGTACAACGCCAAAGATGAGTAAAGGAGAGACACCTTACTCTTTAGTCTATGGGACTTATGCGGTAATATAGTCGAAGTCGGAGAGCCCAGCTTGCGATAATCCCATGAGAGCGGGCCGAGGAACGATGAAAGTAGAAGGCAAGAGCTCGACGAAGCCGAAGAACAGAGAGATATGACCTACATAAGGATGGTCGTCCAAAAACAGCAGGCAGAACGCTATTATAACAAAAAAGCAAAGATCAGACCACTCAAAGTCGGGGACTACGTACTCAAGGCCAAAACACAAGCAAGTAAGGACCTGCGAGAAGGCAAACTAGGAACAAATTGGGACAGCCCATACAAAATCATGGCAGCAGCAAATAAAGGGTCATTTCAACTAGAAACAATGGAAGGAAAACTACTGCCAAACAACTGGAACGTCGCCCACCTCAAATACTTCAACTTTTTTTTTAAAAAAAGTGTCCTCCGAGTCGCACTCTTTTTCCCTCACTTGAGTTTTGTCCCAATTTGGTTTTCTCGAGGAGGTTTTTGATGAGGCGATAAGGGGAACACTTACAAGTTGAAATGCAAACAAAAAGAGACACCGGATGATTAGTTCATTGCCCAACCTCTCAACACGTCTCCAGGTCACCCAATGAAGGGACTAGATAGACTGGGACTGGAATGCCAAAACATGTAAATTTCTCCAAATATAAGCAAAACACAAATGTATG